>NW_024420846.1:0-1866 GCF_014898765.1 Herpailurus yagouaroundi
GTGCCCCATGAATGCATGCACCACCCTCCCTCGGTCAGGAGAAACTGTCAGTTTCAGTTCCCTCAGTTAAAACAAGACAAGCAAAGACGCAGGTTTTGAACATCTTGAAGCCAGGAAAGGGAAGTGATAATAATGTGTAATGTATTATAAATGGTAACAAAACAAAATTATTAAACACATTGGTTTCGCATGAAAGAGATATTCATGCCTCCTGTCCTGAGTCTTCACATGTCCTTTTTAATGCTTCAATATTTTTTTCAACTACTTTAATGCTCAGGGAAAAAATTAACCTTTACAATGTACCTAAATCATGGGGCGCCTCATTGGCCCAGTCACTTAAGCCTCTGACTTTGGCTCAGGTCATGACCTCACAGGTTTGTGGGTTCGAGCCCTGCGTTGGGCTCTGTGCTGACAGCTTAGTGCCTGGAGCCTGCTTTGGATTCTGTGTCTCCCTCTCTCTGCCCCTCCCCCACTCGTGCTCTCTCTGTCTCTCAAAAATAAATAAATAAATATTAAAACCCCCCCACAAAATGTACCTAAATCAAGTACAGGGGGCAGGGGGCACACATTTGCCCTCTTGCCTCAAACTCCAATATGGTTCGGAGTGGTGCTGGCTTCTATTTACAATGGAGATATTTTGTTCATCATTGATTTTTTTTTTTTTTTGGATTCACATTGATTTTTTCAAAATCATCACATGAAAATATTGCTTATCTGGTCTTAAAGTTATTGCCTCTCTCTCCTCATCCTGCTCTCAGGCCTGCCTGAGATCATCACATTAGACCAGGGCTTGCCAGCTCCCTGTGGTGGATTCCCCCACCCCCTGGGATACCTTTTACCCAAGATTCACAATCTGACTGTCTGTGTTCCAATCATGCATTTCATCCTGCTTCCTCTTTTACATTTTCTTAATCACTTTACCCATTATCCTTGTCAACATGTCAACATCACCCCTTAAGGGTGTTTTTTGCTGCAAATTATTCTAGAGACTGTGCATGTCAACATGGGGGAGATTGTATGTAAGGGGTGGGTGGAATGGAGGTATGTGGGAACTCTTTGTATCTTCCCCTCAATTTTGCTGTGAACCTAAAACTTTTCTCAAAAGAAAATTTATTTACAAAAAGCACTATGTTCCCACAGAATAGGATCTGACACTCCTCTAGTCACCTGGGAGCAGAGTGTCAGACACCAAGAAACAGGGGATCTCTCTGATGGGATGAGAAAATGCCCAGTGTCCCTGGGATCTCTGCCCGCTGAGCATGGGGGCACCAACTTCACTCACCTTTCTTGTCTGACAAGCTCACGGCCAGAATCTCCCAGGTGGTGATGGAGTCTTTCAAAAATATATTCATGGTCTTTGTGGAGATTCTGGATGGAGGAGAAGTGGGGATATTAAAAAGAGGCAGGTGTCAGAGGTACGGGGGAAGCTGGTGTGGAAGGGTCCCATGGGGCATGTTGGTGGGTTGGGTGGGGGCTGGGCACATGGAGGGAGCCTGACTCTTGATCTTCTTTCTAGGCTGGGTTGTGGAGTTGCACAGTGATTCCAGAAAAGAGGTGCATAGGGTACATACAAATGAAGTGGTCCAGTCTGGGCTGCCATAGGAGCTGGCCTGGGGGTTGGGTTAAGGTGGGGGGTGTCTCAGCCTTACCCATCTTTTGCAGGTTCATTGAGATCCTCCATGCGCCATAGCCAGCTCTCAGGGAACTGGCTTCGGGAAATGATATCTTCTTCCGGGATTATATCCTCATCCAAGTCACCTAGGAGGCACGGGTGAGGAGAGGGCATTATGGGTTTAGAACACACCCATTTCTCCACTGTCCCCAGAGATATTTATCTCTACACATCTCTGGATTAACTTTATAGTT
>NW_024420847.1:0-2796 GCF_014898765.1 Herpailurus yagouaroundi
TCTATGCGCCACAGCCAGCTCTCAGGGAACTGGCTTCGGGAAATGATATCTTCTTCCGGGATTATATCTTCATCCAAGTCACCTGGGAGGCACGGGTGAGGAGGAGACAAATCTGGGTTGAGGACAGACCCATTTCTCCACTGTCCCCAGAGATACTCATCTCTAAATGGCTGAAGAGGTTCCTACCAGAAAAACACACCCATAGTTCCATGATGGCCTGGGGAGGGGGGCAGTCATGTTTGTCTTTATTGCTCCTTTCTCCCCCAAAATACCATTAAAAATGACATTTTACAACTGTGTCGGTATAGGGGCAGAAATAGTCCAGGCTAGGACTATTTCCCCCTGCTTTGATTTTCATAGAAATGAAGCATTTGTGTGAGCATCTAAGTAAGCATAGTGGCTCCCAGGCTCCATGCCTGCTACATCTGATGGTTATGGCCCCCAAGCAAACAGGTGGCTCGAGAGACTCCCCAGACCTGTTGGTGACCCCGGGCAATGGACTGGCCTTTTGAGCAAGCCTGACGCCATCAGCAAGTAGACCAAATGGGGCCAGAATATGGTTCAACCCTGTCTGGGCTTTGCTCAAAACATGAGGGGCAGGTTGTAACGTGGCTTTGGGTCTGCCTAATAACAAAGTAGGTGAAATCGACTCATGCCTAAATCCACCCATATTCTGGAATAATCCAACAAAGTGCATGTCAGATACAAACATGCAAGCAACTCTCTGTCTCACCCCCAATCGGCTAAAGAAATTACACAATTTGGGGCACCTGGGTGGCTCAGTCAGTTGAGTGTGCGACTTCTGCTCTGGTCATGATCTCATGGTTGGTGAGTTTGAGACTTTCACCAGGCTTGCTGCTGTCACTATGAGCCTGCTTGGGATCCTCTGTCCCCCTCTCTCTGCCCCTTCCCTGCTTGCATGCACACACACTTTCTCTCTCTCTCAAAAAAACACATTAAAACAGAAAAGACTGGAGTCAAGATGGCAGAGAAGTAGTGGGACAAGGATTTTCCTGGTCCCTCAAACACAGCTGTATTGAGGTCAGAACACTTGGAACACCCAGGAAATAGGTCTGGGGAGTGATAGAAACATCTCCACAGGTGGAAGGAGACAGCTTGGTGAGACTGAGGTGCATGTATGTGGATTGGGAGAGGTAAAACGGTCAGCATAGGCATGGAGGGGAGGGGACCCCTTCTGTGGAGACACAAAAGGGAGAGAAAGAGGCTGTAGGAGTATGGCATTGTGTTCGAACGAGAGAAAAACATCTCTGGACCATGGAGGGGGAACGAGAAATATGGAGAGTGCCAGTTTGTACTTTGCAAAGTCTCAGGAGTTGAAGATTAGAGTTTTCAGGGGTGCTAGACTTTCTCTTGCAGCTTGCAGTGTGCACATGCCTCGTGGAGAGGGAGCCAGCCCCGGGGCCCAGTAGCGATCTCAGGGGTGGACTGGGAGAGAGCAGTCCCCACCTTGGAGTACTGTGGGAAGAGGGTTTAGTGCCACCCCAAAGAAAAAAGACCCTGCAGGCATCAGCCGTGTAGGCTGGGCAGAATGGTGCTACCCCAGAACCGAGTCTGTGAGGTGTGGGATTCTTTAAGGCATCTTGTTTTGAATCCCATCTGAGCATCTAGGAGGTGCAGGAGACTGTGGAACAGGACAAGCTGGCCCCCACTCTCCCTGCACTCCTCTATGAGGACAGTCTGAACAGCATGGTTTGAGACACTTTTCTCCCCATCACCAACATGGTGGGGCTTCAGGGAACAGGACAGCAGCCCCCAGTGGAGGCAGGACCGGTTTACAACAAACCCCGCCCCTCCATGCCTGGTAACAGCTTAAATACTGGAGCAGGACTGACCCTGACCAGGTCAGACAGCCTCTCCTCCAGACCAGCACAGCCAGCGGTCCTGAGCACCAACAGGCAGCTGTCCTGCAGTTTTCTATGTTAGTCCATTTTGTTTTGTTTTTCTTTTTCTCTTTTCTTTTCTTTCATTTTTTTCTCTTTTCCCTTCTTTTTACCTTCCTCGTTTTATTTCCTTTGGAATCACGATCATAGTTTCTGATTTGACTTTTGGTCAAGTCTCTCTCTCTCTCTCTCTCTCTCTCTCTCTATATATATATATATATACACCCCACCTAGTTTCATTCTCCATTCTGTTTGTTTGCTTGTTTCTTTGTTTAGTCAGGCATTTTTCTCTATTGTTTTTACACCTTTTCTGTATCTCCTTATTAATTTCCCCCCTCTCCCTCTGGGTTAAGCCATATAGTTTCTTTGATTCTCTTCCTGGTCTTTTTTTTTCTGACCCTTTCATTTTTTTATTTGTATGGGAATCAGGCTTCCCTCACCTTTCCTTTTTCCAGGGTTCCTTCAATGAACAAATGAAAACATACCTGGTGGAAGGTCCAAACCATCACCACTATGAGCAGTTGGATAGAACAGCCAAATATGCAACAGAGTGCATGATCACACTCCACAAACACTTCTGGAAGTCCCAGGACCTATTCTTAATATAGTACGACTTGCAGGTGCAGGACACATAACAAGCTATTAAAACGTGCAAAAATCAGAAACCTAGCCAAAATGATGAAATGGAAGACCTCTCCTCATGAGAAATTCCAGGAATAAATGACAGGCAGATAACTGCTCAAAAAAGATATAAACAATATATCTGAACAAGAATTTAGAATAACAGTCATGAGACTGATAGCTGGGCTTGAAAAAAGCATAGGAGACACCAGGGAATCTATTGTTGCAGAGATCAAAGACCTATGAAATAATCAAGAAGAATTAAGAAATGTTG
>NW_024420848.1:0-1143 GCF_014898765.1 Herpailurus yagouaroundi
TGGAGAAAGGGGAACCCTCTTGCACTGTTGGTGGGATACAAACTGGTGTAGCCACTCTGGAAAACAGTGTGGAGGTCCCTCAAAAAATCAAAATTAGATTTACCCTATGGCCCAGCAATAGCACTACTAGAAATTTATCCTAAAGGGCACACGGGTGCTGATTCGTAGGGGCACATGTACTCCAGTGGTTATAGTAGCATTTCAACAATAGCCAAATTATGGAAAGAGCTCAAATGTCCATCAACTGATGAATGGCTATATATACAGAGAATGGAGTACTACTTGGTGATGAAAAGAAGGAAAGTTGACCATTTGCAACAACGTGGATGGATCTGGAGGGTATCATGCTAAGTGAAATAAGTCGGTCAGAGAAAAGCAGATATCATATGATGTCACTCATATGTGGAATTTGAGAAACTTAACAGAAGACCATAGTGGGAGGGAAGGAAAAATTAGATACGAAGAGAGAGGGAGACAAACCATAAGAGACTCTTAAACATAGAGAACAGACTGAGGGTTGATGGGAATAGGATATGAGGGAGTGGAGAAAATGGGTGATGGGCATTGAGGAGGACACTTGGGATGAGCACTGGGGTTGTATGTAAGTGATGAATCATAGGAATGCGCTCCTGAAGCCAAGACTACACGCATTGGCAATAAATTAAAAAAAAAAAAAAAAAGAAAGAAAGAAATTACACAAGGCTGGGGGAGAAAACACCTGAGTGTGTGTAAGCCATATCCCAGAAGATCAGATATTTTGTCTAATTTTCCTCTTTGAGAAAGAAAGTCTGTAGGTTGCTGGAGCAGAAGGCACCAAGCCTAGATTAGAATAATTTGCACAGACTGAAGATTCAGCCCTGGGCTCATGTGTGTTGGGAATCTTTGTGTGTTTTTTGGGGGGTGATGGTGGAGGGCGTGCTAGCCTTCCTGCTAAAAGAATTCAGAAATATGCGTCGCCTTTGGCAATGTCTGCCTTTAGGAGGTGACTGCACATTTCTATGCAAAAATAAATAAATAAATATAATAAATAAATAAATAAATAAATAAATAAATAAATAAATAAAATAAAAAATAAAAATATGAGTGTACATGAAAAGTATGTGTTACCATATAAGGATCCATACCTACTGTCATACAGGCTAC
>NW_024420849.1:0-1720 GCF_014898765.1 Herpailurus yagouaroundi
CTAGGGGCGCCTTTCCACTGACTGGCTCAGTCAGTGGTGGGTGTGATTCTTGATCTGGGGCCATGAGTTCAAGCTCATGTGGAGTGTAGAGATGACTTATAAATAAAAATAAAATCTTAAAAATAAAAAGGTGAGCACCCTCCTCGAGATGCTCTGCAGACATAAATATGTACGAGATTTCAAAGGCTTAGTACAAACAAAAGCAAAACGCATCTTTCACAATTTTGAGATATTAATAGGTTAGTCTTAAATATCAATAGATGATTATTATAACATTTTCATTAGAGTGATGGTGGGTTTTTTTCAACATATTTTTCAGCATATTTTTTCAATGTATTTACCACAAGTTGCAAGAATAACATTGTGGAGATATTTGGTTACAGAAAATGTATGATAAAATGGATGTCACCTCCTCTTTTTTTATGGGGCTCCCAGAAAATTTAAAATGACATGCAGCTTGCGTCGTATTTCTGGTGGACAGTGCTGATCTACAGGAGTAAAAATGACTGCAAAAGCGATGGTTAATTTGTGATTCAACAGCTACTAGGCTATATTCAAGAAAAGGGTGGATGCAAACAGAATTTGCAGAAGCATTATCATATTAAAAATGTTACGCTAAAAAAATAAATAAAAATAATGTTGCACCAAAGGTGTATTAAAATTTGGGGCACCTGGGTGGCTCAGTCGGTTAAGCATCTGACTCTTGATTTTCGCTCGGGTCATGATTTCCGGGTGCCTGAGTTAGAGTCTGGTGTCAGGTTCTGAGCTGATGGTGTGGAGACTGCTAGGGATTCTCTTTCTCTCTCTCTGCCCGCGTGCTCTTCCTCTCCCCCCCCCTCAAAATAAACATTTAAAAAAGACAGTTAAGGAAAAGAAATACATAAAAATTTAGTATACATATAGTTATATATGTATACGTATATATACCTTATTTTTCAGCAATGGAAAAAAATAGAGGCTTGAACCTTGAGCCTTGAAAATCCTTATTTCCTAACCTATGGTCATTATTTCTCATTCTCGCAGGGGTCTGTTATAGTCATGGGAGGTAGTTACCATTTCTTATCTACCATTCATTTTTACATTTTTAAAAAAGTTTATTTATCTTTGGCCATCTCTACACCCAATGTGGGGCTCGAACTCACAATCCCAAGATCAGGAGTCACAGGCTTTTCCAACTGAGCCAGCCAGCAGCCCCTGTTTTCACGTTCTTAAAGCCAGATTTAATTTACTCTGGTGGGTGAAAAACCAGCTTTTGCACCACAAACAGGAGGCTACCTCCAGGGAAACAAAACGGTTTTGTTTTGTTAAATACTGGCCAGCTCACGTTGTGCCTGCAGAAAGCAGACCTGCTCTCTCCTTGCTAATCCAACTCAGTCAAGACCTACAGAGGAGATGAGGACATCCTTGCACCAGACTTCGCTTTTCCCTTGAACAAGCTGGAAGGAGCGAGAGAGAACCACACACAAAGTGACTTCTGACATGCCATCTGTGTTATGTTTGAGGCAGAGAAACGCCTACTCTCCGTGACCCTGGAAGGACAGCTACATGTCACCGCAGGTTGGTCCAAACCCATGGAAGGTACATCACTGAAAGGGAACCCTAGCTTTTGACTGCAGTTGATGATAATGTATCAGTGTTGTCCCAGAGATTTTGGCAAAGGTACCACCTAATGCAAAAAAGGGTTAGAGATGGGAATTGGGGGAATTGAGGAGTGAGTGGT
>NW_024420850.1:0-1093 GCF_014898765.1 Herpailurus yagouaroundi
GTGCCCCATGAATGCATGCACCACCCTCCCTCGGTCAGGAGAAACTGCCCGTTTCAGTTCCCTCAGTTAAAAAAGACAAGCAAAGGGGCGCCTGGGTGGCGCAGTCGGTTAAGCGTCCGACTTCAGCCAGGTCACGATCTCGCGGTCCGTGAGTTCAAGCCCCGCGTCGGGCTCTGGGCTGATGACACGGAGCCTGGAGCCTGTTTCCGATTCTGTGTCCCCCTCTCTCTCTGCCCCTCCCCCGTTCATGCTCTGTCTCTCTCTGTCCCAAAAATAAATAAATGTTGGAAAAAAAAAATTTAAAAAAGACAAGCAAGGACGCAGGTTTTGAACATTTTGAAGCCAGGAAAGGGAAGTGATAATAATGTGTAATGTATTATAAATGGTAACAAAACAAAATTATTAAACACGTTGGTGTGGCATGAAAGAGATATTCATACTTCCCTTCGTGAGTTTTAACATACCTCCTTTGTATTTTTACCTTATGGTTTTAATTTTTGTTTTAATGTTTATTTATTTTTGAGAGAGAGAGAGAGACCAAGCGCGAACAGGGCAGGAGCAGAGTGAGAGGAAGACACAGACTCTGAAGCACGCTCCAGGCTCTGAGCTGTCAGCAGAGAGCCCGATGCGGGGCTTAAATTCACAAACTGCAAGATCATGACCCGAGCCGAAGTCAGACACTTAACCCACGTAAGCCACCCAGGCGCCCCAGTGGCTTCTATTTACAATGGAGACATTTTGTTCATCATGGATTATTATATATATATTTTTTTGCATTCACATTTTGTTTTCAAAATGATTGCAAGAACATATTATTCATCTGGGCTTAAAGTTATTGCCTCCCTCTCCTCACTCTGCTCCCAGGCCTGCCCGAGACCACCCCTATTAGGCCAGGGCCTCCCAGCTCCCTGTGTCAGGTCCCCAGCCTCCTGGTTACCTTTCTTTTTTTCTTTTTTCTTTTTTTTGCCAGGTTTCACTATCTGACCACCGATGTTCCAATCATACATTTCATCCTGCTTCCTCTTTTATATTTTCTTAATCGCTTTACCCATCACCCTGTCAACACCACCCCTTAAGCGTGTTTGTTGTTGCA
>NW_024420851.1:0-18791 GCF_014898765.1 Herpailurus yagouaroundi
GGTAGTATTGACATTTTGACAATATTTATTCTTCCAATCCATGAGCACAGAATGTTTTTCCATTTTTTTGTATCTTCTTCAATTTCCTTCATAAGCTTTCTATACTTTGCAGCATACAGATCTTTTACATCTTTGGTTAGATTTATTCCTAGGTATTTTATGCTTCTTGGTGCAATTGTGAATGGGGTCAGTTTCTTTATTTGTCTTTCTGTTGCTTCAGTATTAGTGTATAAGAATGCAAGTGATTTCCGTACATTGATTTTGTATCCTGCGACTTTGCTGAAGTCATGTATCAGTTCTAGCAGACTTTTGGTGGAGTCTGTCGGATTTTCCATGTATAATATCATGTCATCTGCAAAAAGTGAAAGCTTAACTTCATCTTTGCCAATTTTGATGCCTTTGATTTCCTTTTGTTGTCTGATTGCTGATGCTAGCATTTCCAACACTATGTTAAACAACAACGGTGAGAGTGGACATCCCTGTCGTGTTCCTGATTTCAGGGAGATAGCTCTCAGTTTTTCCCCATTGAGGATGATGTTAGCTGTGGGCTTTTCATAAATGGCTTTTATGATGTTTAAGTATGTTCCTTCTATCCTGACTTTCTCGAGGGTTTTTATTTTTTTTTATTTTTTATTTTTAAAAATTTTTTTTCAACGTTTATTTATTTTTGGGACAGAGAGAGACAGAGCATGAACGGGGGAGGGGCAGAGAGAGAGGGAGACACAGAATCGGAAACAGGCTCCAGGCTCTGAGCCATCAGCCCAGAGCCTGATGCGGGGCTCGAACTCACGGACCGCGAGATCGTGACCTGGCTGAAGTCGGAGGCTTAACCGACTTTGCCACTCAGGCGCCCCTCGAGGGTTTTTATTAAGAAAGATGCTGAATTTTGTCAAATGCTTTTTCTGCATCGATTGACAGGATCATATGGTTCTTATATTTTCTTTTATTAATGTGATGTATCACATTGGTTGATTTGTGAATGTTAAACCAGCCCTGCATCCCAGGAATGAATCCCACTTGATCATGGTGTATAATTCTTTTTATATGCTGTTGAATTCGATTTGCTAGTATCTTATTGAGAATTTTGGCATCCATATTCATCAGGGATATTGGCCTGTAGTTCTCTTTTTTTGCTGGGCCTCTGTCTGGTTTAGGAATCAAAGTAATGCTGGCTTCATAGAATAAGTCTGGAAGTTTTCCTTCCCTTTCTATTATTTGGAACAGCTTGAGAAGGATAGGTATTATCTCTGCTTTAAACTTCTGGTAGAATTCCCCTGGGAAGCCATCTGGTCCTGGACTCTTATTTGTTGGGAGATTTTTGATAACCGATTCAATTTCTTTGCTGGTTATGGGTCTGTTCAAGTTTTCTCTTTCTTCCTGTTTGAGTTTTGGAAGTGTGTGGGTGCTTAGGAATTTGTCCATTTCTTCCAGGCTGTTCAGTTTGTTGGCATGTAATTTTTCATAGTATTCCCTGATAATTGCTTGTATCTGAGGGATTGGCTGTAATAATTCCATTTTCGTTCATGATTTTATCTATTTGGGTCATCTCTCTTTTCTTTTTGAGAAGCCTGGCTAGAGGTTTATCAATTTTATTTTTTCAAAAAACCAACTCTTGGTTTCATTGATCTGCTCTACAGTTTTTTTTTAGATTCTATATTGTTTATTTCTGCTCTGATCTTTATTATTTCTCTTCTTCTGCTGGGTGTGGGGTGTCTTTGCTGTTCTGCTTCTATTTCCTTTAGGTGTGCTATTAGATTTTGTATTTGGGATTTTTCCTGTTTTTTTTTTTTTTCTGCAGATTTTTCCTGTTTATTGAGATAGGCCTGGATTGCAATGTATTTTCCTCTCAGGACTGCCTTCGCTGTCTCCCAAAGCGTGTGGATTGTTGTATTTTCACTTTCATTTTTTTCCATATATTTTAAATTTCTTCTCTAATTGCCTAGTTGACCCATTCATTCTTTAGTAGGGTGTTCTTTCACCTCTATGCTTTTGGAGGTTTTCCAGACTTTTTCCTGCGGTTGATTTCAAGTTTCATAGCATTGTGGTCTGGAAGTATGCATGGTATGATTTCAATTCTTGTATACTTATGAAGGGCTGTTTTGTGACCTGATATGTGATCTATCTTGGAGAATGTTCCATGTGCACTCGAGAAGAAAGTATATTCTGTAGCTTTGGGATGCAGAGTTCTAAATAGATCTGTCAAGTCCATCTGATCCAATGTATCATTCAGGGCCCTTGTTGTTTTATTGATTCTCTGTCTAGATGATCTATGCATTTTTGAAAGTGGAGTATTAAAGTCCCCTGAAATCACCACATTATTATCAATAAGGTTGCTTATGTTTGTGATTAATTGCTTTACATATTTGGGGGGCTCCCGTATTCAGCACATAGACATTTATAATTGTTAGCTCTTCCTGATGGATAGGCCCTGTGATTATTATAGAATACCCTTCTTCATCTGGTTACAGCCTTTAGTTTAAAGTCTAGTTTGTCTGATATAAGTATGGCTACTCCAGCTTTCTTTTGACTTCCAGTAGAATGATAGTTCTCCATCCCCTCACTTCCAATCTGAAGGTGTCCTCAGGTCTAAAATGAGTCTCTTGTAGATAGCAAATAGTTGGGTCTTTTTTTTAATCCATTCTGAAACCCTATGTCTTTTGGTTGGAGCATTTAGTCCATTCATATTCAGTGTTATTATAGAAAGATATGGGTTTAGAGTCATTGATGTCTGTAGGTTTCATGCTTGTATTGATATCTCTGGTACTTTGTGGTCCTTGCAACATTTCACTCACAGAATCCCCCTTAGGATCTCTTGTAGGGCTGGTTTAGTGGTGATGAATTCCTTCAGTTTTTGTTTATTTGGGAAGACCTTTATCTCTCCTTCTATTCTGAATGACAGACTTGCTGGACAAAGGATTCTCGGCTGCATATTTTTTCTGTTCATCACATTGAAGATTTCCTGCCATTTCTTTCTGGCCTGCCAAGTTTCAGTAGATAGGTATGCCACTAGTCTTATGGGTCTCCATTTATATGTTAAAGTGTGTTTATCCTTAGCTGCTTTCAGAATTTTTTCTTTATCCTTGTATTTTGCCAGTTTCACTATGACACGTCGTGCAGAAGATCGATTCAAGTTATGTCTGAAGGGAGTTATCTGTGCCTCTTGGATTTCAATGCCTTCTTCCTTCCCCAGATCAGGGAAGTTCTCAGCTATGATTTGTTCAAGTACACCTTCAGCCCCTGTCTCTCTCTCTTCCTCTTCTGGAATTCCTATTATATGGATATTGTTCCATTTCATTGCATCACTTAGTTCTCTAATTCTCCCCTCATACTCCTGGATTTTTTATCTCTCTTTTTCTCAGCTTCCTCTTTTTCCATGATTTTATCTTCTAATTCACCTATTCTCTCCTCTGCCTCTTCAATCCGAGCTGTGGTCACCTCCATTTTATTTTGCACCTCATTTATAGCATTTTTTAGCTCCTCGTGACTATTTCTTAGTCCCTTGATCTCTGTAGCAATAGATTCTCTGCTGTCCTCTATACTTTTTTCAAGCACAGCGATTGATTTTATACTATTATTCTAAATTCTTGTTCTGTTATATTGCTTAAATCATTTTTGATCAATTCGTTAGCTGTCCCTACTTCCTGGAGTTTCTTTTGAGGAGAATTCTTCCATGTCGTCATTTTGGGTAGTCCCCGTGGTGGCTCCAAACTGCAGGGCACTTCCCCTGTGCTGTCCATAGTAATTTGCATTGGTGGGTGGGGCTGCAGTCAGACCTGATGTCTGTCCCCAGCCCACCGCGGGGGGGCCATAGTCAGACTGGTGTGTACCTTATTTTCCCCTCTCCCAGGGGCAGGACTCACTGTGGAGTAGTGTGGCCCCTGTCTGGGCTACTTGCACACTGTCAGGCTTGTGGTGCTGCTTTGATGGGATCTGGCATATTAGCCAGGGTGGATCCACAAGGTGCACAGGGGCGGGAGGGGCAGGCTTAACTCGCTTTACCATTTGGGGTCCCCTGTGTGAGGGGGCCTGCAGCACCGGGAGGGAGGCAGGCAGGCAGACCCGTCAGAGGGATGGATCCACAGAAGCACAGCATTGGGTGTTTGCCCAGTGCAAGCAAGTTCGGTGACAGGAACTGGTTCCCTTTAGGATTTTGGCTGGGGGATGGGATAGGGAGATGGCACTGGCCAGCGTCTTTGTTCTCCGCCGAGCTGAGCTCTGTCTTCCAGGGCTCAACACCTTCCCTCCTGGTGTTCTCTCGCCCTCCCACTCTCCGAGCAGATTTGTTGATTTTTAATATCTAGATGTTACGTCCCGCTGGCTGTCAGAACTCATGCAGTCTGGCCCCTCCACTTTTGCAAGCCAGACTCAGGAGCTCTGCCTTGCCGGGTGAGCTGCCCCTCCACTGTCCCGGCTCCCTCCCACCAGTCCGTATAGTGCACACTGCCTCTCCACCCTTCCTACCCTCTTCCGTGGGCCTCTTGTCTATGCTGGGCTCTGGAGAGTCCACTCTGCTAGTCTTCTGGTGGTTTTCTGGGTTATTTAAGTACCTGTGGGTGGAATCTAAGTGATCAGCAGGACACGGTGAGCCCAGCGTCCTCCTATGCCTCCATCTTCTTCCAGAATCCCTTCTAAGTTTTTCTATGAAACTAATTCAGGTTAAAGGAGCAACAGGAAGTAAGTATTATGGTGGCCAGTGTATCATCTCTTCAATTACTATCTTGCTAGTGATTATAAAAATCTCAGAGAAATAAATTCATAGGCTGTTTCTTCTAAGCTATAAAGAATAGTGTCTCTTATGGTTGCTATTGTTGCATAACAAATCACCCCAGTAGTCAATGGCTTAACACAACAGCAATCATATTATTATCTCAAAGTTTCTCTGTGTGGCAAATTCGGAATGGGCTCAGTTAGGGTCTGGATCTGGCTTGGGATCTTTTACATGGTTATGGACAATTAGTAGTTAAAATAGTGATCTGGAGCAACTCAGGGATGGCCAGGCATTTCTCCCTATCTCTCCCTCTATTTCTCTATTTTTCTATCTATCATATTCATACAAGTGTCAGGACTCCTCTAAGTGATCTCTCCTGGTGTGCTAGTTTGGGCTTCTTTACAGTATGGTAGCCTCAGGGCTGTCTGATGGTGTACATGGTGGCTCAGGACTCAGTCTAAGTGCTCTAACAAGAAAGGTGGAAGATATAACATTTTCTTCCAACCTTGACTTGGTAGTCACTTAGACTCCTACCACATTTTCCTAGTTACAAGGTAAGAGAATAGATTCCATTTCTTAATATGGGAGTGGCAAAGTTTAGAAGATCTTGTGGTATTGGAAATATTGAGATAGCCATCTTTGGAAAATACTGCCACAATGTCTTTTACCCTGAAATGGTTATCTTTGCTAAATTGGTGATATTTTGAGTACAAATAAATGTACTCTTTGCTAATAGATGACTGAGAATGAATTGTTTTGGTAAAAAATAAAAATAATAAAAGAAATCTCATAGTGTCTTGACTCCTTGAGGCAAGGTATATTATTTGTTTTGCTTATGTTATTTATTATTTGAGATACTTCATTTCATCAAAATTCCAGT
Source organism: Herpailurus yagouaroundi (assembly GCF_014898765.1). NCBI lineage: Eukaryota > Metazoa > Chordata > Mammalia > Carnivora > Felidae > Herpailurus > Herpailurus yagouaroundi. The sequence goes on from NW_024420851.1 coordinate 5,589, forward strand.
AGTTTCCCACACCTTTACTAGATCTCTGTTATTTATTCAGACTCAGGCCTGCCAGAAAGTCTGGAATTATATCTTTAGTTAAAAGAGATTCACTTTTATGACAAAGATCCAGCAACAATGGGAATAACAAACTGAAGGCCATTTGGCTCAGTTAGGTGAGGAAAGAGGAGAAAACTGATGCCAACATTGAATTGACAGAGGGGATGGACTATTTTATGCCAGTCTGATCATCTCTCTTGGTGTCACTTTCTCCCTTTACAAAATAGAGCAAACCACTTCTGACTTGCCTTACCAAACAATGGTGAAGCTAAGCTAAGAAAAATATTTGTTAAACAAGTTTCAAATACATGATTCTATCCGGATGTCAACTGGGAGATGTAATTACAATACCTAGATTGACTTGCCTACGAGTCTGTGGCAGGGCTTTTGTCTTTGGAAGATGAGAGCATAGACCGATCATCCAGACATTTGATTTGAATGGTTTTTTCTCTAGTGGGGATAGATTGTCTCTAAGCCATCATTTGGTCTTCCTCTCCAACAGTGGAATATACTTGCTTAGTGGCTGGAAAGGTAAGCTAAACTCCTACTAGGAGAAATAAAATGCACCAAATTTTCTGACACTTGTCTATTAACAGCAAACTTTAACCAAATGAGAAAAAGAAATTTGATAAAACCTTCTAGTCAAATACTCAACTAAATCTGATATAAACTCTTGAGAATCTACAGTACATAGGCACTTGCATACTTGAAAGCAGAAGTGAAAATGTGAAAGTGTAAGCAAAAGTTTTAAGTCTGTAGGCATCAGTAGCTTATCCTAAAAGGATAATCCAAAAGGACAAAGATTGTTTTACTACTTGGGAGTCAGAGAGAACTCATGCTCTGTAAATGGATTTGGTGGTGCCCAGTGAAATGGCCGGCTCACTGATTTCATAGTACTACAGAAAATTTTAGTTGGGAGCCATTTCTTCAAGATCATTAGAGTTGAGAAACTGAAGCTCTTCTGAACATGATCTTTTGAGATAAACATCACTCCAAAATCCCAAATCTATGGGATACGTAAAGTATATTTATTGTGAGGCCTCAGAGGCAGGTTGTGGGTTGTGGTCAGATTCACGCTATAAGGATAGGAAAGGTATTTCTTCTTCGTGTTTAGGTGAAGATGACCATTTATCTTTGTCACTCTCACCTACCTTCCCATTCCCATTAAATAATTCCTTTTAAGATAACTGGGAAGGAATCAAACTCCAACTGATCTTTAAAAAGCAGATTAGAAATACAGCAATTATTGCCTGGATAAAGAGATAAGAAATGTTTCTAACAATCAAGTCAATTTATTTACTTGCAAGAGGCTCACCTGTGTGACAAGCACAGCTTGGTGCTTTTGTAAAGTCCTCTAACTCTCTTCTAAAAGAAGCCGTATTTAAGCAATCATCCATTTATACCATTTATACCGGCAGATAACTGCACACCAAGCAACACTTTGTACTTCTCTGAGAAAATTTGAAAGAAACAGATTTTCCTAAAATGGGATTTCAGTGATATTTTGGGTTAAACACAGTGCTTCTATTGTTTCTGCAATTTAGAGTCTTTACTACCAGTGAGCAAAGACAATCAATGATTCCAGAGACTTTCACAAGGCAGATAATGCAGATGGTATTTCATACTCTTGCATGTGCCTCGTGAATAACTTCCACAGGACTAATTAGTCAACTGTGTGTACTACACTGTTGAAAACTGGGCATATTAACAAGTAAGCTACCCCCCGGAATAAATAATGTTTCTTGAATTCAAGATGCATCGAATAATTCCTGACTGAAAGACTGAGTTGCTCTGGATAGAAAGTTGATATAAAATGTAGGACTCTGAAACCAAAAACCTGACTCTTACTTAGCGATTGTTTACTGTGGTTTTTCAATGTAAGCTTTGTATACACAGATTAACTTTGTTTTCTAAGTGTTTCCAAAGACCCTGGAAAACTAAGAATCAAGTTCTCCCCATTCCTCAGAAACCAGCAAACTCTTCCCCAAGCTCAACACCTATTGTTTGAAAATCTACCACACAGTGGCCTTCATCATCTATGCCAACAGATGTGAAGATGCCCAGAGACCTTCAAATGTTTGAGCTACTGAGTCTCATGGGGGCACCAGGAAGGGGAGGGAAAACGGTTCCGGAATTCCAAAGGTCACTGCTGGATTGAAATAATGAAAATCACCCACATGTTGAAAAAAACTCAGACGTGATTACTGGAAAATCTGGCAATCAGGCCAAAGAGCTAACTGTGCCTAAAATTTCATTTATATTCTTTAAAGAGAGAGAGAGAGAGAGAGAGAGAGAGAGAGAAAGAAAGAAAGAAAGAAAGAAAAGGTGTGCCAGGGTGAGAGAGAAATAATTATTATGCTCTTCAGCCTTCGGGCTACCACAATTAACAAGTTCAAACATAAAATGGAAGAAATATTTACCTTTACCAAAGGGGATAAAGTATGAACTATCACCTACATGAGCACTCATTTCTGAAAACAAGTCTAAGAAATTATTTTAAGTGATTGAAGAAAGTGGGAGTTAGAGCAATTTATTTTTACAACAAAGGAAGACTATGATATGTATTTGAATTATCTTTCAAGGCACTTATTGTGTCTGATAACCATTTCCTTACAATTATTTTATTCTAAGGACAGCTTTTCTTTCTAAAATCTCTCTCCTTACTCTTCCCTCAAAGGTGCTAGGACTGTGTGGTGATGGTAACATGATTATATATGTAAAAAGATGCACTTTCTGCATAAAATAAACTAGACAATTACATATCATGGATCCGCTTTGATCATTTTATTCTGGGTTATTTACTAGGTGACATAGAAGCATCATGGGGTAGTATGGAGGCTCAGTTATAGGTTGGCTCCAACTGCAGGATCTTGGGTAAGTTTTCCTGTATTTATTTTTTTACCTAGCAAGCAAACATAGGCACTGGAGAAGTGACAGGCTCTGCGTATGTGCTGTAGTTACACAGAGATGGACACATTACCCTCATGGAGCTTTTAGGTAATTTCACTTCAGTATGCTCTGTTCCAGAATAGAAGCCTGACCTGGGGGCTTCTAGGAGGGTCCAATAAATGAGTGCTGAAGGTGGAATGGGGTCAGGAGGGAAGGTCAGGGACAGTTCTTCAGAAGATGTTAAGACTGAGACCAGAAGCTTAAGAAGGAGTTAGCTAGTGGAAGAGCAAGGAGGCACTGTGGAAAGAAAGCTCTGGACAAAGACAACAAGCATATGTGAAGACCTAAAGGCACTTGATCTGCAAATACTGTCTGGGTGACGTTTTAACTGGATGTATGTGTTTTAAGAAGAAACATGCAAAGTTTTGTCTTAGAACTTTGTCTAGAATCTTTGGAGACAAATGGCAGAGATGATAAACTTATAGCTAGTATCAGTTGTAGTGATCCATGATTCTAATTCAGCTTTCCTCTTTTTAGTCCAAAGCCTTCTGGAAAAGTACACAGGTGAAAGCCTAAGGCTTTGCTTAGAGTGACAAGTGGGAACTTTTCAGATTACACCAGCACCCCTGAAGCTATGAGGATGCACAAACAGGCTTCCCCAATGTCTGATGCATCTTCCAAAATAAACACATATTTTAGAGTGATGGTTCTAAAATTTTAATTTGCATAAAAATTACCCAGGGTTTTTGTTAGAATGCAGATTCTGATTCAGTATTTCTGGGCAGGCCTGAGATTCTCTGTTTAATGCTCCCAGTATGATCCCTGTGATTCGAGGACCTCACTTTAAATAGTAAGGTCTTAAAACACTTAAGGAAGGCCCAATTTGGGGAGATCAATATCCTTAAAGTTTCAGTATTTTGAATCATTTACTTTAAAAATACATTCTCTTATTCTCTTTCCCTCTCTGTCTCTGTCTCTCTTTCTCTCTCATATACAAACATAAGCACACACATGTACATACTTTAAGTTCATCCTGTTGACTATATATGTAAATGTGCAACCATTGACCAACTAAAAGAGAATGTAACAACTATTCTTGTTATTCTTATCAACCTATAAATGGGTTAAACAATATCTTGTCCATGATCACCCTTTTTAATATTTGCACACATTTCTTTTTGTTATGTTCTAGTGTAATATTGAAATGTCAGAGCAGAACACTTAAATATATGTTACCTCCAAAATCTAAGAAAATCCAGCTAGTGTTGGACCTGTCTCTTCATGAGGGGCGGATCAAGGTGCATCAGTATGTTTTTCTTTTTTTTTAAGTTTACTTATTTCTGAGAGAGAGAGAAAGCACAAGTTTGGCGGGTGGGGACAGAGAGAGAGAGGGAGAGAGAGAATCCCAAGCAGGCTCTGTGCTGTTAGCACAGAGCCCGACATGGGGGCTGATCTCAGAAACTGTGAGATCATGACCTGAACTGAAATCAAAAGTGAGACGCTTAACCAACTAAGCCACCCAGGCTCCCCTCAGTATGTTTTTTCTTTAGAAGAAATATCCCAAAATGATCCAGGGAAGTGGACTCATAGAAACCTCCCCATGGGGCAGGACCTTGAACTTTCATAGATTTACTTCCCTCTCTCTGGCACACATGTCTCATTAAGGCATTTCAGGGCTTGCTTTTTCCCACTCATAAGATCCAATTAGTACAATTTTTGTTTAGATCCAATTTAGTATAATTTATCATCAGATAAAGAGCTGGAGTGATATTCTGTGGGATACCAGTTCAAATAAGACCCCTGAAAGAATGATTTAGAGTTATCTATGGATTTTAAGCTATTACCCTTGCCCGTATTTGTCCAAATATCCCATCCAATCATCAGAGCCCTACTCCATCCCAACTAGTCTCTCATCTTAGCAAATGAGACACGGTGACCTGGTTTATGGCAATTAAGTATCAATTTCAACACTTAAAATCAAGCCTTGGCCTCATTGTGGGCCATGTCTGCCCTGCAGCTCCATGAAAGAAGGAAATAAGGCACCACAGAGGCTTTCTGGTTCTCCAGTGCCTTGGGTTGGAAATTCAAGACTTTATGCTTATCTTCTTTACTTACACTATCCACAGCAGTCATAAGTAGTCATTCCACCTCATCATCTCAGTAATCACTACTGTCACCTTAGCAAGTATGTGCTGTAGCCACTTTGTCTGCCTTGATCTCTACCTTCATTCAATACCACCACTGGTGATAATCTGAGTGACCATGATGCCACTGTAGGCCATGGATTACCAGTGTTTTCTATACCTCTGGCCTTTTATCCACTCTTCAGATAGGAGGAACTCAATCTCAGAATCCCATTTTGAGGATCCATTTGTCATGTCCCATACCTGGTACCAATTACTGCCTCAGTCAGAGTCCCAGCAGTAAGCACGGCATACTAATAGGGTCTAACAATAATTTAAAACAAGACTAATCCAATTGTCATCAGAGTGACCATCAATCTGTGCTGGCTGGAAAGAGCCTATATTTTCTTTTTTAACTATATAGTATTATCTTGCACAGGTAATTTTTATAAACCATCTAAAATTCACCTTTTATATCATACAGATTTTTCTCCATAGAATAAGCCAGTTTGCCATCAACCTTCCTAAAAATGCGTTACTTCTCTACTGCTTTGTGATGCCACCTTTATCATATATCAAATCCCCACATATGCAGATGTCTGTTTTTAGGCTCTGTATTTTATTCCATTGACCTATTTTTCTGTTTCATTTATTATTCTGGTTGTGTAGTGTGCCTGAATATCTGGTAGGTGATTCATCCATGTACATGTCAGTTCAGTTTATTAAGTCCTTTAAACAACACACCATGCTAAATTACCAATTGATGATTTTAAATTGCCACCTAGAGAAGGTGAATCTGGTTATCTTCAGGACTTCTGTCGTGCTAAGCAAGGTGTACAAGTCAAAGATAAGTTGAATTACTCATTTGTCACATGTGATTTTCCTTCTTTACCCTTTTCCACATAGTGCTCCATCTCCCCTCTCAATAAATATTGGTATGGGCTGAATTATTTCCCATCTCCACCGAATTCATATGTTGAAGTCCTAACCCTCAGTACCCGAGAATGTGGTATATCTGGAGATAGGGACTTTAAAAAGGTAATTAAGTTAAAATGATGTCATTAAGGGGGGGGTTAATTAAGTATTACTGGTGTCCTTATAAGAAGAGTAACTTTAAACACAGAAATGTATAGAAGGAAGAAATGTGAAGAAACAGGGAGAATTTGGCTATCTATGAACCAAGGAAAAGAGCCCCAAAAGAAACCTACCCTGCTGACAACTTAATCTTGGATTTCTAGTCTCTAGAACTGTGAGAAAATAAATTTCTGTTTTTTTAATTCACCCAGTCTGTGGTACTTTGTTATGGCAGCCCTGACAAACTAATGTTATTAGATATTGAAAGAATATTGATTTAAAGGAGTGTAACCAACGTTAGCCTAATGTGCTTGCCCTGTCTAATCTATGGCTCCAGTTTTGGCCTTTTTTCCCTGTATTTTTCATCAGCTGTATTTTTGCCATTCCTCCATCTCTATCTGGCACCTGTAACTCAAATGTTCCAAATCTAGGTCATGGTATTATTCTTCAATTGTGCTAATCTCTGGTGGTATCTCTCTTACAGAGAGAGCTAGAAGTCACCCTAGACTTCTGCTTCCACCCTTCTGTGCATCCTTTTGAATCCACCTCAAGAGTTAGTTTATCCTGATTATTTCAATCTTGGAAACGTTTCTTGCCCCCTAACCCCTTCCTATCCCAATTAACATTGTGCTGAGTCAGGCCTTCATTATTTTTTGCCTGGACTTTGCTGAAGATATACAGTTGGTCTCTCTAACTCCATTCTCTCCATTTCTCAATGGAGATATTCCAGTATGTTCTAAACATGTCTGATCATATGACTTAGCCCTTTCATAATTCCATTATTTAAATGAAAAAGTTCTAATTCCTTAGCCAGACATTCAAGACCTTTTATAATGTAGATAATTTGCCAGTTCAACTTATTACCACATCTCCCTCTTGCCAAGTACCTTCTATTTCTGCCACACCAATCTATTTATACTTCCTTCAATACAAAACACATTCTCACAGCTTCATGTTTTTGGTTGTGTCAGCCTCTGCCTTCAATATCTTTCACCCCCTGTGTTATTTTAAGACTCCACACATCTTTTGAGGCCCACATAAATTGGTATTTTCTTCAAGAAACTGTCCTTAGTATTCCCAGTTGTGATTTACAGTTTCATGCTTCATATTCCCAGCTGTACTTTTGAATCCCATTTCTTTCATATTTATCACATTTTATTTTATTTTGGTATCCTTGGCCTTCTCCAGGAGGTGGAAAGCTCTGTGGAGTCAGGGACAATGTTTTGTCCATTTTTCTATACCCACCCAATATACAGCATAGAGCTTTATATATTATAGGTGATCTATAAATATTTGAGTGAATAAAGACAGTTTGCCAGATATCAATTTCATAAGAGTTTTGAATTTGGAAGCATGTCACCATTTAGTTAATTTCAATCCATTTATTTTGTGGGAAATATGGTTTACTCATTCACAGACCCAAAATATTAAAAGGCTCATTTCTTTTTTGGCTATAAAGTAGCTCTTAGAAAATATTATGAAAAATAAAGTGGAAATTAATCAGCGAAGAGAAAATTAAATTTTCCTTAAAAATGTCCTCAGAATTAAAATTGAGAGAAACCATTCAAAAGGCAAAAATGTAATTGCATTTGCCAATATATAAGGTATTTTTAGTAATATTTTATGGTGATTGCCAATCTTCTTAGGGCTGAGACACAGACTGTGGAAGGAGTAGGACCACTTTTTTTGAATCTAGAGGAAGAGCTATTTGGAATTGAAAGTGGCCTTACAATTTGAGAGACTCTATAGCAAAACATATAGTATTTGAGAAGTGGCCAACATTAAATAGAACCAAACCTTTCATTACCTTTACCCTCTTCTCCAATTATTTTTGAAAGCAAGTCTGCTATAAGTACCATTTACTGCTCAGACAGGATGCTGTGGAGTCATGGCCTAACCCATTAAACACTTCCAAGTTGTGGGATCCTTATGCCTTTGATTTTGTTGTTGTTTTTTTATTTCTTGTTTTGTTTTGTTTGTTTCTGTTCCCACCTCATAACGTAGAGTCCAATTAGGGTTGGTGAAAACAGATGCTGTTTAATTTAACAATCTTATATGACTATAGTGTTTGCTTTTTAAGGATTCCCCAATGATGCCTTTAGAGCCCTGGATCTTCAGAATCCCAGATTTGAAGAAAGCTTACTTTATAAGTTAATTCAGCTTTATGGAGGAAACATATTATTTATTTTGCTCTGACAGCATGAGGTCTGAGTACCTCCACTCCCTAGTAGTTGATAAGGCAACTCTTCACTAGATTTATTAAATATCAACAAAGACAATCTCTTTTAGTAGTGGTTAAAGGAAGTCTAACCAGCAAATTTCATAGGAAAAAGTAAAATATTTGACATCATCTACTTACTCAGATATAATGCTCTCCACAGATGCAGATTCCATTTTTCTACCCAAGTTTATATTAACTGTAGAATAAATAAGAAAATCTTGTTGATGGGAGAAAATCCAAATAAAGCTATAATCTCACATGATCATCATAACAGCCTTATGGGGTAGATATTGGGTAAAAACCATATGAAACTGCTATTTGTGTAAATTAAAAAATGATTGACATTAGCAATTTAATGTGGTTTAAACTTTGTTATTAATATCTCCATTTTACAGATGAAAAGTCTGATGTTTAGAGGTCAAATAATGTACTGAAAATCACACAGCTGTTAAGTCACAAAGCCAGACCCAGAACCTAGAAAACTAGGTATGTCTGTCTCCAAAGCCTTGTTCTTCTCCTCCAGGCTGTACTGCCAGGTAAGGAATGCAATTAGGCTAAGTGAGAAAGGTGCATACTCACCCTGTGGCCTCTCATTGACACAGCAGAGAGATGGGTAGCATTTCTTTGTTGTAGTTATATTTATGACTCATAAAGACAGATCTAGACTTGTGCAAGTATATACATTCTAGTTTCCTCCCGTATGAGCTTTAACTGTGTTAAATAAACAATGGTGTTACAGCTCTTGATCCATGGGGATGAAATTGCTTAACACAGGGATGGCAATGGTTTTGAAATATGTAATGTTTTAAGTCACCAAGCCTGTGACTGGCTGAAAGCTCCTCACACTGCCTTTGCGCTGTCTCATATGTTTTCCCTCTTACAGTATAAACTGCTCAAGCACAGCTTCCCTTTTCCCTTTGAGACTCCTTCTCAGTCAGCCTAAATAAATGATTACTGACCTTTAGGACAATGGTATAAGGCTGGAAATGGTGGTGGCCCAACTACAGACAAAAAATATTGCTGCCTAGATAGAGCAGCTCAATGAAAAAAAGTTATTATATGCACATACTCCTGCTTTAAGTAAGGCCCACTGTATACTTCATTTCAGTAGTTTTAGTTTCCTTTTTGAAGCGTTGCTTTTTAATTCTTTTCTCTTTTAGTTTGGCAGCCTTGTAGCTACAGTCAATTCTCTCCACTCTTGCCCCAGGCCTATTAGAATAAGGGCAATTGATTTATGCATCAAAAGTCTGATAGTATATAGAAGGTCATTCATTGAGAACTAAGGAGCCTTTAAATAGTGGTGGTCATGCAAATTAGTGTGATTGCTGGCCCAGGTCCTGAAAGAAATTAAGTTGAACTGAATAGAAACCAAACTATGAGAAACTTTGATTTTAAATAAGGTTTGAAAGTATACATTTTCATCCTGGTACCAGATTTTTTTTTTCATGTCACTATCATAAATTCTACCAGCTGGATGAAATTAATAAATGTGTATAATAGGGCTATAGAGATTGGTCGGGGGATGACTTTCTGGTAATAGCATTGTTGGCAGAAAGACCGAAGCTTTCAGTTTTATCTTCATTGTTTTTTTAGACAACAAATGATTTTGAGATATACCTTATTATTAGTTTTTAATTCTCTCATACCTGCTTCCCTCATCCCTGAGACTAAGAGAAGGAACAATGAATGGAAGCTTTCTCTGGGGCCAGGATTCCTTTGACTTTGATTCTCTGTGCTAGTATGGCCAGAGTTTTGTTTTCTTTTTTAAATTGATATATATTTGACATATAACATTATGTAAACTTAAGATGTACATGTTAATTTGATAAATTTATATATTGCAATATGATTGTCATTGCCATGTTAAGTTGGCACTTCTACCAGGTCACATATCATTATTTCTTTTCTGTGGAAGAAATAATTACAATCTAGTTTCCTAGCAAGTTTTGATGATTATAATACAATATTGTTGTCTATTTTCACGATACTGTACATTACATCTCCAGGACTTATTTATCTACAACTGTAAGTTGTGACTGGAATTATTTTTAAAGGTGCAATAGATTGTTTCCCTTAAAACTGGTCTTTCTCTGTCTTTGGCTGTTCTGTTCTGCCCCACCTCTTCCAACAATGGATACCTTGGGCAACTGACAGGGCGAAGCCAAAGAAGTTCTGGACTTGTGCTGTGAATAACAGGAAGTGGTGCAAGATACCTTTGGCTAATTCCTCTGAAGTCCCACCCCCCTCCATGAATTTCCTTGTCCTATTTCTACTCGGCAGTCACTGCCCAGGATCTCAAAGAGATGGTAACTGGATTTAGTGGGACTTCCCTAAATCCCAGAGTCATGATATTATTAAACTCTCATGATTCTACTTTCACTTATATAAAACCTTTATTCTCAAACTTAGGATTAAATTCATAAATAACATCAAGACAATATGTTAAATCAGTTATGCAGGATGTGGAAAAAAGACACAAAGCTCTTACTAGATGTATGTCTTCCTTAAATTGACTTTTAAATTCTGAAATATATACAGAAGAGTGTATATAATATAAATGTACAGTATACATCACAAAATGAACAGCAATGTACTCTCCACCCTGCCTGAGAAATAGAACATAATAATATGTCTGAGTTTCCCTGTCATGCCTTTCAGAAGCAACCACTAGTCCTGAGTATTGTGTTATTAACTTCCTTACTTTTCTTTATGCTTTATCCCACATATGCGTGTTTGTATCCTTAAGTAAGAAATCACTTAATTTTGTGAACTTCTGAACTCTATATAATCTGAATTATACTATATGTATGCTTTCATGACTTGCTTTTTTTGCTCAGCACTGAGTTTCATCCATTTTTATTGTTATATAAAGTTCTACTGTTTGACCTTAATTTTTATATTCATTCTCCTGATGATAGATATCTGTTATTAAAACATATATTATATATTAATATATTAATAGTCCATTAAGATATTAAATAGAAAGTATCTAAACAAAATATTTTCAGATTTCCTTTATGCCTGAAATGGCCATCTGCAATTCCTAGTTAAGATTTTTCAACTATAATCTCTTAAAATTATTGATAATTATCAGCAAGAAACTTCATCATAAATTTGGCGACAGAGACTTTCTAACCATTTTTACAACAATATTATCTTAAGAATCTGGTAGCTATCATTTTCTTTCATTAACAAATGTAATATTATGGTTCTTGTTATTTTGTGGCAGTACAGAGGGATTTCTAATTCCGTTGAGGTTTTTGCAAATTTGTAGATTGTTCAGGTATTATCATCATAGTTGTCATTTTGAAAGTATACTAATGATGTGTTGCTAAAAGACACATCAGACACAGACATACAGAAATATCCTCTGTAGTGAGTTGAACATGTGTCCTCTCAAAATTTATGCCTAGCAGGGATATCATTATGAACTTGTTTGGAAACAGGGTCTTTGTAGATATAATTAATTAAGATGAGTTCATCCTGGATGAGTGTAGGCAGTAAAATGAATGACTGGTGTCCTGATAAGGAGAGGACACAGAGAGACACACAGAGAAGACAAACAGAGAAGGCCATGTGGCCACAGAGGCAGAGATTAGAGCAATGCAGCTACAAGCCAAAGTTATGTAAGTATTGCCAGAGTCACCAAAAGCTAAGAAGAGGCAAAGAAGAATTCTTCCCTAGAGGCTTCCAAGGCAGCATGGCCTTGCCAACACCTTAATTCAGACTTGTAGGCTCTAGAACTGTGAGAGAATAAGTTTCTGTTGTTTTAAGCTACCTAGTTTGTGATCATTTATGGCAGCCCTCAGAAACTAAAATACCCTCTGTGAATGAAGATGAATGAGATGTACCTCATGGAGTTTGTCTTCTAGGAGACACTCCCTGGTTTCCTGGCTTCCATATACTCAAGTAGCTGCATCTTGGTTTGTATACCATACTCCTTAGGCACCAGGATCCTGACCTCACCTCCAACCTCCACAAGTTGAATTGCTGTCCACCGTGGTCCATCTGCAGGTGGCTAATTGAATGGATGTCCAGTTGTAGAGCTCTTCTTGGGCTATACTCAGTGAGTCCAGGCAGTGCTAAGGGCAGGGTGACATTTATAGAGTCTATTTTCTGCAAGGACTGTGAGGCCACTACTCACTGTGCACGAGCAGTTCTCCTTGGAGTTCTGGAAAAGGCTGAATCCACATGGATGTGATTAGTTTGGTGGAAGTTCTGGCTGCCCCAGGTCCAGCTGACAGTATCCTCACACTGGTTAGGAAGCTCAGCTCTCATCCAGCAAGCCTCAGCTTATAACTGTAGAACAAAAGTTGCTTCCAGTGCTTGTTTGCCTCTATGGGTTCTAGTTTTCTTGTTTCTGGCCTCTGAAGAAATCCTTACTCTTTAACAATTTTGCTACAGATTTTAAACATTTGAAATATTTTATTCAACATATTAACTTGTACTGTACAGGAGTATTTTCCTTTTTTTTTCAATATATGAAGTTTATTGTCAAATTGGTTTCCATACAACACCCAGTGCTCATCCCAAAAGGTGTCCTCCTCAATACCCATCACCCACCCTCCCCTCCCTCCCACCCCCATCAACCCTCAGTTTGTTCTCAGTTTTTAACAGTCTCTTATGCTTTGGCTCTCTCCCACTCTAACCTCTTTTTTTTTTTTTCCTTCCCCACCCCCATGGTTTCTGTTAAGTTTCTCAGGATACACATAAGAGTGAAACCATATGGTATCTGTCTTTCTCTGTATGGCTTATTTCACTTAGAATAACACTCTCCAGTTCCATCCATGTTGCTACAAAGGGCCATATTTCATTCTTTCTCATTGCCATGTAGTACTCCATTGTGTATATAAACCA
>NW_024420852.1:0-1045 GCF_014898765.1 Herpailurus yagouaroundi
TCATTCTTTCTCATTGCCATGTAGTACTCCATTGTGTATATAAACCACAATTTCTTTATCCATTCATCAGTTGATGGACATTTAGGCTCTTTCCATAATTTGGCTATTGTTGAGAGTGCTGCTATAAACATTGGGGTACAAGTGCCCCTATGCATCAGTACTCCTGTATCCCTTGGGTAAATTCCTAGCAGTGCTATTGCTGAGTCATAGGGTAGGTCTATTTTTAATTTTCTGAGGAACCTCCACACTGTTTTCCAGAGTGGCTGCACCAGTTTGCATTCCCACCAACAGTGCAAGAGGGTTCCTGTTTCTCCACATCCTCGCCAGCACCTATAGTTTCCTGATTTGTTGATTTTGGCCACTCTGACTGGCGTGAGGTGGTATCTGAGTGTGGTTTTGATTTGTATTTCCCTGATGAGGAGCGACGTTGAGCATCTTTTCATGTGCCTGTTGGCCATCCGGATGTCTTCTTTAGAGAAGTGTCTATTCATGTTTTCTTCCCATTTCTTCACTGGATTATTGGTTTTTCGGCTGTGAGTTTGGTGAGCTCTTTATAGGTTTTGGATACTAGCCCTTTGTCCGATATGTCATTTGCAAATATCTTTTCCCATTCCATTGGTTGCCTTTTAGTTTTGTTGATTGTTTCCTTTGCTGTGCAGAAGCTTTTTATCTTCATGAGGTCCCAATCGTTCATTTTTGCTTTTAATTCCCTTGCCTTTGGGGATGTGTCAAGTCAGAAATTGTTGAGGCTGAGGTCAGAGAGGTCTTTTCCTGCTTTCTCCTCTAGGGTTTTGAGTTTCCTGTCTCACATTCAGGTCCTTTATCCATTTTGAGTTTATTTTTGTGAATGGTGTTAGAAAGTGGTCTAGTTTCAACCTCTTGCATGTTGCTGTCCAGTTCTCCCAGCACCATTTGTTAAAGAGACTTTTTTCTATTGGATATTCTTTCCTGCTTTGTCAAAGATTAGTTGGCCATACGTTTGTGGGTCAGGTTCTGGGGTTTCTATTCTATTCCATTGGTCTATGTGTCTGTTTTTGTGCCAATA
>NW_024420853.1:0-4989 GCF_014898765.1 Herpailurus yagouaroundi
TCCAGTAATCTGTGAGTCTTTAGCATATGAAAATCTCTTTGGAAACTTCCCTTTTGACTTTACCTCCCTCAGCCCCATGGTACATAAAACAAGCCATTTTTCACAACCCCAGTGCAGCTCTTTCTGTCCATGGCTCCCGTCCCCATGCTTTAATAAAATCGCTTTTTTGCACCAAAGATGTGTTCAAGAATTCTTTCTTGGCTATAACCTCTAAACCACCCCACCATCACCCCAGAACTTCATTATTTGGCACCTGAATGAAGGGTGATAAGCCTCTTCATCTGGACTCTGAGTTGGTACAAACTTGCTGAGGAGTTTCTCTTTTCTTCCTTCACTCTCATTTCAGGGGCTTTTTGAGAAGTGTGGTCTTACTGGAACACTTTCATGTGTTGCTCAGGCTGCAATCCTCTAACCTGTGGCAACTCTATGGGGAGGACAAAGCCTGCCTTTTGGGTGGAAGTTAGTAGCCTGGCTGGAATGGCAATAAGACCCAGAAACTTGATGCCCTCTCTTTATTCCTGTCCTTATACAAAGTTGTCTGTCATGGGCATGGGACAGCCACCTAAGTCACCAGGACAGTTGCCAATCTTAAGACATTTATGTGTGGCTTCCTCCTCATTGGTGTAATGTGATCTCCTCCACATCCCTGGTTTAGCCACTTCTGGCCAGGAGACCTCCACTGGGAGCCAGCCAAAACCAGTACCCTATTAAATTAAAACCCAACCAGGAACCGTTTCCTAGGAAGTTGGCTGTAAAGGCTATATGTGTTGGAATGTCACTTAGATCATGATGGATTTCTATCTGTGCTGCTTTCTGTCAATGTCCTCTACTAACTAAAATTGCAAAATTGGGTAATTCCCCCTTGTAAAACTTTTCCAGTGTTTTCCATGGGTTAAAAACAGCAGTTCTTCATGGCCTTCTTAGCAAGGCAAACTCAGGTCCATATGCTGACACCCATTTGTAGCCTAGGATGCCCTCCTTCAGGGGCTCTTAGTCAGGTGGCTGGTGATCACAGAGACATTGTTAGAGGGATGCCTCAGGTCACTTTGATACCTTAGGAACCTCTGACATATCCTGCATGTGGGATGCCAACCGAGGGAGCCAGGGGGGATTTTTGGTGGTAATGGACCTTCTCTACTCTCTCTAGGAGGAACATGGGAGCTTCTCTTCGGTCCCCAAGGATTCTCCCTTGGAATGCCTTTTTAACCCACTGGAAACCATTTGGATTGCAAAATGCAGAAAAGGACTGATCTCCTATAACACTGCATGGCCTTAGTAAACAAGGCAAATAGACGGAGGTACCCAAGGTCCAGGCCTTCACAGCTCTAAATCGGGATCCGGACCCAAGGGCCTCTTTCAGAGCGTGTTTGGTCAGTAACCAGGCCAGTAAACTCCCTCCTGATATATTGGATGATAATTGTCTAAACAGGCCTCCTCCTAATAGAACCCAGGTTATTGCAGGAAACACAGGCCATTCCTGACAAAGGGGATGCTGACTCTTTCTCTCTGTACCATCTTCCTAATAGATGTGAGGGCTTCCCCCTCATTCATTTCCCAGATTAATGGCTATGATAATTGGAACCAACTGTGGCCAAGTCTACCTCAGGATAGGGACTTTATTTAAGGAATATTCCCAAGCAGTTGCTGAATCTCCCTTGGTTTTGGGGAAATTCTTTGTCTTCTCTGGCCTGACATGGACTCCATATTTCCATTTTGATGGGAAAAAAGAAAAATATGGTGTCTGCTCCTCTGTCTGAGCTGACAAGGTTCAGAATCAGGAATCTTCCTTCTCTGCCTTCTGCAGGCATCTCACCTCTTCTTCCTTCCCCTCCCCATCCTGTTTTTGCACCACCTTGGGTGTGGCCTACATAACTGGTTCCCATACCATCCTCAGTGCCTCAGGCACCATTGGCTCCTCTTCCCACCCTTGATGTCAAGGAGTGAAGAGCACCCCCTTGGACTGTCCGTTTCAGATTCCCCCACTGGTGTCCCAGGTAAAAACTGACAATGGAAAAAATTGATTGACTTTTAAGTGGATGCAGGTGAAACATATTCAGTGTTTGAACTAATTGAAGTTTGTTGGTTTAATTAAGATGGACCTGTCTTTAGAGTTATCAACATTAAATATGAAACTTTCATTCTACCAAGTTTTACTAAAGGTCAAATAAGCTCATGTTATCTCTGTTGGAATTTGTTAGCAAAAGGATGATTTAGTGGTTAATTTTTTCTGTCTCAAAGTTTTCATGGGTAATTGTTAAGATAGGTAATTGTTAAGATTCAAAGTCTTTGGTAACCTGAAACTTTAGTTTTGCTCGCATGATAATTGGGATTGAATTCAAGGGACATCTAGATCTTTTCCAAACAGAATGGAGTGCTAAAGCATTGATTACTGAATGTAGGTTTGTGCTTTTGACTTCTTATTGCAGAGAAACTAAGGCTATTTGGGTCTGTTGGTAAACATGCTTTGTGCTTAAGTAGTTCATAAATTAGTCATCTAAGGAATTCTGGTGTAACAATTCACAATTGGTTACTACTAAGTTTTCACTGGAGGCTAAGGTTTCTAAGAGTTAAAATTCTGCTAAATGTAGTTACGACTGGTGAAAGTAAGAAAAACAACTCTGTAGGTAAAAAAGTAGGAGATGTGTAAGAAAGATATAAGGAATGGAAATACATTTTTGTTACAGGTAAAAGAAAGTAATTTTGTCCTAAATGAGATTGGTTGTTTGGAGAGAAATGGTTTGGAACAAAATCTGAATGCAAAAGAAAGTTGTAGAAGGTTCATGAAGGGAAATCTTTGGAAAGGAATTTTATGTGTGGCCAGGATAGACTAAAGTTGCAATGAATGGATTTTAAAAGTACACTGATACAAGATTAAAATTCTGCTTTTCTCTCTGTTCAAAAGACAAAGTTTTCTTGAAATGTTGATCTGCTCTTGATAAAAAAAATAATATGCAAAGGTTTTTTTCTCTTTTTGTCTGCTGGGAAAACCAAAGCTTATGTTTCTTCCTTTTCAGTTCTTTAATTACTTAGTTAAAACTTCTCAATGTTAAAGAAGCTAAGTTTTGCTTACAATTATATAACCCTAAATATAACCCCAAAAAGCCTCTGGAATCTCCTATTGCCATTTTGGTTAAATAAATAAGATTTATAATGATCTGTAATCCTATTTAGGATGTGCTTTATAACTTTCTAAGGTTTAGCAAACTTCCCAGGATTTAAATGGTAAATGAAATCTTTTTGACCAATTAGGCCTTTTTATTTGATATGCTAAGTTACTTGGAAAGCAATGTCAAATAATGGTAAACCTTAGGTGGTATTGTATGGGTAAATGCTATAACCGCTCAAATATATATGCAATTCCAAAAGTTTTCATGATTTAGTATAAGGTCCTCACTTGATATTCTGATTATTGAGATATTATGTGTCAGAAAAATAACTGAATTTCCTTGTCAATTGCATCATAACGAACTCTTATCAGGTTTTTAACAGTGTCCATTTCTGAGATTTTGTCATTGATAATTGTTATTCTTTCACAAAACATGTTTCATCTTCAAGAAGATTCACGAAAAGGACTTTTAGGACAAATACAGGTATTTGACATCTTTAAGATTAATACTAAAATGGGTAAGAATTTCCAGAATAAAAAGCTGCATGCAAATTGAACAAGAATTAGGAACATGGGACTAAATGAACTGAGGTAGATTATAGTTTTTGTGACTGTTGTTGGAAATATTGCTGGTTCTCTAATATTTGCTCTTCCAGATTAAGGAAACTTTCTTTTAAGATATCTATGATATACAGAAATGTCATAAAGCATTCAATTGTAAACTGAATCATTTATCTTTTCTCTCTACCTAAACACTCTGAAATTCAAAAACTCTCAGTGAGTGTTCTTTCTTTCATTGGCATAAGTTCAACAAGAATCTGTTTTCCTTGGAAATCTGGACACCATTGGGAATACTGGTTATCTTACCAAGGCTTTGACTGGAATGTCATATTTGAGAGACACGCCTAGACTCAGATATGATCATACAGCTTTAAGGAACTAAGGTTGACTTTATGAAACATGGAGCCAATAAAGCCCCTTCGAAATATTGGCCTGATACCTTGCTTACAGAGTTCCCAACAGCCTTACCAGGTGAGTAAAGAATGTCACTTCCTGGCAGATACAGGAACCTCAAGATATATTGGGGACCTCGTGAAGAGCAATTTGCCCAAACCTATAGGTATTGCAGACATGTCTGTATGATAGCAAGTACTTGGCTTGGTTTCTGGCCTGGGAAGCTAATACAGCAGGGGATTTAACTCCAAAATATAAGGGCTCGTATCAAGTCATGTTATGTATTCCCACTGCACTAAAGAAGGGCATTCCTCATGGACTCACATATCAAGAATTAAACCTGTACCTTCCTCACAGCAATCTAGTTTGCAAGCCAGCATGCCTTCTTATTTCTGTGAACCAGTAGAAGACCTCAAATTTCTCTTCAAATGACAGTAATAGACTGGAGGAAAATTACCAAAGGGTTTTTTTTAGGCTCCTCTTTCTCATAATACTAACCTTATTTTGTTATCTTTTTCAGTGTCTCCCTGCTTGGTGCCAAGACTCCTTCACTGCCACAACTTCTAGCTGACACATGATCCTTTCTACTCAAGGAAGTTCATCTATGTTGTCTACCGTGGATTGGCTGCCTTTGCCAATATACGCTGTAATGCCTATATAAATTCCTATATAATTCCTATATAAATATCCCAACTGTCCAAGGTTGATCCATAGATAGGGATATTTCTGTACCCCTATTCAGGAGGAAGAAGTTACAGAAGAAAAGACCTTCCACCCTCAGCAACCTTAGAGATTTAAGGGTCAAAATTGTTCAGGGGAGAATGATGTGGGAAACAAACGCAGAAGGAGATGAAAGATCAAATTAAATTTCCTTATAACCTTCAGCCCATTGACAAATACTTGAGGCTGGCAGAGTAGAACATTTCTCC
>NW_024420854.1:0-2666 GCF_014898765.1 Herpailurus yagouaroundi
TGGCACAAAAACAGACACATAGACCAATGGAATAGAATAGAAACCCCAGAACTAGACCCACAAACGTATGGCCAACTCATCTTTGACAAAGCAGGAAAGAACATCCAATGGAAAAAAGACAGTCTCTTTAACAAATGGTGCTGGGAGAACTGGACAGCAACATGCAGAAGGTTGAAACTAGACCACCCTCTCACACCATTCACAAAAATAAACTCAAAATGGATGAAGGACCTGAATGTGAGACAGGAAACTATCAAAACCGTAGAGGAGAATGCAGGAAAAGACCTCTCTGACCTCAGCCGCAGCAATATCTTACTTGACCAAAGGCAAGGGAATTCAAAGCAAAAATGAACTATTGGGACCTTATGAAGATCAAAAGCTTCTGCACTGCAAAGGTAACAATCAACAAAACTAAAAGGCAACCAACAGAATGGGAAAAGATATTTGCAAATGACATATCGGACAAAGGGCTAGTATCCAAAATCTATAAAGAGCTCACCAAACTCCACACTTGAAAAACAAATAACCCAGTGAAGAAATGGGCAGAAAACATGAATAGACACTTCTCTAAAGAAGACATCCAGATGGCCAACAGGCACATGAAAAGATGCTCAACGTCACTCCTCATCTGGGAAATACAAATCAAAGCCATACTCAGGTATCACCTCACACCAGTCAGAGTGGCCAAAATGAACAAATCAGGAGACTATAGATGCTGGAGAGGATGTGGAGAAACGGGAACCCTCTTGCACTGTTGGTGGGAATGCAAATTGGTGCAGCCGCTCTGGAAAGCAGTGTGGAGGTTCCTCAGAAAATTAAAAATAGACCTACCCTATGACCCAGCAATAGCACTGCTAGGAATTTATCCAAGGGACACAGGAGTACTGATGCATAGGGGCACTTGTACCCCAATGTTCATAGCAGCACTCTCAACAATAGCCAAATTATGGAAAGAGCCTAAATGTCCAACAACTGATGAATGGATAAAGAAATTTTGGTTTATATACACAATGGAATACAACGTGGCAATGAGAAAAAATGAAATATGGCCTTTTGTAGCAACGTGAATGGAACTGGAGAGTGTGATGCTAAGTGAAATAAGCCATACAGAGAAAGACAGATACCATATGGTTTCACTCTTATGTGGATCCTGAGAAACTTAACAGGAACCCATGGGGGAGGGGAAGGAAAAAAAAAAAAAGGTTAGACTGGGAGAGAACCAAAGCATAAGAGACTGTTGACAACTGAGAACAAACTAAGGGTTGATGGGGGGTGGGAGGGAGGAGAGGGTGGGTGATGGGTATTGAGGAGGGCACCTTTTGGGATGAGCACTGGGTGTTGTATGGAAACCAATTTGACAACAAATTTCATATAGAAATAAAATAAATAAATAAATAAAAAATAAAGCAGAGATAATACCTATCCTTCTCAAGCTATTCCAAAAAATAGAAAAGGAAGGAAAACTTCCAGACTTATTCTATGAAACCAGTATTACATTGATTCCTAAACCAGACAGAGACCCAGTAAAATAAAGAGAACTACAGGCCAATATCCCTGATGAATATGGATGCCAAAATTCTCAATAAGATACTAGCAAATCACATTCAACAGCATATAAAAAGAATTATTCACCATGATCGAGTGGGATTCATTCCTGGGATGCAGGGCTGGTTCAACATTCGCAAATCAATCAACGTGATACATCACATTAATACAAGAAAAGATAAGAACCGTATGATCCTGTCAATCGATGCATAAAAGGCCTTTGACAAAATTCAGCAGCCTTTCTTAATAGAAACCCTCGAGAAAGTCAGGATACAGGGAACATACTTAAAGATCATAAAAGCCATTTATGAAAAGCCCACAGCTAACATCATCCTCAATGGGGAAAAACTGAGAACTTTTCCCTTGAGATCAGGAACATGACAGGGATGTCCACTCTCACCACTGCTGTTTAACACAGTGCTGGAAGTGCTAGCATCAGCAATCAGACCACAAAAGGAAATCAAAGATATCAAAATTGACAAAGATGAAGTCAAGCTTTCACTTTCTGCAGATGACATGATATTATACATGGAAAATCTGATAGACTCCACCAAAAGTCTGCTAGAACTGGTACATGAATTCAGCAAAGTGGCAGGATACAAAATCAATGTACAGAAATCAGTTGCATTCTTATACACTAATAATGAAGCAACAGAAAGACAAATAAAGAAACTGACCCCATTCATAATTGCACCAAAAAGCATAAAATACTTAGGAATAAATCTAATGAAATATGTACAAGATCTGTATACTGAAAACTATAGAAACCTTATGAAGGAAATTGGAGAAGATATAAAGAAATGGAAATACATTCCGTGCTCATGGATTGGAAGAATAAATATTGTCAAAATGTCAATACTACCCAAAGCTATCTACACATTCAATGCAATCCCAATCAAAATTGCACCAGCATTCTTCTCGAAACTAGAACAAGCAATCCTAAAATTCATATGGAACCACAAAAGGCCCCGAATAGCCCAAGTAATTTTGAAGAAGAAGACCAAAGCAGGAGGCATCACAATCCCAGACTTTAGCCTCTACTACAAAGCTGTCATCATCAAGACAGCATGGTATTGGCACAAAAACAGACACATAGACCAATGGAATAGAATAGAAACCCC
>NW_024420855.1:0-1061 GCF_014898765.1 Herpailurus yagouaroundi
GCTGAGTGGAGCCCGTAGATGGTTGGGGGATGAGCTGTCCACAGGGACAGAGACTCTCCCTGGGATTCCTGACCATCAGCATCAGCCCAGGAGAGCAGGTATTCAGGGCAGAGCACGTCAGTGAAGACTATGATTTATCACAAAAGGGCCACCTCTGTCAACTGTATCCCTGGAGCTGCAACTGTGTCTCCTGTTGTCAGACACTGCATGTAGTACCTGGAAGGACACACGGGGTGCCCCAAGGACATACAGATGGGGATACTGCCCAGGTGCATGTGCGGTGTGCAGGGGAATTGGGACAAAGAGGTCTGAGCACAGCTGTGATATGTAAGGTGGGATCTGTAGGGTGACCCAAACGATGTCCCTGCAGAAGGGGGATAGCCCTGGGTCAGAGGTCAGAACATGTGCCAAGGCCCAAGAAACAGGGGAAGGTGGGGGCTGGTGACCCTGGTGAACATGTCTCCTGGAGGGAAGAGAGATGGACCAGCTGAACACATGAATTCAGCATCTCCAAATGGAACATAAAGACCTGGAAAAATAAGTACCCATTTACTTAAACCTGAAATCTGTGTCTCCCCTTCGGGAAAGCATGTGAATGTACATATATTCACAGGCCAAATAGATCCGTAATGATACTTCCCATGCACTTGCTAATGCTGCAGATGCAACCTTTTTTCCTCACATTATTATGTCTTCCAATCCAATTGGAATGCTTTCCAATTCCACACGATTTTCAGCGGAAACCCAGCTCTTGTCTCTTCATGGGCCAGTGACACGGTCTTCAGGTGATGGGTGACACCTGGGAGCTCAGGGTTGGGGTGTCGCTTCCCAACTGGCCTGAGGCAATGTGCAACTCCAAGGCTGCTTTTCCACGTTGACTGGAAATAAACAGCCTCCCCCTCAGCCTGAACCAGGGATGTTCAGGGAAGCCAGGCTGCTTGCCCTGCATCCAGAAACTCAGTGGAGACCCCAGAGGGCTAGATGTTTGTTCTTCCATTGAAATGAAGTTTGAGAACATGGCTCAGGTGTTGCTGAAGCCAAGCTTCTGCCTCATTGCCAGC
>NW_024420856.1:0-5664 GCF_014898765.1 Herpailurus yagouaroundi
GCTTTGACAATAGGAGTATTTTTCTAGCAAAATAAATCCAGCTTTATATTTCCAAATTTAGTTTCTTATTATTTTGTTATACAGATAGTCAATTAAAATACTACTAAACAAAAACCGGTTAGCTAGGAATACACGACCTTAAGACAAGATATATAATTTGGCACTTTTGTAGAGGGAATATTTCTTGAAAAACAAATGACAATGTGTATACATTTTATCATTATTTGATGATTGTTCAAGTTTCCTGACAGTATAATGTAATTAAATGGTGAAATATTAAGATATTTTAAAAATCCCAAAACCATATCTATTGAAGAAAAACAGTTATCTGATTCTTTCTACAGTTACCAAAAATATTCTTTAGGGGAAAATGTTTTCTCCTCTTTAATCACTGCGTATTTTATTTCTAGGGGAGAGAGATTATTATGTATTTTTTGTGAAAATATTTTCTATAAGCCACGTGTAGGTGAAGGATCATATTTTTGGATAAATATAAATAAGCTATTTTTATGACATATATACTTGAACTGAGTATATATTTCCCTTTTAAATATAACATAATATTTTGACATAAATTTACTTGAACTAGACTATCATTTAAAATATTTTATGCATGTTTATTTATATATATTTATAATATAAGTTTATTTTAACTAAAGAGTATCATTTACAGTCTGACATTGGGAATACTATATATATTCCTTGAGGCTCAGTTTTCCTCATCCACAAACAGGAAAGAAACCAATCACCACCCTCATTTAATGTTACTTCCTAAACTCCCTTTCCTTGAATCTCATGATTTTCATATTTTCCTCATACTTGAAAAAGGAGTCATGATCCACTGACTCTAAAGTTCAAGGGATAATATGAATGAATGAGCGGGGTCTGACATAAGCAATGTAGCAGGCGCAGTGTTGGTCAAATTGGTGTGTGTGTGTCCTTAGTAAGAAGGGCTTACTCTATTTGGTGTCAATATAATTGCCATTTGGGCATAACACAGGCACTAAGTGATCAAACATAATTTTCAAAAGGTGATATAAGCCTAGAGGTTTAGGTGAGTATGGAATATATCAATTATTAAATTTTGGCCATGAATTCAATGATTTTGAAAGAACTGAATGCTTAACATAAGATGCCCACAAATGGTCATGGACCATTATTTAATTGTGTAGAATCTCTGTTGTAAGGCATTACAAAGATGAAAAAAAAATTTCCCTGATATTCCCAGATACTTGCTTTAACCTGTTTATTTCAGATGATCATGCTTATCATTCATTTAGCTGTCCCTGTTACGTAATGATAAATATTGCCATTTTAATGCCTCAGGCCACATTGCACAGGATTCGAACTGTGTTCTTTGCCTACAGTCCTCAAAAATGAGCGAGTAGAGAGCGACGTGCACGAATCTGATATCACCCCTTTCAAGGAGAGAGATGGACGAAAGATGTTCAATGGATGAAAGGAGAGGTAAAGTTTTTTGTTTGCTTTCTTATTTTGTGAAAATATGATTTCAAGTAAGAAGAAGTGAAATCATGATAATTGGGTTTCTGTATATTTGACGTTATTTGTCCGGTTCTTCAGAGATCAAGGTGTATATGTAAATGTAAAATTCAAGGATATTTGTAATCACAGTAAAAAGGGATATTCATTTCCAATTCCAGAATGAATTCCATTTTGTTCCAACTCTGAGGGCTTTCCTAAGCTCAATGCTTACTATATATTTTTGCTTTCTGAATCTGTACAGAATTGCCACGGCGTAAGGTTGCATTAACCCTGGGAGTTACATGTTTTTTCCTCCTGCTGGCAAGCACAGGCTTGAGATATATGCGTGAGTATCGGGCACACACATTTTTTTTTTTTTTATGAGAACAATGAGCTAGAGTGAAAAATGAGATACCATAACTGAACTTCTGCTGAGCCTTTGTAAACTATAGAGTCCTATAGAAATGTTAGTAATCATGATGGTGTTTATAATATCGATGACGATAATTTTGCTATTTTGCCATCACTTAGCTTTTATACCACACAAAATAGTGTATGTCATGGCTGTAATGGCACAAAATTTTGCTGAAATGTACAGTGAGGTTTACATATATATTCATCTTTATATTTTGTGAAGGAGGAAGTTTTCCATATGACCAGAGAATTGGAAAAATCTTTCTTTGAGTATTACACTCCTTATCATACTGCAATACTGCTTAAATCACAGAGGAATATAAGGTTGATCTATTTTTATAACACTTTTTATATTTTTCACATCGATTGTTAAAAATTTATATACAATCCTTTTTAAATATCTTCTTCCTGATTTTTTAATCCTTTAGCTCATGAATTCAGCAACAATTTCGAGGATCTTTCTGGGTCAGGGCCTATATATGATAGATACTAAAGGTACAGCAATTTTAAAAAGTCAGCACTTAATGAGCTCAGTTTAAAGGGGAAGATTTTTTTTTAAATGAAACAGTTATATATTTTTTAAAGATGAGGTTTATTTATTTATTTATTTACTTTTGAGAGAGAGAGAGGGAGCATGCAAATGGGAGAGGGGCAGAGAGAGATGGGGAGAGAGAAAATCCCAAGCAGGCTCCTCGCCACCAGTGCAGAACCCGGTGCTGAGCTCAAACTCATCAACCGTGAGATCGTGACCTGAGCAGAAGTCATATGCTTAACTGATTGAGCCACCAAGGCACTCCTATTTATTTTTAATGTTTTATTTATTTTTGAGAGAGAGAGAGAGAGAGAGAGCATGAGCTGGGGTCGGGGGCAGAAAGAGAGGAAGGTAGAAGATCCTAAGTGGGCTCTGTGCTGACAGCAGGGAGCCTGATGAGCAGCTGGAAATCATGAACCCTAAGATCAAGACCTGAGCCGAAGTCAGACACTCGGCTGACAGCCTCCCAGGTGCCCCGTAAACAAAGCAGTTTTTAAAATAAAATAATATTAGTGCTGGGGTAATGGCTTCAAGATATCAGCTGAATAGAATATTTCATGCTGAGGGCCAGAAAACCTTCCTCCAGGAGATAATAATTGATATGATGTAAAGGATAGGTAGGACTTAATCAGGAAGCGTGGGGTAGAGAGACTACTTATCCAGGCATAGAAAACAAGAACGAAAGAACTGGATGCTTTAGGAGAATTAAGAAGTAGCTATAAATAGGTTTGCCTAGGTATGCACGTTTTGATAATTTTAATATCTTAAGAAATTTTAGATCTGTTCTAAAAACAAAAGAAACCACTGAAAGGTGTTATGTGAGGGAAAAACATGACTCCTGTCCCATGAGGCGATAGGGATTTGGGAAAGGTCAATCTCAACATCCGGCAAGTGGTTGGAAGGAGAAGATAACAGGATGTTTCAGGAATCAGTGTTAGTTAGAATGACTGAATTAGTGTTATGAAGAAGTAATGAAGGGTAGGCACCATATATGAGAAATCTTCAATAAGAAGAATTGCTAGAATATGAGTGTGTGAGGGAGACATTTGAATCGCTGATACCATTTGACATGAGGCTTACACACCTTAGTGAATGTATTCCACTAAATATTACAGAGAACACAAGAAGAACACTAAGTATGGTTTGGTGTTTGCGTAGGTGTGCTAATAACGGTAAGGAGTGAGGTGCTTGGATATATCAGTGGAGATGACCAGAAAGAATGGGATTGGTCTTGTGTGTTAGAGTGGGTTTTAACAGCAGACACAGACCATCAGCACGTACACGGTGGTATTAAAAGTCTGGAGATCAAGGAAGATGCCTGGATGAAAGATACTGGAAGATATCATAGAGGAAACTAGAAGTTGGACCATGCTCTACCTTGTGAAACCAGGGAGAGTAGATTAGGCTAGAAGAACAAGGGTGAGGTGGAGGATTCTTAGGGTAAATCAACATTTGGATGGAGGTAAAAGATGAGTAAAAACAGTGAAAAACCATGAATCTTGGTTAAACAAGTAGGTGGGAGTCCAAAACATTATGGTATCATGGAGAGAAGGCAAAGGTAGTCAAGGGTTCCAAATAGTACAGGAGGATCAGGTATTATAATGGCTAGAGATATGCTTATTAAATTTGGCAAGAGAGAGGCCGAAATGATATTTTCTAGAGTAGCTCCAGTGGGATAGTGGGTATGGTCAAAGCCTGACTGTAATGGCTAAAACTCACTCAAACATTAGGAAGCAGAGAGGGTGAATACAGTGAATACAGACCAGTGAATTCAGAGATCAGTGAATACAGAAAAATATTTGTTTTCATTGTGGCTAAGCGAAACATTTACCAAGCCTTGAAAGTATGTGGATCTATATGATCTCCAAGGTTGTTAAAGGCAGTATAACCGGATACAAACACTTAGTGAGTTTGGTACTGTCTTCTACAGCTCAACATGATTCAGTAATTCTCACCCTAAGTGTATATCCAACAGATGTACTTGCACATACACAGAAATGAACTTCTACAGGACAGTTTGTAGCAGTGCCATTCACAACGTTGAACATCTCACAACTACTCAAATGATCATTAATGGGAGAGTAAATGAGATCTCTGCAATTGATTTACCAATGGAATTTATGTGATAGTCAAGACAACCACGATGGTATCCAGCAATATGCATGAATTTTAGCAGGAGCATATGAAATGGAAAAACAAAGCAAGAGCACAAAAGTTTGTGCATGTCACGATACACTTTTATAAGATGAAACAGTGCAAAACAAATACAATAAATAGTAATATTTCAGGAAATACACAAAGAGGCAATAACACTATATATAAAATATACGGAGGGAGTAATTGAAATGTGTATTAGTTACAGAGTGTGAGAGGTGTAGGGAGATGAGATGAAATGGCTATCAAAGTAAATAAATGTAATGCTTAAGGTCCTGGCTACAATGTGGGGTAGCTAACAACTTGCTAACTAAGGAAGAAAAACCAGTTCTGAGAGCAACGTGGTAAGTGTCTCATGAATGCAGGAATGTGAACAATCTTATGTTAGCACCCAATCTGAGAGTAAAGAAAAGAACTCTGTTACAAAAAAATATGAAAAAGGAGGACAGGAAGTTTGTGGGAAAGCTGACTTGAGATGATCATATGCAAGAGAAGGGAACCATGAGAAGGAAACTGTGGAGGGTTCAAGAGAGAAATTGACAGTAGGAGATCAAGATCACCAAAGATTCGATACGGGATGAAATCCAGACCAAGGGTGAGAGTTTCACACTTGTTCAATGCAAAGCACATTTTTTTCTGGGGTAGAGTGAGAGATACCTGTGTATCTATAGGAGGAGGTGCAGGAAGGTGAGGAGAAGGTATCCATGCTGGTGACGGTTTCTATGCGAAGGAGCAGATGAGGCCATGTTCTGAGAGGGAGAGTCAAGGAGGTGCTCCAGATAATTTGGGCAAAGTATAAATACTTGAAATAGCTGTTGAATTGAGAAAAGAGTGTGATTCAAGAACTATACTGTGTTGTAATGAAAGGGGAAATGGTGAAGAAAATCTAAGCGTTGGTCAGCATTAGTTTGTATGTGTACAATTTTGTGATCTTTTTTTGTCACTTGAGTTTCAGAAACTTGAGGGGAGATGGGATGGTGAATGACAAGTGTGCTCCAAAATTGGCTATTTTATACATAAAAAAAATTTTTTTTTAAATTTTCAAGGAGGCTCCCCACCCAACTTGGGCCTGACCTCACGAC
>NW_024420857.1:0-2958 GCF_014898765.1 Herpailurus yagouaroundi
GTGTTAATCCATATCGAACGTGAACTTTATTCTGCAAGTGAGAAAACGAGTGGATCAGAATGTGTTGGGTCAAAATATTTCCTATGCTGATATGATTTTTTTAATCCTTAGATGTTGTAAAGAATATTTAATCCTTTTTCAGACAATATAAATCTGTGTTTTTTTCTCTTATCTCCTAAACTGATTAGCAAGTCCCTCTTCTTCATTAAGTGTCATAAAAAAGTCTAATGCTTTGACAGTATGATTAATTTTCTATCAAAATAAACCCAGGTTTCCATTTATAAATTTATTTTCTTGTTATTTTATTATACAGATATTTAATTAAAATACAATGAAACAAAAATGTGTTAGCTTGGAAAACGACCTTATGACAAGATTTCCCTTATAATTTGCCACTTTGGTAGAGAGAATCTTTTTCTGAAAAACTAATGACAATATGTTTATACATTTTATCATTATTTCGTGATTGCTCAGGTTCACTGACATTTGAAAGTAATTAAATGGGGAAATATTAAGATATTTTCAAAACCCAAGAGTCAGATCTATTTAGGAAGAACAGTTATCTGGTTGTTTATACATGTATCAAAATATTCTTTTGGGAAAAACGCTTTCTCACTTGTAATCCCTATGTATATAAATATTTTTCTAGGAGAAAGAGATTATTAGGTATTTTTTAGAAAGCATGATTTATATAAGCAAAGGGTAGGTGAAGGATCATATTTTGGGTCCATATAAATAAGTTCCATGTAATAGAGATACTTGACCTAAATATATATTTATTGTATAGTTACATATAATGTATAATATGTTATTATATTTATATCTATATTTGATCTAGACTACATTTAATATATTGTATATGTATTTACTTATATATATTTATTTTAACTCAAGAGTACCATTTACTAGCCTTCTGACCTTGAGAATACTGTTTATGCTCCCAGAGCCTCAGTTTTCCACATCTACAAATAAGAGCATCACTGTGCAGCACAGGTTTTAGAAGGACAAGTTATGTCTCCCTCATTTAATGTAGTCCTAACCTCCCTTTCCTTAAATCTCATGGTCTCCGCATTTTCCTTACACTGTAAAAAGGAATCAAGAACCACCGATTATGAAGTTCAAGGGATAATGTGAATGAATGAGGAGACTCTGACATAAGCAATGTGGCAGGCACGGTTTTTGTCCAATTGGTGTGTGTGTGTCCTTACTAAGCAGGCGCTTAGTCTATTTGGTGTCAATATATTTGCGATTTGGGCATAACCCAGACACTAAGTGGTGAAACATGAATTTTCAAATGATGATATAAATGTAGATTTTTAGGTGAGGCTGGAATAGATCCTTTTTAAAAATTGGCAATGATTCAATTATTTTAAAAACCACAAAAGCTTAACGTAACAAGCTTGTAAGCATAGTGGACCATTATTAACCATCTGTTAAAAGGTAGTACAAAGAAAAACAAAAATAAAGTTGTTCTTAATGTTCACAGATAAACGTTTACTCTAATTCATTAGCTGTCCCTGTTACTTCATGATGAATACTGTCATTTTTATGCCTATGGACTGTTGCGTAGGAATCAAGCCTTGTTGTTTGACTGCAGCCCTCAGAAATGAGCGAGGAGAGAGTAATATACACAGAGCTGAAATCAGCCCATTCAAGGCAACAGGACAAAAGACGTCCAATGTTTAAAAGGAGAGGTAAAGGTTTTTAGTTTGTTTTCCTGATATCTGAAAACACAACGATGTCAAGTAAAAAATAGTGAAATCGTGATAATTGTGTCTGTACATATTTGATACTCTCTGTCTGGTGCTCAATATGTCAATGGGTGTATTTAAATGTAATAAGCAATGAGATTTGTGACCACCGTAAATAGCGCTATTCATTTTAAATTCCAGGATGAGGTTCCATTTTGTTCTAATTCCGAGGGCTTTGCTGTGCTCAATGCTTACTATATATTTTGCTCTCTGATTTTGGACAGGGTTTCCATGGCATATCGTTGCAGTAACCCTGGGATTTCTATGTTTGTTCCTCCTGCTGGCAATCACAGGCTTAGGATATATGGGTGAGTATCAGGCACACACATTTCACAAGAACAATGAGCCAGACTGATAAAGGAAATGCTGTAGCTACTGACTCTACGGAAACTTTAGAAACTATGGAGTCCTATAGAAATGGTAGTAATCATGATGCTGTTGATGATAATAGAGGCGATGTGATTTTATTATTTTGCTATCACTTAACCTTTCTACCACGCAAACTAGTGTATGTCATAGCTGTATTGGCACAAAATTTTGTACCTTGAGGCCTACATATATTATATATATTTTCCTCCTTATATTTTGTGTAGGGGGAGCTTTTCCACGCAAACAGAGAATTGGAAAAATCTTAATTGGAATTTTATATTCCTTATCGTACTACAACACTGCTTAAAATATAGAGGAATAAAAAGCTGATTAGTTTTCTCTATCAGTTTTTATATATTCCATGTGAAATTTGTATGCAACACTTGTTTTTAATATGAGTTTCCTGATGGTTATTATTCCAAAGAATAATGTTGCTCATTCTGTGAGCAACAATTTTGAGTATCTTCTCTGGTGCAAGAAACAGGGATTTTAAAAAGTCAGCTCTTTATAAGCTCAGTTAAAAGGGGACATTTTTTTTTATAAGAAGCAGTTTTAAAATGAAATATTATTAGTGCTGGGATACTGGTGTGAAGGTATCAGGTGGATGGCATATTCTATGCTGAGGTCAAGAAAGCTTTTCTGTAGGAGGTAATAATTGATATGAGGTCAAGGATAGGTGGAGTTTAAACAGGACACTCAGGGTAGAGAAGACTCATCCAGGCAGAAAACAACATGAACCACAGAACATATTGATGTCCCAGGGAATTACAGCTTCCGGACAAATAAAAGAAGTAGCTAGAAATGGGGTTGACCGTCAAACCCATTTCTAGCTACTTCT
>NW_024420857.1:3058-4116 GCF_014898765.1 Herpailurus yagouaroundi
AATTTTTTTTTCAACGTTTATTTATTTTTGGGACAGAGAGAGACAGAGCATGAACAGGGGAGGGGCAGAGAGAGAGGGAGACACAGAATCGGAAACAGGCTCCAGGCTCTGAGCCATCAGCCCAGAGCCCGACGCGGGGCTCGAACTCACGGACCGCGGGATCTTGACCTGGCTGAAGTCGGACGCTTAACCGACTGCGCCACCCAGGCGCCCCGAGGAAGCTGTATAATATTAATATCATGTTAAGATATATTAGATTTGTTCTCAAAACAAAAGAAACTTGGAAGATTTGGGATTTGGGAAAGGTCAATCTGAATCGACTGGAAAGTGCATGGGGGGACAAAATAGGAGAATGTTTCAGGATTAAGGGTTAGTTAGAATGACTGAATTAGTGCTATGAAAGAAGTAATGAAGGGTTAGGGACCACACTTGAGAAATATTTAAAATGTAGAATTGCTAAGATGTACATTTTATTGAGTGTGTGAGGGAAGCAAGTGAAACAGTGATACCATTTGACATGAAGTTTACACATCTTGGCAAACATATTCCATTAAATGTTATAGAAAATAACAAGAACAGAAGGCTGTGATTTAGGATGTGTATGCGTGTGTGTGTGTGTGTGTGTGTGTGTGTGTGTGTGTGTGTGTTTGTGTGACTGTGTGGGTGCGTGCGTGCGAATAATGGTGAAGAGTGAGGTGCTTGTGACATATCAGTGGAGATGACCAGAAAGAATGAGATTGGTCTATGTCTGTTAGAGTGAGCTTTGGCGGAAGACACAGATCATCAGCATGTACAGGGTAGAATTAAAAGTCTGGAGATCAAGAGAGACGCCTAGATTAGAGACATGAATTGTGGATTCACCGATTAATGTACAAGTCTGGGAAAAGATAGCAGAGGAAAGCAGAAGCTATACCACGCTCTACCTTGTGAAACCAGGGAGAGTAGACTATGCTAGAAGAACAAGGGTGAGGCGGGGGATCTCAGGGTAAATCAACATTTAGAAGTAGGTAGAAGATGAGTAAACAGTGGCAAGCAATGATGCTTAGTTAAACAAGTAG
>NW_024420858.1:0-1008 GCF_014898765.1 Herpailurus yagouaroundi
CAGTTTTCCAGGAACACGTATCTCTCTGCCCCTTGGTTCTGCCTCCAGGATAGGTTTGTTTCATTGTCAGATTCTCTTTCCTGGAGGGAAGGAGAGGTAAGAGAACTAGGCAGGGGTCAGAGCAAGTAGCACCCCATATGACTTGCCAGCGGTGTGCATTTTATCCTCTGACTCAGGGCACCTGGTGAAAAATTAAAAGCAGGAAGTGACATGGGGTGCCTGGGTGGCTCAGTCGGTTGAGTGTCCAACTTCAGCTCAGGTCATAATCTCGGGGTCCGTGAGTTCAAGCCCCGCGTCGGGCTCTGTGCTGACAGCTCAGAGCCTGGAGCCTGCTTCAGATTCTGTGTCTCCCTCTTTTTCTCTCCTCCCCCGCTCATGCTCTCTCTCTTCTCAAAAATAAATAAACATTAAAAAAAAAAAACCAGGAATTGTTTTGACATGAGCCAATTGGTATGTTTCTTCCCCTCAGGCAAAGATCTGCCCCATGTGTTGTGTTGTTTCTGTGCAGGACAGAGATGATTCTGCCTTTAGAGGGCCGGTTACTTTTAGACACTGAAAAAATTTTTCTCCCCCCTCCCCTTTTTTTCTTTCTTTTTCTTTCTTTTTCTTTCTTTCTTTCTCTTTCTTTCTTTCTTTCTTTCTCTTTTTTTTTTCTTTTGGAATTTCATACATTGTTTGAATTTAACAATTCATATTATGAATTCATGAAAATGATCTTTTCAGCTTCTTATAATAGCAGAAATTATCCTTCATTAGATACTGACAGGTCCTGTGATGTGTGTAATTATAAAAAAATATTCCTAGGCTAGCATGTTCTGCAGTGTTAATATTATGCAAGTGAGCAGGGGATAAGGATAGAAGCTGAGTAGGATGGTTAGATTTTATGGGAGCAGGGAGGGTGGCAGCTTTGCAGATTTTCTGAAAATGAATAAATATTTGCTGTACACATTAAGTACGTTTTTATTAGTCTACCTCAGTGCTTACCCTTTCCTCATCAGCAAGGGAGCG
>NW_024420859.1:0-1067 GCF_014898765.1 Herpailurus yagouaroundi
CTGCTGCCACAGGGCCCCTCCTGAAGTGGATCACCTAAGGAGAAGCAAGCTAAGCCTGCCCCTCCTGCCCCTGTGCACCTTGCCTACCCACCCCAGCTAAGACGCCAGATCCCCAGCATCACAAGCCTGGCAGTGTGCAAGTAGCCCAGACAGGCCACCCCACCCCACCCCACAGTGAATCCCGCCCCTAGGAGAGGGGAAGAGAAGGCACGCACCAGTCTGACTGTGGCCCCAGCGGTGGGCTGGGGGCAGACATCAGGTCTGACTGCGGCTCCGCCCACCAACTCCAGTTATACACCACAGCACAGGGGAAGTGCCCTGCAGGTCCTCACCACGCCAGGGACTATCCAAAATGACCAAGCGGAAGAATTCCCCTCAGAAGAATCTCCAGGAAATAACAACAGCTAATGAGCTGATCAAAAAGGATTTAAATAATATAACAGAAAGTGAATTTAGAATAATAGTCATAAAATTAATCGCTGGGCTTGAAAACAGTATAGCTGACAGCAGAGAATCTCTTGCTACAGAGATCAAGGGACTAAGGAACAGTCACGAGGAGCTGAAAAACACTTTAAATGAAATGCATAACAAAATGGAAACCACCACAGCTCGGATTGAAGAGGCAGAGGAGAGAATAGGTGAACTAGAAGATAAAGTTATGGAAAAAGAGGAAGCTGAGAAAAAGAGAGAGAAAAAAATCCAGGAGTATGAGGGGAAAATTAGAGAACTAAGTGATACACTAAAAAGAAATAATATACGCATCATTGGTATCCCAGAGGAGGAAGAGAGAGGGAAAGGTGCTGAAGGGGTACTTGAAGAAATAATAGCTGAGAACTTCCCTGAAGTGGGGAAGGAAAAAGGCATTGAAATCCAAGAGGCACAGAGAACTCCCTTCAGACGTAACTTGAATCGATCTTCTGCACGACATATCATAGTGAAACTGGCAAAATACAAGGATAAAGAGAAAATTCTGAAAGCAGCAAGGGGTAAACGTGCCCTCACATATAAAGGGAGACCTATAAGACTCGTGACTGATCTCTCTTTTGAAACTTGGCAGGCCAGAAAGA
>NW_024420860.1:0-1519 GCF_014898765.1 Herpailurus yagouaroundi
ACAGAGCTCAGTTTGGTGGGGAACAAAGGCGCTCGCCAGCGCCATCTCCCCCGCCCATCCCCCAGCCAAAATCCCAAAGAGAACCAGTTCCTGCCAGGGAACTTGCTCGCTCAGCGCAAACACCCAACTCTGCGCTTCTGTGGAGCCAAACCTCCGGCAGCGGATCTGACTCCCGGCTGCTGCCACAGGGCCCCTCCTGAAGTGGATCACCTAAGGAGAAGCAAGCTAAGCCTGCCCCTCCTGCCCCTGTGCACCTTGCCTACCCACCCCAGCTAAGACGCCAGATCCCCAGCATCACAAGCCTGGCAGTGTGCAAGTAGCCCAGACAGGCCACCCCACAGTGAATCCCGCCCCTAGGAGAGGGGAAGAGAAGGCACGCACCAGTCTGACTGTGGCCCCAGCGGTGGGCTGGGGGCAGACATCAGGTCTTACTGTGGCTCCCCCACCAACTCCAGTTATACACCACAGCACAGGGGAAGTGCCCTGCAGGTCCTCACCACGCCAGGGACTATCCAAAATGACCAAGTGGAAGAATTCCCCTCAGAAGAATCTCCAGGAAATAACAACAGCTAATGAGCTGATCAAAAAGGATTTAAATAATATAACAGAAAGTGAATTTAGAATAATAGTCATAAAATTAATCGCTGGGCTTGAAAACAGTATAGCTGACAGCAGAGAATCTCTTGCTACAGAGATCAAGGGACTAAGGAACAGTCATGAGGAGCTGAAAAACGCTTTAAACGAAAGGCATAACAAAATGGAAACCACCACAGCTCGGATTGAAGAGGCAGAGGAGAGAATAGGTGAACTAGAAGATAAAGTTATGGAAAAAGAGGAAGCGGAGAAAAAGAGAGATAAAAAAATCCAGGAGTGGGGCGCCTGGGTGGCGCAATCGGTTAAGCGTCCGACTTCAGCCAGGTCACGATCTCGCGCTCCGTGAGTTCGAGCCCCGCGTCGGGCTCTGGGCTGATGGCTCGGAGCCTGGAGCCTGTTTCCGATTCTGTGTCTCCCTCTCTCTCTGCCCCTCCCCTGTTCATGCTCTGTCTCTCTCTGTCACAAAAATAAATAAATGTTGAAAAAAAATTAAAAAAAAAAAAAATCCAGGAGTATGAGGGGAAAATTAGAGAACTAAGTGATACACTAAAAAGAAATAATATACGCATCATTGGTATCCCAGAGGAGGAAGAGAGAGGGAAAGGTGCTGAAGGGGTACTTGAAGAAATAATAGCTGAGAACTTCCCTGAACTGGGAAAGGAAAAAGGCATTGAAATCCAAGAGGCACAGAGAACTCCCTTCAGACGTAACTTGAATCGATCTTCTGCACGACATATCATAGTGAAACTGGCAAAATACAAGGATAAAGAGAAAATTCTGAAAGCAGCCAGGGGTAAACGTGCCCTCACATATAAAAGGAGACCTATAAGACTCGTGACTGATCTCTCTTTTGAAACTTGACAGGCCAGAAAGAATTAGCACGAGATTTTCAGTGTGCTAGACAGAAAAAATATGCAGCCGAGAA
>NW_024420861.1:0-7749 GCF_014898765.1 Herpailurus yagouaroundi
TGTCCATCAACTGATGAATGGATAAAGAAATTGTGGTTTATATACACTATGGAATACTACGTGGCAATGAGAAAGAATGAAATATGGCCTTTTGTAGCAACATGGATGGAACTGGAGAGTGTGATGCTAAGTGAAATAAGCCATACAGAGAAAGACAGATACCATATGGTTTCACTCTTATGTGGATCCTGAGAAACTTGACAGGAACCCATGGGGGAGGGGAAGAAAAAAAAAAAAAAAAAAGGAGGTTAGAGTGGGAGAGAGCCAAAGCATAAGAGACTGTTGAGAACTGAGAGCAAACTGAGGGTTGATGGGGGGTGGGAGGGAGGAGAGGGTGGGTGATGGGTATTGAGGAGGGCACCTTTTGGGATGAGCACTGGGTGTTGTATGGAAACCAATTTGACAATAAATTTCATATATAAATAAAAATAAATAAATAAATAAAATAAAATAAAATAGGAGCACCTGGGTGGCTCAGTCGGTTAAGCAGCCGACTTCAGCTCAGGTCATGATCTCACGGTCCGTGAGTTCGAGCCCCGCGTCGGGCTCTGTGCTGACAGCTCAGAGCCTAGAGCCTGTTTCAGATTCTGTGTCTCCCTCTCTCTGACCCTCCCCCATTCATGCTCTTTCTCTCTCTGTCTCAAAAATAAATAAACGTTAAAAAAGATTTTAATAAAAGAAAGAAGTACATAGTTCTTGTTTCCTTCAGGTTGCATAAAGAAAAGTGATTATGTGTACATAAAATATTTCAGAATTCGGGTGGTACAGAATTGCACTTCCTGCAGCCCATTACCCAAGAGGTGACTTGGAGGAGCTTCCTCCTGAGTGTCACAGCCCTTGGGGCCCCTGAGGCCAAGGCCATCCCTGCTGCCTCCAGGAAGCCTATCTCCCAGAACAAGGTGGAACCACTCTATCCATCTGCCCTTGCCATATCCACAAGACTGCTTCTGTGGAGCCTCAGTGGTGCTGAGAGAGAGCAGCAGGACATCCAGGAAGCGCTAGTCACATTTTCTTCCCAAGAGGCCCCTGGGCCAAGCCCTTACAGCTGAAAGATGTACGTTGGCAGGTGCAGAAGTAGGGAGGCCTGAGAGATTTTCCATAGGAAGCTGGGGCTTACTTTGTATCTACCTTGTGGGGTTAACCCAACATGCACAGCAACCACAGAGCAAGAGGGTTCACCACCAAAGAACAAAACAGAGAGGAAGTGAAAACCAGGACCACCTCCAGGTGGTACTGGGTTGACAGCGAGTGTCCTCCTGGATGTGGGGGACCCTCCATCTGAAGGCAGTGCTGCATATACAGCAGCCAGACATTGTGGCGGGTGTGTTCTCTGTCAATTCTAGTAATATGCTAACTCAATTTCATCAACACCAAGCCCTGGAAGTTATCTAGCCCTACATGAGTATGAAAGGCTAGGGTGTCATTTATCCACAAACCCACAGAAAGGATTTATGCTCTTGGGTTCACCTCCATAAGACCCCCTCCCCCTCACACACAAAAGCCCACATAGTCAAAAGCATCATCAGTAAAGACAATGGCATCTCTGTGTCTAGTAGTCATTGATAGCTGGAAGAACCAATCTTCTAACTGCTAGGGTCCACAGGGCCAAGGGGAGAGAACAAGGCTCCCTGCACCCACGTATACTCTCCTCAGTCTCAGAGCTGCCTCTCCCGCAGACACCCTTGCTGTGGCAATAGCACTGCCTGCTCTCACCCAATGGCAGGCTGACATTATTAGTGGTGATCATACAGACACAATGAGGGTCCCTCCAAGCACCAAGTGGTAAGAACTTTGAGCCATTGGCAACCATCACCCATGGGTCAAACCCTTGCTTCCTCATTCAGCAGCCCTTGGGGAAGCTGAGTAGACAGCGTTGGACAGGGTGCCAAGAGACTGGATTAGGCCTTCAGTTCTTCCCCCAGCCCACCATGTAGCAAGCCCCTTGATGTCTCTAGGCCTCTGGTTTCTTATC
The DNA here is from genome assembly GCF_014898765.1 of Herpailurus yagouaroundi. Taxonomy (NCBI): domain Eukaryota; kingdom Metazoa; phylum Chordata; class Mammalia; order Carnivora; family Felidae; genus Herpailurus; species Herpailurus yagouaroundi. Next base: position 1,973 of record NW_024420861.1, read on the forward strand.
TACAAAATGAGCAAATGTAGCAAGTTCTAAATCCTTTAGCTCTAAAATTCCAAGCAGTGTATTCTTCCTCATAAGAAGATGCCAGATTTAATATCCAAAGGGTTTTTTTGTTCTGTTTCAATAAAATCATAGCTTCTGTTAGTATGGGAAACTTAATGATAGATTTAAAGATTGTTGCACTTCAGGTTTATGGATCTCATGCCCTATCCCCTCCCCATTCCTTATCTTTCTTTGGCTTCCAACTCAGTAGACTGCCCCCAGCCCAGCTCGATGGGCACTGTCCCCATCAGATCAGGACAGCCACTGTGTCTCACACTCCTTTAGGGCTGAGTGATGCAGTCAGGAGCACTGTTTGTGGTTTCCTTTAAAGTTAGCACAACTAGAATTGACTTTATTCTGGACAGAAGTGCAATCAGAGTTTACGTCTAATGGGTTTCTGATCCAACAGCTTCTACGAATGGCAGCCAGTTCTGCCTGGGAAGGTTTTTATTTCAACTTGCATAAAACAAAAAATTGAGGGGGTGGACAGCTAGAGAAAGTGCTCTCAGCTCACTCTTAGAGTTTTCTTTGAATTCAAATGGTGACTAGTGGAGAGATAACAGGAGGAGGAGGAGGTTTATTTATACTCCAGAGGGCAAAGCAGATGAGACAGCCAAGAGCAACACTGCTCAGAGAAGCCAACTCTTAAACCAGGACAGTCATCCTGAACAGTGTGTGAATTTCCCCGTGTGCCAGGAAGGCCCAGTGGCCATTTGTCCTCATGGTTCATCCTATGGGTTCGTCATCTGGCAGAAGTCTGTAGAGACCACTCACTCCTGGTGAGATCCTAATGCCCACCCTGTCCCATTCATGGTTTCAGTCCAACAGATATCTTTGCTCAGAAGCTTGTCTGGCAGTGATCACCCTGGATGCTTGGCTTCTCTGATGCAAGAGTCTATAAGAGAGGAAGGCAAACCAGGAAGAACTCTTTGGGCAGGTCTGAGGAGTTGGGCCCCTTTTCCTGCCCCAAGAGGGCAATGGCAGCTGAAACCACTCTTGCCATCTCTGTTGTGGCTTTGGTAATGTCTCCAGGGGCTCTCCAGCCTCTTAGCTCAATCAACCCAAGTGTAAGGGTTTACATACATGCACAGCTTTGAGACAAAGACTGTGGCAGGAAAGGGGTCAGCCAGCAAACATGTGCTGACTGCCTGGAATGGACACTGCTTTCTCTGAGGCCAATCCCTGTGGGTCCCAAAGAGAGATTAAACAGTGTCCCAACCCTGAAAGCACCCACTGAGTGTCCAGAGGATGTGTATTGATTGCTATATTGATTGATTGGATGGAAAAATCAGTGTTAGAAAATACAAAACTAGTATCAATCAAATTTCTGACAGCAAGGACTTTGAGAAAGTTCAAGCTGGCCAACACTGCCACCTGGTGGTAGATTCTATGTTTAACTTTTTTTCATCATAAGTGTACTCTTTAATCCCTATCACCTATTTCACACAACCTTCAACCTCCCTCCCCACTGGTAACCATCAGTTTGTTCTCTATAGTTAAGAGTCTGTTTCTTGGTTTGCTTCTCTCTCTCTTTTCCCTTTGCTCATTTGTTTTGTTTCTTAAATTCCGCATATGAGTGAAACCATATGGTATTTGTCTTTCTGACTGACTGATGTTATTCACTTAGTACAATACTCTCTAGATCCATCTATGTTGTTGCAAATGGCAAGATTTCATTCTTTTTTATGGGGAGTCTACATGTAACTTTAAAGTTACTTCCTATCCTGACTGGGAAACCTAATGATTATAATTTACAGGACAGGTCAACCAGAAGAACACAACACATTCCTTGAAATCATGTCATCATCAAAGAAAGTCCAGAAATATTTCCTGAATAATGACACCCCTTGAAATAGTCTTTGTCTCTTTAGTGAGTTCATGAACAAAGACTGACTATGTACAAAGCAGTGTGGCAGTCCTGAGCTCAAGGGACAGACACTCTGGTTAAGGAGATGAGACATCTGTTATATATGACTGGGGGAAGGAGGGGGCGGGGGCGGTGGGGGATATCAAGGTGGTAGACAGGGTATATGAAATAACTGAAATAATTTATTTGAAATTCTGATAAAATGGGAAAAGATAAACTTCATGTCTTAGTCCATTTTAGCTGTGATTGTAAGGGTTAAATTGTAGTGTAGGGCTAATGCTTAGCTTGAAAAATAACAGCTTTGTGTTGACACTGAAAGTTAAGAGATAACAGCCTTGCTTTGCTGTGGTAAACTATGCCTCATACTCTTGTAAATTAGGCTTCACCAATTAAGGAAACAAAAGTTCAAAGAAAAGAGCATCAGAGGCAGGGTCAAGGAGATCCACTGGTTGCAACTTAGAGGCAGAAAGTCTAAAGTAAACACCTCATTAAGCAACTGTTTCTAACTCATCTGGAAACTGTTTCTTTGTTCTGTTCCCAGGTGATGATAAAACGATGTGATCGGTTATAAAAACTCTGTACCCCGGCTGTTCGGGGCCGCACTCTTATCAAGAGTGTTGGTCCCGATCGGTCGGTCTTGCCTCTCATCGTAATAAACTTTGTTGTGACTGTCACTGGTGCCCACAGCATTCTGTTTCAGGAGTCGTGTGGATGCAACACTATAACAAGTACCACCAACTGGTTGACTTCAACACAAAAGTTAATTTCTCATTGTTCTGGAGACTGGAAAATCCAAGACAAGGTGCCGGCAGATTCGGTGTCTGGTGGGGAGAACCTCTTCCTGGTTCATGGACAGCCATCATTTCACTGTGTCTTCCACATGGTGGAAGGGGTGAGTGAGCTCTCTGGGGTCTCTTTCACAAGAGCACTAAACCTGATCAGGGGGGCTTCACCTTCATGACCTCAGCATCTCCTAAAGGCCCTGCTTCCTAATGCCATCACCCTGGGGGTAGGATCTCAACACATGAGTTTTGGGGGTACACAAACATTTGGTCCATAACAACTGGTTGAAGAGAAATCCTGAGGGAGGAGGCCTTGGAAGATAGGAGACAAATGGTGGAATTTTGGGAAGAAACTACAGCCCAAAACACACATAGAGTATGTTCTTAGAAATTAGAAACAATTCTAGAAAACTAAAAATAGGCAATGTAGTTACAAACCATTGGTGAAGGAAATGGAACAAAATTTGGTCAATCAAAAAATAAAAAGCAGAAATGGGTAAGATGGGAAAGGAACAAGCAAGAATGATAAATTAGAAAATATAAAACAAGATCAAGGGGTATATGTCCAAACATCATATCAGTAATAGCTATGAATTAATTAATCAAATTTCCCCCCACTAAATAGACATTGTATCACAGAGTCAAAAGGATAAAGAGTTTGGAAAAGAGGATGCAAGACATGGAGTGTAGAAGACACACACACAAACACACACACCCACACACACACCCTTGGAGTTTTAGAGAAGAGAGTGAGAAGAGGCAATACTCAGTGACTTAAAAGCTTCAAATTTTATAGAATTAATGAAAGACAATACTCAACTTCTAAAGTGCACAAATTCTGAGCCAGTTAAACAAAATGAAATCAACACCTATACACATCATTGTAAAACTGTCAGAAATCAAAGACAAGACAAATAGCAGGTCATAAAAACAGAAAGAAAAGGGGGGATGCCTGGGTGGCTCAGTTGGTTAAATGTCCGACTTCAGCTCAGGTCATGATCTTACAGTTTGTTAGTTCAAGCCCCGTGTTGGGCTCTGTGCCAACAGCTCAGAGCCTGGAACCTGCTTCAGATTCTGTGTCTCCCTCTCTCTGTGCCCCTCCCCCGCTTTCACTCGCTCTTTCTCAAAAATAAATAAAACGTTAAAAAAACTTTTTTTAAACATAAAAGAAAGGTGGATCACCTGCACAGGAATAATAATTAGGTTGACAGCTGGCAAAAGAGGACTATCTTTAAAGTATTACAGGATCCATGCTGACAATGTGAAACCAATTTGGGATTATTCTCTGTCTCCCTCTCTCTCTGCCCTTCCCCCACTCGTGCTGTTTCTGCCTCTCTCAAAATAAATAATTTTTTTTAAAAAATAAAGTATTACAGGAAAATAATTGTCAACTATAGTGTAGTTAGTGAAATCATTTTTCAACAAGTACAAAGTACAAAACAAAAACTAATAGAGTTCTCCACTCTATTCCTTTACTAATGAATTACTTCAGAAGGAAGAGAATTTAGCCCCAAATAAACATCTGAAATTCAAAAGGATAAGCAAGGAAATCATTGCACTTGTGGGTAAATCAAAACAAACATTATCTATATGAAATTGTAACAATGTCTACATGGTGGAGTTAATGAATGAGATGGAAACAAAATCCTGAACAACAGGAGTGTTGAAGTTGATGGGAGTAGCATTCTATAATTCTTCCCACGGTTAGGAGAGTTTTAAACTTAAATAAATATGCCTGTTACAATTTCTAGATTAACCATAGATAAAAACAGAATCTATAACTTCTAGTCTAGTAGCAGGGAAAATGGAGTAAGAAAGTCTGAGCAATCTGAGAAATGGAAAGAAAGAAACAAATTTAAAAGAAAAAAAAGAAAAGGTGGAAAATGTTTTTAAAAACACATAAAAATAAGTTAGTGAAAATAAATTCAAAAAGGTCAATAATTATATTCTACGCATATGGAATAAATTCTCTTTTTTTTTATATATATATGAAATTTATTGTCAAATTGGTTTCCATACAACACCCAGTGCTCATCCCAAAAGGTGCCCTCCTCAATACCCATCACCCACCCTCTCCTCCCTCCCACCCCCCATCAACCCTCAGTTTGCTCTCAGTTCTCAACAGTCTCTTATGCTTTGGCTCTCTCCCACTCTAACCTCTTTTTTTTTTTTCCTTCCCCTCCCCCATGGGTTCCTGTTAAGTTTCTCAGGATCCACATAAGAGTGAAACCATATGGTATCTGTCTTTCTCTGTATGGCTTATTTCACTTATTAAAAACAAAGATTGTTGGAATGGATAAAAAAACATCGTCCTCAATGGGGAAAACTGAGAGCTTTTTCCCTGAGATCAGGAACACAACAGGGATGCCCACTCTCACCGCTGTTGTTTAACATAGTGCTGGAAGTTCTAGCATCAGCTATCAGACAACAAAAGGAAATCAAAAGCATCAAAATTGGCAAAGATGAAGTCAAGCTTTCGCTTTTTTGCAGATGACATTATACATGGAAAATCCGATAGACTCCACCAAAAGTCTGCTAGAACTGATACATGAATTCAGCAAAGTTGCAGGATACAAAATCAATGTACAGAAATCAGTTGCATTCTTATAAACTAACAATGAAGCAACAGAAAGACAAATAAAGAAACTGATTCCATTCATAATTGCACCAAGAAACATAAAATACCTAGGAATAAATCTAACCAAAGATGTAAAAGATCTGTATGCTGAAAACTATAGAAAGCTTATGAAGGTAATTGAAGAAGATATAAAGAAATGGAAAAACATTCCCTGCTCATGGATTGGAAGAGTAAATATTGTCAAAATGTCAATACTACCCAAAGCTATCTACACATTCAATGCAATCCCAATCAAAATTGCACCAGCATTCTTCTCAAAACTAGAACAAGCAATCCTAAAATTCATATGGAACCACAAAAGCCCTGAATAGCCAAAGTAATTTTGAAGAAGAAGACCAAAGCAGGAGGCATCACAATCCCAGACTTTAGCCTCTACTACAAAGCTGTCATCATCAAGACAGCACGGTATTGGCACAAAAACAGACACATAGACCAATGGAATAGAATAGAA
>NW_024420862.1:0-7749 GCF_014898765.1 Herpailurus yagouaroundi
TGTCCATCAACTGATGAATGGATAAAGAAATTGTGGTTTATATACACTATGGAATACTACGTGGCAATGAGAAAGAATGAAATATGGCCTTTTGTAGCAACATGGATGGAACTGGAGAGTGTGATGCTAAGTGAAATAAGCCATACAGAGAAAGACAGATACCATATGGTTTCACTCTTATGTGGATCCTGAGAAACTTGACAGGAACCCATGGGGGAGGGGAAGAAAAAAAAAAAAAAAAAAGGAGGTTAGAGTGGGAGAGAGCCAAAGCATAAGAGACTGTTGAGAACTGAGAGCAAACTGAGGGTTGATGGGGGGTGGGAGGGAGGAGAGGGTGGGTGATGGGTATTGAGGAGGGCACCTTTTGGGATGAGCACTGGGTGTTGTATGGAAACCAATTTGACAATAAATTTCATATATAAATAAAAATAAATAAATAAATAAAATAAAATAAAATAGGAGCACCTGGGTGGCTCAGTCGGTTAAGCAGCCGACTTCAGCTCAGGTCATGATCTCACGGTCCGTGAGTTCGAGCCCCGCGTCGGGCTCTGTGCTGACAGCTCAGAGCCTAGAGCCTGTTTCAGATTCTGTGTCTCCCTCTCTCTGACCCTCCCCCATTCATGCTCTTTCTCTCTCTGTCTCAAAAATAAATAAACGTTAAAAAAGATTTTAATAAAAGAAAGAAGTACATAGTTCTTGTTTCCTTCAGGTTGCATAAAGAAAAGTGATTATGTGTACATAAAATATTTCAGAATTCGGGTGGTACAGAATTGCACTTCCTGCAGCCCATTACCCAAGAGGTGACTTGGAGGAGCTTCCTCCTGAGTGTCACAGCCCTTGGGGCCCCTGAGGCCAAGGCCATCCCTGCTGCCTCCAGGAAGCCTATCTCCCAGAACAAGGTGGAACCACTCTATCCATCTGCCCTTGCCATATCCACAAGACTGCTTCTGTGGAGCCTCAGTGGTGCTGAGAGAGAGCAGCAGGACATCCAGGAAGCGCTAGTCACATTTTCTTCCCAAGAGGCCCCTGGGCCAAGCCCTTACAGCTGAAAGATGTACGTTGGCAGGTGCAGAAGTAGGGAGGCCTGAGAGATTTTCCATAGGAAGCTGGGGCTTACTTTGTATCTACCTTGTGGGGTTAACCCAACATGCACAGCAACCACAGAGCAAGAGGGTTCACCACCAAAGAACAAAACAGAGAGGAAGTGAAAACCAGGACCACCTCCAGGTGGTACTGGGTTGACAGCGAGTGTCCTCCTGGATGTGGGGGACCCTCCATCTGAAGGCAGTGCTGCATATACAGCAGCCAGACATTGTGGCGGGTGTGTTCTCTGTCAATTCTAGTAATATGCTAACTCAATTTCATCAACACCAAGCCCTGGAAGTTATCTAGCCCTACATGAGTATGAAAGGCTAGGGTGTCATTTATCCACAAACCCACAGAAAGGATTTATGCTCTTGGGTTCACCTCCATAAGACCCCCTCCCCCTCACACACAAAAGCCCACATAGTCAAAAGCATCATCAGTAAAGACAATGGCATCTCTGTGTCTAGTAGTCATTGATAGCTGGAAGAACCAATCTTCTAACTGCTAGGGTCCACAGGGCCAAGGGGAGAGAACAAGGCTCCCTGCACCCACGTATACTCTCCTCAGTCTCAGAGCTGCCTCTCCCGCAGACACCCTTGCTGTGGCAATAGCACTGCCTGCTCTCACCCAATGGCAGGCTGACATTATTAGTGGTGATCATACAGACACAATGAGGGTCCCTCCAAGCACCAAGTGGTAAGAACTTTGAGCCATTGGCAACCATCACCCATGGGTCAAACCCTTGCTTCCTCATTCAGCAGCCCTTGGGGAAGCTGAGTAGACAGCGTTGGACAGGGTGCCAAGAGACTGGATTAGGCCTTCAGTTCTTCCCCCAGCCCACCATGTAGCAAGCCCCTTGATGTCTCTAGGCCTCTGGTTTCTTATCTACAAAATGAGCAAATGTAGCAAGTTCTAAATCCTTTAGCTCTAAAATTCCAAGCAGTGTATTCTTCCTCATAAGAAGATGCCAGATTTAATATCCAAAGGGTTTTTTTGTTCTGTTTCAATAAAATCATAGCTTCTGTTAGTATGGGAAACTTAATGATAGATTTAAAGATTGTTGCACTTCAGGTTTATGGATCTCATGCCCTATCCCCTCCCCATTCCTTATCTTTCTTTGGCTTCCAACTCAGTAGACTGCCCCCAGCCCAGCTCGATGGGCACTGTCCCCATCAGATCAGGACAGCCACTGTGTCTCACACTCCTTTAGGGCTGAGTGATGCAGTCAGGAGCACTGTTTGTGGTTTCCTTTAAAGTTAGCACAACTAGAATTGACTTTATTCTGGACAGAAGTGCAATCAGAGTTTACGTCTAATGGGTTTCTGATCCAACAGCTTCTACGAATGGCAGCCAGTTCTGCCTGGGAAGGTTTTTATTTCAACTTGCATAAAACAAAAAATTGAGGGGGTGGACAGCTAGAGAAAGTGCTCTCAGCTCACTCTTAGAGTTTTCTTTGAATTCAAATGGTGACTAGTGGAGAGATAACAGGAGGAGGAGGAGGTTTATTTATACTCCAGAGGGCAAAGCAGATGAGACAGCCAAGAGCAACACTGCTCAGAGAAGCCAACTCTTAAACCAGGACAGTCATCCTGAACAGTGTGTGAATTTCCCCGTGTGCCAGGAAGGCCCAGTGGCCATTTGTCCTCATGGTTCATCCTATGGGTTCGTCATCTGGCAGAAGTCTGTAGAGACCACTCACTCCTGGTGAGATCCTAATGCCCACCCTGTCCCATTCATGGTTTCAGTCCAACAGATATCTTTGCTCAGAAGCTTGTCTGGCAGTGATCACCCTGGATGCTTGGCTTCTCTGATGCAAGAGTCTATAAGAGAGGAAGGCAAACCAGGAAGAACTCTTTGGGCAGGTCTGAGGAGTTGGGCCCCTTTTCCTGCCCCAAGAGGGCAATGGCAGCTGAAACCACTCTTGCCATCTCTGTTGTGGCTTTGGTAATGTCTCCAGGGGCTCTCCAGCCTCTTAGCTCAATCAACCCAAGTGTAAGGGTTTACATACATGCACAGCTTTGAGACAAAGACTGTGGCAGGAAAGGGGTCAGCCAGCAAACATGTGCTGACTGCCTGGAATGGACACTGCTTTCTCTGAGGCCAATCCCTGTGGGTCCCAAAGAGAGATTAAACAGTGTCCCAACCCTGAAAGCACCCACTGAGTGTCCAGAGGATGTGTATTGATTGCTATATTGATTGATTGGATGGAAAAATCAGTGTTAGAAAATACAAAACTAGTATCAATCAAATTTCTGACAGCAAGGACTTTGAGAAAGTTCAAGCTGGCCAACACTGCCACCTGGTGGTAGATTCTATGTTTAACTTTTTTTCATCATAAGTGTACTCTTTAATCCCTATCACCTATTTCACACAACCTTCAACCTCCCTCCCCACTGGTAACCATCAGTTTGTTCTCTATAGTTAAGAGTCTGTTTCTTGGTTTGCTTCTCTCTCTCTTTTCCCTTTGCTCATTTGTTTTGTTTCTTAAATTCCGCATATGAGTGAAACCATATGGTATTTGTCTTTCTGACTGACTGATGTTATTCACTTAGTACAATACTCTCTAGATCCATCTATGTTGTTGCAAATGGCAAGATTTCATTCTTTTTTATGGGGAGTCTACATGTAACTTTAAAGTTACTTCCTATCCTGACTGGGAAACCTAATGATTATAATTTACAGGACAGGTCAACCAGAAGAACACAACACATTCCTTGAAATCATGTCATCATCAAAGAAAGTCCAGAAATATTTCCTGAATAATGACACCCCTTGAAATAGTCTTTGTCTCTTTAGTGAGTTCATGAACAAAGACTGACTATGTACAAAGCAGTGTGGCAGTCCTGAGCTCAAGGGACAGACACTCTGGTTAAGGAGATGAGACATCTGTTATATATGACTGGGGGAAGGAGGGGGCGGGGGCGGTGGGGGATATCAAGGTGGTAGACAGGGTATATGAAATAACTGAAATAATTTATTTGAAATTCTGATAAAATGGGAAAAGATAAACTTCATGTCTTAGTCCATTTTAGCTGTGATTGTAAGGGTTAAATTGTAGTGTAGGGCTAATGCTTAGCTTGAAAAATAACAGCTTTGTGTTGACACTGAAAGTTAAGAGATAACAGCCTTGCTTTGCTGTGGTAAACTATGCCTCATACTCTTGTAAATTAGGCTTCACCAATTAAGGAAACAAAAGTTCAAAGAAAAGAGCATCAGAGGCAGGGTCAAGGAGATCCACTGGTTGCAACTTAGAGGCAGAAAGTCTAAAGTAAACACCTCATTAAGCAACTGTTTCTAACTCATCTGGAAACTGTTTCTTTGTTCTGTTCCCAGGTGATGATAAAACGATGTGATCGGTTATAAAAACTCTGTACCCCGGCTGTTCGGGGCCGCACTCTTATCAAGAGTGTTGGTCCCGATCGGTCGGTCTTGCCTCTCATCGTAATAAACTTTGTTGTGACTGTCACTGGTGCCCACAGCATTCTGTTTCAGGAGTCGTGTGGATGCAACACTATAACAAGTACCACCAACTGGTTGACTTCAACACAAAAGTTAATTTCTCATTGTTCTGGAGACTGGAAAATCCAAGACAAGGTGCCGGCAGATTCGGTGTCTGGTGGGGAGAACCTCTTCCTGGTTCATGGACAGCCATCATTTCACTGTGTCTTCCACATGGTGGAAGGGGTGAGTGAGCTCTCTGGGGTCTCTTTCACAAGAGCACTAAACCTGATCAGGGGGGCTTCACCTTCATGACCTCAGCATCTCCTAAAGGCCCTGCTTCCTAATGCCATCACCCTGGGGGTAGGATCTCAACACATGAGTTTTGGGGGTACACAAACATTTGGTCCATAACAACTGGTTGAAGAGAAATCCTGAGGGAGGAGGCCTTGGAAGATAGGAGACAAATGGTGGAATTTTGGGAAGAAACTACAGCCCAAAACACACATAGAGTATGTTCTTAGAAATTAGAAACAATTCTAGAAAACTAAAAATAGGCAATGTAGTTACAAACCATTGGTGAAGGAAATGGAACAAAATTTGGTCAATCAAAAAATAAAAAGCAGAAATGGGTAAGATGGGAAAGGAACAAGCAAGAATGATAAATTAGAAAATATAAAACAAGATCAAGGGGTATATGTCCAAACATCATATCAGTAATAGCTATGAATTAATTAATCAAATTTTCCCCCACTAAATAGACATTGTATCACAGAGTCAAAAGGATAAAGAGTTTGGAAAAGAGGATGCAAGACATGGAGTGTAGAAGACACACACACAAACACACACACCCACACACACACCCTTGGAGTTTTAGAGAAGAGAGTGAGAAGAGGCAATACTCAGTGACTTAAAAGCTTCAAATTTTATAGAATTAATGAAAGACAATACTCAACTTCTAAAGTGCACAAATTCTGAGCCAGTTAAACAAAATGAAATCAACACCTATACACATCATTGTAAAACTGTCAGAAATCAAAGACAAGACAAATAGCAGGTCATAAAAACAGAAAGAAAAGGGGGGATGCCTGGGTGGCTCAGTTGGTTAAATGTCCGACTTCAGCTCAGGTCATGATCTTACAGTTTGTTAGTTCAAGCCCCGTGTTGGGCTCTGTGCCAACAGCTCAGAGCCTGGAACCTGCTTCAGATTCTGTGTCTCCCTCTCTCTGTGCCCCTCCCCCGCTTTCACTCGCTCTTTCTCAAAAATAAATAAAACGTTAAAAAAACTTTTTTTAAACATAAAAGAAAGGTGGATCACCTGCACAGGAATAATAATTAGGTTGACAGCTGGCAAAAGAGGACTATCTTTAAAGTATTACAGGATCCATGCTGACAATGTGAAACCAATTTGGGATTATTCTCTGTCTCCCTCTCTCTCTGCCCTTCCCCCACTCGTGCTGTTTCTGCCTCTCTCAAAATAAATAATTTTTTTTAAAAAATAAAGTATTACAGGAAAATAATTGTCAACTATAGTGTAGTTAGTGAAATCATTTTTCAACAAGTACAAAGTACAAAACAAAAACTAATAGAGTTCTCCACTCTATTCCTTTACTAATGAATTACTTCAGAAGGAAGAGAATTTAGCCCCAAATAAACATCTGAAATTCAAAAGGATAAGCAAGGAAATCATTGCACTTCTGGGTAAATCAAAACAAACATTATCTATATGAAATTGTAACAATGTCTACATGGTGGAGTTAATGAATGAGATGGAAACAAAATCCTGAACAACAGGAGTGTTGAAGTTGATGGGAGTAGCATTCTATAATTCTTCCCACGGTTAGGAGAGTTTTAAACTTAAATAAATATGCCTGTTACAATTTCTAGATTAACCATAGATAAAAACAGAATCTATAACTTCTAGTCTAGTAGCAGGGAAAATGGAGTAAGAAAGTCTGAGCAATCTGAGAAATGGAAAGAAAGAAACAAATTTAAAAGAAAAAAAAGAAAAGGTGGAAAATGTTTTTAAAAACACATAAAAATAAGTTAGTGAAAATAAATTCAAAAAGGTCAATAATTATATTCTACGCATATGGAATAAATTCTCTTTTTTTTTATATATATATGAAATTTATTGTCAAATTGGTTTCCATACAACACCCAGTGCTCATCCCAAAAGGTGCCCTCCTCAATACCCATCACCCACCCTCTCCTCCCTCCCACCCCCCATCAACCCTCAGTTTGCTCTCAGTTCTCAACAGTCTCTTATGCTTTGGCTCTCTCCCACTCTAACCTCTTTTTTTTTTTTCCTTCCCCTCCCCCATGGGTTCCTGTTAAGTTTCTCAGGATCCACATAAGAGTGAAACCATATGGTATCTGTCTTTCTCTGTATGGCTTATTTCACTTATTAAAAACAAAGATTGTTGGAATGGATAAAAAAACATCGTCCTCAATGGGGAAAACTGAGAGCTTTTTCCCTGAGATCAGGAACACAACAGGGATGCCCACTCTCACCGCTGTTGTTTAACATAGTGCTGGAAGTTCTAGCATCAGCTATCAGACAACAAAAGGAAATCAAAAGCATCAAAATTGGCAAAGATGAAGTCAAGCTTTCGCTTTTTTGCAGATGACATTATACATGGAAAATCCGATAGACTCCACCAAAAGTCTGCTAGAACTGATACATGAATTCAGCAAAGTTGCAGGATACAAAATCAATGTACAGAAATCAGTTGCATTCTTATAAACTAACAATGAAGCAACAGAAAGACAAATAAAGAAACTGATTCCATTCATAATTGCACCAAGAAACATAAAATACCTAGGAATAAATCTAACCAAAGATGTAAAAGATCTGTATGCTGAAAACTATAGAAAGCTTATGAAGGTAATTGAAGAAGATATAAAGAAATGGAAAAACATTCCCTGCTCATGGATTGGAAGAGTAAATATTGTCAAAATGTCAATACTACCCAAAGCTATCTACACATTCAATGCAATCCCAATCAAAATTGCACCAGCATTCTTCTCAAAACTAGAACAAGCAATCCTAAAATTCATATGGAACCACAAAAGCCCTGAATAGCCAAAGTAATTTTGAAGAAGAAGACCAAAGCAGGAGGCATCACAATCCCAGACTTTAGCCTCTACTACAAAGCTGTCATCATCAAGACAGCACGGTATTGGCACAAAAACAGACACATAGACCAATGGAATAGAATAGAA
>NW_024420863.1:0-2169 GCF_014898765.1 Herpailurus yagouaroundi
ATGGTATCTGTCTTTCTCTGTATGGCTTATTTCACTTAGCATCACACTCTCCAGTTCCATCCACGTTGCTACAAAAGGCCATATTTCATTTTTTCTCATTGCCACGTAGTATTCCATAGTGTATATAAACCACAATTTCTTTATCCATTCATCAGTTGATGGACATTTAGGCTCTTTCCATAATTTGGCTATTGTTGAGAGTGCTGCTATGAACATTGGGGTACAAGTGCCCCTAGGCATCAGTACTCCTGTGTCCCTTGGATAAATTCCTAGCAGTGCTATTGCTGGGTCATAGGGTAGGTCTATTTTTAATTTTCTGAGGAACCTCCACACTGCTTTCCAGAGCGGCTGCACCAATTTGCATTCCCACCAACAGTGCAAGAGGGTTCCCGTTTCTCCACATCCTCTCCAGCATCTATAGTCTCCTGATTTGTTCATTTTGGCCACTCTGACTGGCGTGAGGTCATATCTGAGTGTGGTTTTGATTTGTATTTCCCTGATAAGGAGCGACGCTGAACATCTTTTCATGTGCCTGTTGGCCATCCGGATGTCTTCTTTAGAGAAGTGTCTATTCATGTTTTCTGCCCATTTCTTCACTGGGTTATTTGCTTTTCGGGTGTGGAGTTTGGTGAGCTCTTTATAGATTTTGGAGACTAGCCCTTTGTCCGATATGTCATTTGCAAATATCTTTTCCCATTCCGTTGGTTGCCTTTTCGTTTTGTTGGTTGTTTCCTTTGCTGTGCAGAAGCTTTTTATCTTCATAAGGTCCCAGTAATTCACTTTTGCTTTTAATTCCCTTGCCTTTGGGGATGTGTCGAGTAAGAGATTGCTACGGCTGAGGTCAGAGAGGTCTTTTCCTGCTTTCTCCTCTAAGGTTTTGATGGTTTCCTGTCTCACATTCAGGTCCTTGATCCATTTTGAGTTTATTTTTGTGAATGGTGTGAGAAAGTGGTCTAGTTTCAACCTTCTGCATGTTGCTGTCCAGTTCTCCCAGCACCATCTAAATGTCTAGTTTGAATACACACAATTGTCTGATCTTAAAATCAGATCCCCAGATTTCCTTTCCTGAGCTAATGCCTCATATATCCTTACTCATAACTTTATTTTTAACTGTTTTTGAGTCACTTTTTTGTAGGTCTATCTTGAATGTTCATTTACATTTTAATACAACTGATATGTTTGTTTCTAATATTAATTTTCCTCAAATGATTTCTGTAGTTAATATTTCTTTTGCATCCTATGTTTTAGGTTTTCTTTCCCCTCTTTTGGGCATATGGGTATTCCTTTTGTTAAAATTGAAGATTTATTCTTTCTATCTGTTTAAAGTGGCTACGTATAAGCAATCTCTTACTCGACACATCCCCAAAGGCAAGGGAATTAAAAGCAAAAGTGAATTACTGGGACCTTATGAAGATCAAAAGCTTCTGCACAGCAAAGGAAACAACCAACAAAACGAAAAGGCAACCAACGGAATGGGAAAAGATATTTGCAAATGACATATCGGACAAAGGGCTAGTCTCCAAAATCTATAAAGAGCTCACCAAACTCCACACCCGAAAAGCAAATAACCCAGTGAAGAAATGGGCAGAAAACATGAATAGACACTTCTCTAAAGAAGACATCCGGATGGCCAACAGGCACATGAAAAGATGTTCAGCGTCGCTCCTTATCAGGGAAATACAAATCAAAACCACACTCAGATATGACCTCACGCCAGTCAGAGTGGCCAAAATGAACAAATCAGGAGACTATAGATGCTGGAGAGGATGTGGAGAAACGGGAACCCTCTTGCACTGTTGGTGGGAATGCAAATTGGTGCAGCCGCTCTGGAAAGCAGTGTGGAGGTTCCTCAGAAAATTAAAAATAGACCTACCCTATGACCCAGCAATAGCACTGCTAGGAATTTATCCAAGGGACACAGGAGTACTGATGCCTAGGGGCACTTGTACCCCAATGTTCATAGCAGCACTCTCAACAATAGCCAAATTATGGAAAGAGCCTAAATGTCCATCAACTGATGAATGGATAAAGAAATTGTGGTTTATATACACTATGGAATACTACGTGGCAATGAGAAAAAATGAAATATGGCCTTTTGTAGCAACGTGGATGGAACTGGAGAGTGTGATGCTAAGTGAAATAAGCCATACAGAGAAAGACAGATACCAT
>NW_024420864.1:0-2313 GCF_014898765.1 Herpailurus yagouaroundi
TTTTTTTTTTTCCTTCCCCTCCCCCATGGGTTCCTGTTAAGTTTCTCAGGATCCACATAAGAGTGAAACCATATGGTATCTGTCTTTCTCTGTATGGCTTATTTCACTTAGCATCACACTCTCCAGTTCCATCCACGTTGCTACAAAAGGCCATATTTCATTTTTTCTCATTGCCACGTAGTATTCCATAGTGTATATAAACCACAATTTCTTTATCCATTCATCAGTTGATGGACATTTAGGCTCTTTCCATAATTTGGCTATTGTTGAGAGTGCTGCTATGAACATTGGGGTACAAGTGCCCCTATGCATCAGTACTCCTGTGTCCCTTGGATAAATTCCTAGCAGTGCTATTGCTGGGTCATAGGGTAGGTCTATTTTTAATTTTCTGAGGAACCTCCACACTGCTTTCCAGAGTGGCTGCACCAATTTGCATTCCCACCAACAGTGCAAGAGGGTTCCCGTTTCTCCACATCCTCTCCAGCATCTATAGTCTCCTGATTTGTTCATTTTGGCCACTCTGACTGGCGTGAGGTGATACCTGAGTGTGGTTTTGATTTGTATTTCCCTGATAAGGAGCGACGCTGAACATCTTTTCATGTGCCTGTTGGCCATCCGGATGTCTTCTTTAGAGAAGTGTCTATTCATGTTTTCTGCCCATTTCTTCACTGGGTTATTTGCTTTTCGGGTGTGGAGTTTGGTGAGCTCTTTATAGATTTTGGATACTAGCCCTTTGTCCGATATGTCATTTGCAAATATCTTTTCCCATTCCGTTGGTTGCCTTTTAGTTTTGTTGGTTGTTTCCTTTGCTGTGCAGAAGCTTTTTATCTTCATAAGGTCCCAGTAATTCACTTTTGCTTTTAATTCCCTTGCCTTTGGGGATGTGTCGAGTAAGAGATTGCTACGGCTGAGGTCAGAGAGGTCTTTTCCTGCTTTCTCCTCTAGGGTTTTGATGGTTTCCTGTCTCACATTCAGGTCCTTTATCCATTTTGAGTTTATTTTTGTGAATGGTGTGAGAAAGTGGTCTAGTTTCAACCTTCTGCATGTTGCTGTCCAGTTCTCCCAGCACCATCTAAATGTCTAGTTTGAATACACACAATTGTCTGATCTTAAAATCAGATCCCCAGATTTCCTTTCCTGAGCTAATGCCTCATATATCCTTACTCATAACTTTATTTTTAACTGTTTTTGAGTCACTTTTTTGTAGGTCTATCTTGAATGTTCATTTACATTTTAATACAACTGATATGTTTGTTTCTAATATTAATTTTCCTCAAATGATTTCTGTAGTTAATATTTCTTTTGCATCCTATGTTTTAGGTTTTCTTTCCCCTCTTTTGGGCATATGGGTATTCCTTTTGTTAAAATTGAAGATTTATTCTTTCTATCTGTTTAAAGTGGCTACGTATAAGCAATCTCTTACTCGACACATCCCCAAAGGCAAGGGAATTAAAAGCAAAAGTGAATTACTGGGACCTTATGAAGATAAAAAGCTTCTGCACAGCAAAGGAAACAACCAACAAAACTAAAAGGCAACCAACGGAATGGGAAAAGATATTTGCAAATGACATATCGGACAAAG
The DNA here is from genome assembly GCF_014898765.1 of Herpailurus yagouaroundi. Classification (NCBI taxonomy): domain Eukaryota; kingdom Metazoa; phylum Chordata; class Mammalia; order Carnivora; family Felidae; genus Herpailurus; species Herpailurus yagouaroundi. The sequence continues at coordinate 1,583 of NW_024420864.1, forward strand.
GGCTAGTATCCAAAATCTATAAAGAGCTCACCAAACTCCACACCCGAAAAGCAAATAACCCAGTGAAGAAATGGGCAGAAAACATGAATAGACACTTCTCTAAAGAAGACATCCGGATGGCCAACAGGCACATGAAAAGATGTTCAGCGTCGCTCCTTATCAGGGAAATACAAATCAAAACCACACTCAGGTATCACCTCACGCCAGTCAGAGTGGCCAAAATGAACAAATCAGGAGACTATAGATGCTGGAGAGGATGTGGAGAAACGGGAACCCTCTTGCACTGTTGGTGGGAATGCAAATTGGTGCAGCCACTCTGGAAAGCAGTGTGGAGGTTCCTCAGAAAATTAAAAATAGACCTACCCTATGACCCAGCAATAGCACTGCTAGGAATTTATCCAAGGGACACAGGAGTACTGATGCATAGGGGCACTTGTACCCCAATGTTCATAGCAGCACTCTCAACAATAGCCAAATTATGGAAAGAGCCTAAATGTCCATCAACTGATGAATGGATAAAGAAATTGTGGTTTATATACACTATGGAATACTACGTGGCAATGAGAAAAAATGAAATATGGCCTTTTGTAGCAACGTGGATGGAACTGGAGAGTGTGATGCTAAGTGAAATAAGCCATACAGAGAAAGACAGATACCATATGGTTTCACTCTTATGTGGATCCTGAGAAACTTAACAGGAACCCATGGGGGAGGGGAAGGAAAAAAAAAAA
>NW_024420865.1:0-2081 GCF_014898765.1 Herpailurus yagouaroundi
GGGATCCTCTCTCTTTACTCCACCCCTCCTTGTGCTCTCTCTCTCTCAAAATAAATATATTATACATACATGGAAAATCCGACAGACTCCACCAAAAGTCTGCTAGAACTGATACATGAATTCAGCAAAGTTGCAGGATACAAAATCAATGTACAGAAATCAGTTGCATTCTTATACACTAACAATGAAGCAACAGAAAGACAAATAAGGAAACTGATCCCATTCACAATTGCACCAAGAACCATAAAATACCTAGGAATAAATCTAACCAAAGATGTAAAGGATCTGTATGCTGAAAACTATAGAAAGTTTATGAAGGTAATTGAAGAAGATTTAAAGAAATGGAAAGACATTCCCTGCTCATGGATTGGAAGAATAAATATTGTCAAAATGTCAATACTACCCAAAGCTATCTACACATTCAATGCAATCCCAATCAAAATTGCACCAGCATTCTTCTCGAAACTAGAACAAGCAATCCTAAAATTCATATGGAACCACAAAAGGCCCCGAATAGCCAAAGGAATTTTGAAGAAGAAGACCAAAGCAGGAGGCATCACAATCCCAGACTTTAGCCTCTACTACAAAGCTGTCATCATCAAGACAGCATGGTATTGGCACAAAAACAGACACATAGACCAATGGAATGGAATAGAAACCCCAGAACTAGACCCACAAACGTATGGCCAACTCATCTTTGACAAAGCAGGAAAGAACATCCAATGGAAAAAAGACAGTCTCTTTAACAAATGGTGCTGGGAGAACTGGACAGCAACATGCAGAAGGTGGAAACTAGACCACTTTCTCACACCATTCACAAAAATAAACTCAAAATGGATAAAGGACCTGAATGTGAGACAGGAAACCATCAAAACCCTAGAGGAGAAAGCAGAAAAAGACCTCTCTGACCTCAGCCGTAGCAACCTCTTACTCGACACATCCCCAAAGGCAAGGGAATTAAAAGCAAAAGTGAATTACTGGGACCTTATGAAGATAAAAAGCTTCTGCACAGCAAAGGAAACAACCAACAAAACTAAAAGGCAGCCAACGGAATGGGAAAAGATATTTGCAAATGACATATCAGACAAAGGGCTAGTATCCAAAATCTATAAAGAGCTCACCAAACTCCACACCCAAAAAGCAAATAACCCAGTGAAGAAATGGGCAGAAAACATGAATAGACACTTCTCTAAAGAAGACATCCGGATGGCCAACAGGCACATGAAAAGATGTTCAGCGTCGCTCCTTATCAGGGAAATACAAATCAAAACCACACTCAGGTATCACCTCACGCCAGTCAGAGTGGCCAAAATGAACCAATCAGGAGACTATAGATGCTGGAGAGGATGTGGAGAAACGGGAACCCTCTTGCACTGTTGGTGGGAATGCAAATTGGTGCAGCCGCTCTGGACAGCAGTGTGGAGTTTCCTCAGAAAATTAAAAATAGACCTACCCTATGACCCAGCAATAGCACTGCTAGGAATTTATCCAAGGGACACAGGAGTACTGATGCATAGGGGCACTTGTACCCCAATGTTCATAGCAGCACTCTCAACAATAGCCAAAACATGGAAAGAGCCTAAATGTCCATCAACTGATGAATGGATAAAGAAATTGTGGTTTATATACACTATGGAATACTATGTGGCAATGAGAAAAAATGAAATATGGCCTTTTGTAGCAACGTGGATGGAACTGGAGAGTGTGATGCTAAGTGAAATAAGCCATACAGAGAAAGACAGATACCATATGGTTTCACTCTTATGTGGATCCTGAGAAACTTAACAGGAACCCATGGGGGAGGGGAAGGAAAAAAAAAAAAAAAAGAGGTTAGAGTGGAAGAGAGCCAAAGCATAAGAGACTGTTGAGAACTGAGAGCAAACTGAGGGTTGATGGGGGGTGGGAGGGAGGAGAGGGTGGGTGATGGGTATTGAGGAGGGCACCTTTTGGGATGAGCACTGGGTGTTGTATGGAAACCAATTTGACAATAAATTTCATATATAAATAAATAAAAAAAAAATAAAATAAAAAAAAATAAAAATGCTTATTCAAAAAGATATATGCACCTCTATGTTCACTGC
>NW_024420866.1:0-2081 GCF_014898765.1 Herpailurus yagouaroundi
GGGATCCTCTCTCTTTACTCCACCCCTCCTTGTGCTCTCTCTCTCTCAAAATAAATATATTATACATACATGGAAAATCCGACAGACTCCACCAAAAGTCTGCTAGAACTGATACATGAATTCAGCAAAGTTGCAGGATACAAAATCAATGTACAGAAATCAGTTGCATTCTTATACACTAACAATGAAGCAACAGAAAGACAAATAAGGAAACTGATCCCATTCACAATTGCACCAAGAACCATAAAATACCTAGGAATAAATCTAACCAAAGATGTAAAGGATCTGTATGCTGAAAACTATAGAAAGTTTATGAAGGTAATTGAAGAAGATTTAAAGAAATGGAAAGACATTCCCTGCTCATGGATTGGAAGAATAAATATTGTCAAAATGTCAATACTACCCAAAGCTATCTACACATTCAATGCAATCCCAATCAAAATTGCACCAGCATTCTTCTCGAAACTAGAACAAGCAATCCTAAAATTCATATGGAACCACAAAAGGCCCCGAATAGCCAAAGTAATTTTGAAGAAGAAGACCAAAGCAGGAGGCATCACAATCCCAGACTTTAGCCTCTACTACAAAGCTGTCATCATCAAGACAGCATGGTATTGGCACAAAAACAGACACATAGACCAATGGAATGGAATAGAAACCCCAGAACTAGACCCACAAACGTATGGCCAACTCATCTTTGACAAAGCAGGAAAGAACATCCAATGGAAAAAAGACAGTCTCTTTAACAAATGGTGCTGGGAGAACTGGACAGCAACATGCAGAAGGTGGAAACTAGACCACTTTCTCACACCATTCACAAAAATAAACTCAAAATGGATAAAGGACCTGAATGTGAGACAGGAAACCATCAAAACCCTAGAGGAGAAAGCAGAAAAAGACCTCTCTGACCTCAGCCGTAGCAACCTCTTACTCGACACATCCCCAAAGGCAAGGGAATTAAAAGCAAAAGTGAATTACTGGGACCTTATGAAGATAAAAAGCTTCTGCACAGCAAAGGAAACAACCAACAAAACTAAAAGGCAGCCAACGGAATGGGAAAAGATATTTGCAAATGACATATCAGACAAAGGGCTAGTATCCAAAATCTATAAAGAGCTCACCAAACTCCACACCCAAAAAGCAAATAACCCAGTGAAGAAATGGGCAGAAAACATGAATAGACACTTCTCTAAAGAAGACATCCGGATGGCCAACAGGCACATGAAAAGATGTTCAGCGTCGCTCCTTATCAGGGAAATACAAATCAAAACCACACTCAGGTATCACCTCACGCCAGTCAGAGTGGCCAAAATGAACCAATCAGGAGACTATAGATGCTGGAGAGGATGTGGAGAAACGGGAACCCTCTTGCACTGTTGGTGGGAATGCAAATTGGTGCAGCCGCTCTGGACAGCAGTGTGGAGTTTCCTCAGAAAATTAAAAATAGACCTACCCTATGACCCAGCAATAGCACTGCTAGGAATTTATCCAAGGGACACAGGAGTACTGATGCATAGGGGCACTTGTACCCCAATGTTCATAGCAGCACTCTCAACAATAGCCAAAACATGGAAAGAGCCTAAATGTCCATCAACTGATGAATGGATAAAGAAATTGTGGTTTATATACACTATGGAATACTATGTGGCAATGAGAAAAAATGAAATATGGCCTTTTGTAGCAACGTGGATGGAACTGGAGAGTGTGATGCTAAGTGAAATAAGCCATACAGAGAAAGACAGATACCATATGGTTTCACTCTTATGTGGATCCTGAGAAACTTAACAGGAACCCATGGGGGAGGGGAAGGAAAAAAAAAAAAAAAAGAGGTTAGAGTGGAAGAGAGCCAAAGCATAAGAGACTGTTGAGAACTGAGAGCAAACTGAGGGTTGATGGGGGGTGGGAGGGAGGAGAGGGTGGGTGATGGGTATTGAGGAGGGCACCTTTTGGGATGAGCACTGGGTGTTGTATGGAAACCAATTTGACAATAAATTTCATATATAAATAAATAAAAAAAAAATAAAATAAAAAAAAATAAAAATGCTTATTCAAAAAGATATATGCACCTCTATGTTCACTGC
>NW_024420867.1:0-2677 GCF_014898765.1 Herpailurus yagouaroundi
CTTTGGCTATTCGGGGCCTTTTGTGGTTCCATATGAATTTTAGGATTGCTTGTTCTAGTTTCGAGAAGAATGCTGGTGCAATTTTGATTGGGATTGCATTGAATGTGTAGATAGCTTTGGGTAGTATTGACATTTTGACAATATTTATTCTTCCAATCCATGAGCAGGGAATGTCTTTCCATTTCTTTAAATCTTCTTCAATTACCTTCATAAGCTTTCTATAGTTTTCAGCATACAGATCCTTTACATCTTTGGTTAGATTTATTCCTAGGTATTTTATGCTTCTTGGTGCAATTGTGAATGGGATCAGTTTCCTTATTTGTCTTTCTGTTGCTTCATTGTTAGTGTATAAGAATGCAACTGATTTCTGTACATTGATTTTGTATCCTGCAACTTTGCTGAATTCATGTATCAGTTCTAGCAGACTTTTGGTGGAGTCTGTCGGATTTTCCATGTATAATATCATGTCATCTGCAAAAAGCGAAAGCTTGACTTCATCTTTGCCAATTTGGATGCCTTTGATTTCCTTTTGTTGTCTGATTGCTGATGCTAGAACTTCCAGCACTATGTTAAACAACAGCGGTGAGAGTGGGCATCCCTGTCGTGTTCCTGATCTCAGGGAAAAAGCTCTCAGTTTTTCCCCGTTGAGGATGATGTTAGCTGTGGGCTTTTCGAAAATGGCTTTTATGATCTTTAAGTATGTTCCTTCTATCCTGACTTTCTCAAGGGTTTTTATTAAGAAAGGGTGCTGGATTTTGTCAAAGGCCTTTTCTGCATCGATTGACAGGATCATATGGTTTTTCTCTTTTTTTTTTGTTAATGTGATGTATCACGTTGATTGATTTGCGAATGTTGAACCAGCCCTGCATCCCAGGAATGAATCCCACTTGATCATGGTGAACAATTCTTTTATATGCCGTTGAATTCGATTTGCTAGTATCTTATTGAGAATTTTGGCATCCATATTCATCAGGGATATTGGCCTGTAGTTCTCTTTTTTTACTGGGTCTCTGTCTGGTTTAGGAATCAAAGTAATACTGGCTTCATAGAATGAGTCTGGAAGTTTTCCTTCCTTTTCTATTTCTTGGAATAGCTTGAGAAGGATAGGTATTATCTCTGCTTTAAACGTCTGGTAGAACTCCCCTGGGAAGCCATCTGGTCCTGGACTCCTATTTGTTGGGAGATTTTTGATAACCGATTCAATTTCTTCGCTGGTGATGGGTCTGTTCAAGCTTTCTATTTCCTCCTGATTGAGTTTTGGAAGAGTGTGGGTGTTCAGGAATTTGTCCATTTCTTCCAGGTCGTCCAATTTGTTGGCATATAATTTTTCATAGTATTCCCTGATAATTGTTTGTATCTCTGAGGGATTGGTTGTAATCATTCCATTTTCATTCATGATTTTATCTATTTGGGTCATCTCCCCTTTCTTTTTGAGAAGCCTGGCTAGAGGTTTGTCAATTTTGTTTATTTTTTCAAAAAACCAACTCTTGGTTTCGTTGATCTGCTCTACAGTTTTTTTAGATTCTATATTGTTTATTTCTGCTCTGATCTTTATTATTTCTCTTCTTCTGCTGGGTTTAGGCTGCCTTTGCTGTTCTGCTTCTATTTCCTTTAGGTGTGCTGTTAGATTTTGTATTTGGGATTTTTCTTGTTTCTTGACATAGGCCTGGATTGCAATGTATTTTCCTCTCAGGACTGCCTTCGCTGCGTCCCAAAGCGTTTGGATTGTTGTATTTTCATTTTCGTTTGTTTCCATATATTTTTTAATTTCTTCTCGAATTGCCTGGGTGACCCACTCATTCGTTAGGAGGGTGTTCTTTAACCTCCATGCTTTTGGAGGTTTTCCAGACTTTTTCCTGTGGTTGATTTCAAGCTTCATAGCATTGTGGTCTGAAAGTATGCATGGTATGATTTCAATTCTTGTAAACTTATGAAGGGCTGTTTTGTGACCCAGTATATGCTCTATCTTGGAGAATGTTCCATGTGCACTCGAGAAGAAAGTATATTCTGTTGCTTTGGGATGCAGAGTTCTAAATATATCTGTCAAGTCCATCTGATCCAATGTCTCATTCAGGGCCCTTGTTTCTTTATTAACCGTGTGTCTAGATGATCTACCATTTCTGTAAGTGGGGTGTTAAAGTCCCCTGCAATTACCACATTCTTATGAATAAGGTTGCTTATGTTTATGAGTAATTGTTTTATATATTTGGGCGCTCCGGTATTCGGCGCATAGACATTTATAATTGTTAGCTCTTCCTGATGGATAGACCCTGTCACTATTATATAATGTCCTTCTTCATCTCTTGTTACAGCCTTTAATTTAAAGTCTAGTTTGTCTGATATAAGTATGGCTACTCCAGCTTTCTTTTGGCTTCCAGTAGCATGATAAATAGTTCTCCATCCCCTTACTCTCAATCTAAAGGTGTCCTCAGGTCTAAAATGAGTCTCTTGTAGACAGCAAATAGATGGGTCTTGTTTTTTTATCCATTCTGATACCCTATGTCTTTTGGTTGGCGCATTTAATCCATTTACATTCAGTGTTATTATAGAAAGATATGGGTTTAGAGTCATTGTGATGTCTGTATGTTTTATGCTTGTAGTGACGTCTCTCGTACTTTGTCTCACAGGTTCCCCTTAGGATCTCTTGTAGGGCTGGTTTAGTGGTGACAAATTCCTT
>NW_024420868.1:0-96 GCF_014898765.1 Herpailurus yagouaroundi
TGTAGTAGAGGCTAAAGTCTGGGATTGTGATGCCTCCTGCTTTGGTCCTCTTCTTCAAAATTACTTTGGCTATTCAGGGCCTTTTGTGGTTCCATA
>NW_024420868.1:196-2971 GCF_014898765.1 Herpailurus yagouaroundi
TAGAGAGAGAGGGAGACACAGAATCAGAAACAGGCTCCAGGCTCTGAGCCATCAGCCCAGAGCCTGACGCGGGGCTCGAACTCACGGACCGCGAGATCGTGACCTGGCTGAAGTCGGACGCTTAACTGACTGCGCCACCCAGGCGCCCCTGCTTGTTCTAGTTTTGAGAAGAATGCTGGTGCAATTTTGATTGGGATTGCATTGATTGTGTAGATTGCTTTGGGTAGTATTGACATTTTGACAACATTTATTCTTTCAATCCATGAGCCTGGAAAGTTTTACCATTTCTTTGTATCTTCTTCAATTTCCTTCATAAGCTTTCTATAGTTTTCAGCATACAGATCTTTTACATCTTTGGTTAGTTTTATTCCTAAGTATTTTATGCTTCTTGGTGCAATTGTGAATGGGATCAGTTTCTTTATTTGTGTTTCTGTTGCTTCATTATTAGTGTATAAGAATGCAACTGATTTCTGTACATTGATTTTGTAGCAACTTTGCTGAATTCTTGTATCAGTTCTAGCAGCGTTTTGGTGGAGTCTATCGGATTTTCCATGTATAATATCATGTCATCTGCAAAAAGTGAAAGCTTGACTTCATCTTTGCCAATTTTGATGCCTTTGATTTCCTTTTGTTGTCTGATTGCTTATGCTCGCACTTCCAACACTATGTTAAACAATAGTGGTGAGAGTGGACATCCCTGTCGTGTTCCTGATCTCAGGGGAAAAGCTCTCAGTTTTTCCCCATTGAGGATGATGTTAGCTGTGGGCTTTTCATAAATGGCTTTTATGATGTTTAAGTATGTTTCTTCTATCCCGACTTTCTCGAAGGTTTTTATTACGAAAGAATGCTGAATTTTGTCAAATCCTTTTTCTGCATCGATTGACAGGATCATATGGTTCTTTTCTTTTCTTTTATTAATGTGACATATCACATTGATTGATTTGCAAATGTTAAATCAACCCTGCAGCCCAGGAATTAATCCCACTTGATCATGGTGTATAATTCTTTTTATATGCTGTTGAATTCGATTTGCTAGTATCTTGTTGAGAATTTTTACATCCATATTCATCAGGGATATTGGCCTGTAGTTCTCTTTTTTTGCTGGGTCTCTGTCTGGTTTAGGAATCAAAGTAATGCTGGCTTCATAGAATGAGTCTGGAAGTTTTCCTTCCCTTTCTATTTTTTGGAACAGCTTGAGAAGGATAGGTATTATTTCTGCGTTAAATATCTGGTAGAATTCTCCAGGGAACCCATCTGGTCCTGGACTCTTATTTGTTGGGAGATTTTTGATAACTGATTCAATTTCCTCGCTGGTTATGGGTCTGTTCAAGTTTTCTATTTCTTCCTGTTTGAGTTTTGGAAGTGTGTGGGTGCTTAGGAATTTGTCCATTTTTTCCAGGTTGTCCAGTTTGTTGGCATATAATTTTTCATAGTATTCCCTGATAATTGCTTGTATTTCTCAGGGATGGTTGTAATAATTCCATTTTCATTCATGATTTTATCTATTTGGGTCATCCTCCTTTTCTTTTTGAGAAGCCTGGCTATAGGTATCAATTTTGTTTATTTTTACAAAAAGCCAACTCTTGGTTTCATTGATCTGCTCTACAGTTTTTTTAGATTCTATATTGTTTATTTCTGCTCTGATCTTTATTATTTCTCTTCTTCTGCTGGGTTTAGGCTGCCTTTGCTGTTCTGCTTCTATTTCCTTTAGGTGTGCTGTTAGATTTTGTATTTGGGATTTTTCTTGTTTCTTGACATAGGCCTGGATTGCAATGTATTTTCCTCTCAGGACTGCCTTCGCTGCGTCCCAAAGCGTTTGGATTGTTGTATTTTCATTTTCGTTTGTTTCCATATATTTTTTAATTTCTTCTCGAATTGCCTGGGTGACCCACTCATTCGTTAGGAGGGTGTTCTTTAACCTCCATGCTTTTGGAGGTTTTCCAGACTTTTTCCTGTGGTTGATTTCAAGCTTCATAGCATTGTGGTCTGAAAGTATGCATGGTATGATTTCAATTCTTGTAAACTTATGAAGGGCTGTTTTGTGACCCAGTATATGATCTATCTTGGAGAATGTTCCATGTGCACTCGAGAAGAAAGTATATTCTGTTGCTTTGGGATGCAGAGTTCTAAATATATCTGTCAAGTCCATCTGATCCAATGTCTCATTCAGGGCCCTTGTTTCTTTATTAACCGTGTGTCTAGATGATCTACCATTTCTGTAAGTGGGGTGTTAAAGTCCCCTGCAATTACCACATTCTTATGAATAAGGTTGCTTATGTTTATGAGTAATTGTTTTATATATTTGGGCGCTCCGGTATTCGGCGCATAGACATTTATAATTGTTAGCTCTTCCTGATGGATAGACCCTGTCACTATTATATAATGTCCTTCTTCATCTCTTGTTACAGCCTTTAATTTAAAGTCTAGTTTGTCTGATATAAGTATGGCTACTCCAGCTTTCTTTTGGCTTCCAGTAGCATGATAAATAGTTCTCCATCCCCTTACTCTCAATCTAAAGGTGTCCTCAGGTCTAAAATGAGTCTCTTGTAGACAGCAAATAGATGGGTCTTGTTTTTTTTATCCATTCTGATACCCTATGTCTTTTGGTTGGCGCATTTAATCCATTTACATTCAGTGTTATTATAGAAAGATATGGGTTTAGAGTCATTGTGATGTCTGTATGTTTTATGCTTGTAGTGATGTCTCTGGTACTTTGTCTCACAGGGTCCCCCTTAGGATCTCTTGTAGGGCTGGTTTAGTGGTGACAAATTCCTT
>NW_024420869.1:0-1134 GCF_014898765.1 Herpailurus yagouaroundi
ACTCATTCTATGAAGCCAGTATTACTTTGATTCCTAAACCAGACAGAGACCCAGTAAAAAAAAGAGAACTACAGGCCAATATCCCTGATGAATATGGATGCCAAAATTCTCAATAAGATACTAGCAAATCGAATTCAACGGCATATAAAAAGAATTATTCACCATGATCAAGTGGGATTCATTCCTGGGATGCAGGGCTGGTTCAACATTCGCAAATCAATCAACGTGATACATCACATTAACAAAAAAAAAGAGAAAAACCATATGATCCTGTCAATTGATGCAGAAAAGGCCTTTGACAAAATCCAGCACCCTTTCTTAATAAAAACCCTTGAGAAAGTCGGGATAGAAGGAACATACTTAAAGATCATAAAAGCCATTTATGAAAAGCCCACAGCTAACATCATCCTCAACGGGGAAAAACTGAGAGCTTTTTCCCTGAGATCAGGAACACGACAGGGGTGCCCACTCTCACCGCTGTTGTTTAACATAGTGCTGGAAGTTCTAGCATCAGCAATCAGACAACAAAAGGAAATCAAAGGCATCAAAATTGGCAAAGATGAAGTCAAGCTTTCGCTTTTTGCAGATGACATGATATTATACATGGAAAATCCGATAGACTCCACCAAAAGTCTGCTAGAACTGATACATGAATTCAGCAAAGTTGCAGGATACAAAATCAATGTACAGAAATCAGTTGCATTCTTATACACTAACAATGAAGCAACAGAAAGACAAATAAGGAAACTGATCCCATTCACAATTGCACCAAGAAGCATAAAATACCTAGGAATAAATCTAACCAAAGATGTAAAGGATCTGTATGCTGAAAACTATCGAAAGCTTATGAAGGTAATTGAAGAAGATTTAAAGAAATGGAAAGACATTCCCTGCTCATGGATTGGAAGAATAAATATTGTCAAAATGTCAATACTACCCAAAGCTATCTACACATTCAATGCAATCCCAATCAAAATTGCACCAGCATTCTTCTCGAAACTAGAACAAGCAATCCTAAAATTCATATGGAACCACAAAAGGCCCCGAATAGCCAAAGTAATTTTGAAGAAGAAGACCAAAGCAGGAGGCATCACAATCCCAGACTTTAGCCTCTACTACAAAGCTGTCATCATC
>NW_024420870.1:0-1168 GCF_014898765.1 Herpailurus yagouaroundi
ACTCATTCTATGAAGCCAGTATTACTTTGATTCCTAAACCAGACAGAAACCCATTAAAAAAGAGAACTACAGGCCAATATCCCTGATGAATATGGATGCAAAAATTCTCAACAAGATACTAGCAAATCGAATTCAACAGCATATAAAAAGAATTATTCACCATGATCAAGTGGGATTCATTTCTGGGATGCAGGGCTGGTTCAACATTCGCAAATCAATCAATGTGATACATGACTTTAATAAAAGAAAAGATAAGAACCATATGATCCTGTCAATCGAGGCAGAAAAGGCCTTTGACAAAATTCAGCAACATTCTTAATAAAAACCCTCGAGAAAGTCGGGATAGAAGGAACATACTTAAACATCATAAAAGCCATTTATGAAAAGCCCACAGCTAACATCATCCTCAATGGGGAAAAACTGAGAGCTTTTTCCCTGAGATCAGGAACACAACAGGGCTGTCCACTCTCACCGCTGTTGTTTAACATAGTGTTGGAAGTTCTAGCATCAGCAGTCAGACAACAAAAGGAAATCAAAGGCATCAAAATTGGCAAGGATGAAGTTAAGCTTTCACTTTTTGCAGATGACATGATATTATACATGGAAAATCCGATAGACTCCACGAGAAGTCTGCTAGAACTGGTACATTAATTTAGCAAAGTCACAGGATACAAAATCAATATACAGAAATCAGTTGCATTCTTATAAACTAATAATGAAGCAACAGAAAGACAAATAAAGAAACTGATCCCATTCACGATTGCACCAAGAAGCATAAAATACCTAGGAATAATCCTAACCAAAGATGTAAAAGATCTGTATGCTGAAAACTATAGAAAGCTTATGAAGGTAATTGAAGAAGATATAAAGAAATGGGAAAACATTCCGTGCTCATGGGTTGGAAGAATAAATATTGTCAAAATGTCAATACTACCCAAAGCTATGTACACATTCAATGCAATCCCAATCAAAATTTCACCAGCATTCTTCTCGAAACTAGAACAAGCAATCCTAAAATTCATATGGAACCACAAAAAGCCCCAAATAGCCAAAGGAATTTTGAAGAAGAAGACCAAAGCAGGAGGCATCACAATCCCAGACTTTAGCCTCTACTACAAAGTTGTCATCATCAAGACAGCATGGTATTGGCACAAAAACAGACACATAG
>NW_024420871.1:0-1391 GCF_014898765.1 Herpailurus yagouaroundi
GCCCAGCACTGCACGGACCCCGTGTTAACTCTGCACTGTCTGGAGAGGGATACAGAGGGAACGAGGCCAGAAACTGCTGATCCCTGGGTTTGACAAACTCACACCCAGGCACAGGGACGTGGGGGAACCCAGGCTGACCGCCTCGCCCGGCCTTACCTGGTCCCTGCTCTCCCTGGAAGTCTGTTGGCTCAGCTCTGCATACTGGACACCATCATCATGGTCCCTGTGCTCTTCCTGGGATCCTGCGCCTGAGTCCCACCAATGCAGCTTGAATCTGAGCCTTGGAAACCTGTACCCTCCCCCAGCATGCCCCCCTCGGTCACGCCCACACCCACCAGCCTTCTACAGGGACATCCCTGAGCAGCAAGACGCAGGGGGAAGGGAGCTGAGGGTCAGCGGGGGGCGGGGGGAGGTACGTGGGCACGGGAAGGACAAGTGCACCTGCCTCTCCCAGGCTCCAAGCTCTGCTTCCTCCTACGCGAGCACAGAAGGTACAGTCCAGCTCCGAGGATCAGTAGCACGACCACAAGAGCCCCCAGGATAGCTGGCAGGTGGGCAGACCCGTCCGGCCCATGTGGACCTGTTTGCCTCCCACACAGACAGTGAAGAAGGATGAGACAAGAGACAACGTCACATGCCCGTTGCCAGGCACGTGGACACGTGTGAAGGGACCCCGTCTCGGCTGGAGAGGGGGGAACACGGCAGGTCCTGTCGCTCAACCAGCACTGGGCCCCTGCTTGGGGCCGGGGTGCTGAGAGGGACAGGACAGGGTCCAGGCAGGGAAGGGCTGGGAAAAGGCCGAAGGCAGCCAGCCAGGGCCATGGCGGTGCACTAGAGGTTCACAGCCGGTACACGGGTCTCCAGGGAGGGCTTCCCGGAGGAGGGGAGGGCCGAACTGAGTTGAGGGAGGAGCCGGAGGGAGGAGGGTGAGCGGGAGGCAAGAGCATCCTCCAGAGAGCTAGGGGTCACTGAGGGACGAGCTTCCCCGGGGACTCAGGGATGCTGAGGCAGCAGGGGGACGATGGGGGGGAGGGACGAGGCGGCACACAGGGAAGCCGGTCACTGCTCACTCTGGGACACGCTGACGGTGAGCAAGTCAGGTGGGGAGGCCGAGGTGGGACAGGAAGGCAAAGCAGAAGCAGCCGCGGCCCCCCCTCCGGTGCCCTCGGCCACAGCATCAGCTCTGGGTGGGAGGGCCCCTGTGCTCCCGAGAGGAGGCGAGCGGTGAGGGCGGCTCAGCGGGGGCTCCTGCAGGGCCCTGAGCAAATGCGGTGAGGAGCCCTGCTCGAGGTCAGTGCCTGCTGGACGGGCCCCCAGCGGGGGCTCCCGTGGGCCGGCAGGGGTCACCCACGGTGGGGCAGCTGCAGGCAAGGGGTCCCTGGACGGGAGTA
>NW_024420872.1:0-1388 GCF_014898765.1 Herpailurus yagouaroundi
TGGCACAAAAACAGACACATAGACCAATGGAATAGAATAGAAACCCCAGAACTAGACCCACAAACGTATGGCCAACTCATCTTTGACAAAGCAGGAAAGAACATCCAATGGAAAAAAGACAGTCTCTTTAACAAATGGTGCTGGGAGAACTGGACAGCAACATGCAGAAGGTTGAAACTAGACCACTTTCTCACACCATTCACAAAAATAAACTCAAAATGGATAAAGGACCTGAATGTGAGACAGGAAACCATCAAAACCTTAGAGGAGAAAGCAGGAAAAGACCTCTCTGACCTCAGCCGTAGCAATCTCTTACTCGACACATCCCCAAAGGCAAGGGAATTAAAAGCAAAAGTGAATTACTGGGACCTTATGAAGATCAAAAGCTTCTGCACAGCAAAGGAAACAACCAACAAAACTAAAAGGCAACCAACGGAATGGGAAAAGATATTTGCAAATGACATATCGGACAAAGGGCTAGTATCCAAAATCTATAAAGAGCTCACCAAACTCCACACCCAAAAAACAAATAATCCAGTGAAGAAATGGGCAGAAAACATGAATAGACACTTCTCTAAAGAAGACATCCGGATGGCCAACAGGCACATGAAAAGATGTTCAGCGTCGCTCCTTATCAGGGAAATACAAATCAAAACCACACTCAGGTATCACCTCACGCCAGTCAGAGTGGCCAAAATGAACAAATCAGGAGACTATAGATGCTGGAGAGGATGTGGAGAAACGGGAACCCTCTTGCACTGTTGGTGGGAATGCAAATTGGTGCAGCCGCTCTGGAAAGCAGTGTGGAGGTTCCTCAGAAAATTAAAAATAGACCTACCCTATGACCCAGCAATAGCACTGCTAGGAATTTATCCAAGGGACACAGGAGTGCTGATGCATAGGGGCACTTGTACCCCAATGTTCATAGCAGCACTCTCAACAATAGCCAAATTATGGAAAGAGCCTAAATGTCCATCAACTGATGAATGGATAAAGAAATTGTGGTTTATATACACAATGGAATACTACGTGGCAATGAGAAAAAATGAAATATGGCCTTTTGTAGCAACGTGGATGGAACTGGAGAGTGTGATGCTAAGTGAAATAAGCCATACAGAGAAAGACAGATACCATATGGTTTCACTCTTATGTGGATCCTGAGAAACTTAACAGGAACCCATGGGGGAGGGGAAGGAAAAAAAAAAAAAAAATGAGGTTAGTGGGGGAGAGAGCCAAGGCATAAGATACAGTTTGTAACTGAGAACAAACTAAGGGTTGATGGGGGGTGGGAGGGAGGAGAGGGTGGGTGATGGGTATTGAGGAGGGCACCTTTTGGGATGAGCACTGGGTGTTGTATGGAAACCAATTTGACAATAAATTTCATATAT
>NW_024420873.1:0-5151 GCF_014898765.1 Herpailurus yagouaroundi
TAAAAAATAAAATAAAATAAAATAAAATAAAATAAAATAAAATAAAATTCTACTGTCAAAAGTGTAGACAGTATCAGATAGCTCTAACATCTCAATTCCTTGTTCATTCATATAATAATAAAAAATATTAATCACAGTAATAAAAGACCTTGAAGACTTACCATGTTCAGACACTGTGTGATCTACACTCCTTATTATATTTAATCCTCCTAACATCTTTGTAAGTGGGTGTTAATGCAGGTCACAGATTAAGGAGATTATGGCTTGAAACTCATCAGAGTGGACTCTGAATTGTTTTTGAAAACATTTCTTGGCTACCCCACAGATAATTCCTTGGCCTTCCTCCAACTGGCAGGA
Source organism: Herpailurus yagouaroundi (assembly GCF_014898765.1). Classification (NCBI taxonomy): domain Eukaryota; kingdom Metazoa; phylum Chordata; class Mammalia; order Carnivora; family Felidae; genus Herpailurus; species Herpailurus yagouaroundi. The sequence continues at coordinate 358 of NW_024420873.1, forward strand.
GAAAATGACTACATATTTGGATGAGAATCTGTACTAGGTTCTTAGTTTTCACAAAATACTGTCAAGTCTATCATTCTGCTTTAACTCAAGTTTTAAGCCATTAGCAGCCATAGAGTATAGTAAAACCAAAACACTAGCAGAAAACATAACATTGAAGTATATGTTACTTTTTAGTGGAGGTTTGTTTTATGTGATATCACACATAAAGAAGAGCTTGAGAAATATGTAATCTGTTTTTTCCCCCAGTTTAGAAGATATAAGTTCAAATGCCAGCAAAGGGTCAGGCAATTAACATACATAAGTGAAGTGAGTCAAGTGTATGATAATAGGAAGGAGTAAAGACTGGCCATCTGAATAGACACACCCTGTCTGAAGGCAGTTAAACTCAATATTTTTTTTAAATGTGTTACCTTTCTTTGTCTAAGGCAAGTTAAATTAAACTTTTTAAAACATACTTACATCTTTGTCATTTATCCTAGAAACTCTAGATAGGTGCTACACAAAAATGAGGCAATTTCATCTATTATGGAGTCAATTGATTACATGTGTAATTAAAAATTTTAACTCACTTGGATATGATATATTAGAATGAGTATATCTTTCTATTAAAGATACTTGGCCACCCACCCCTATCCAAGATGAATCTAAATAGTTTTCCTTGTTACATTTAGAGCCGTAATCCAGTCTTAAATGAGTATTTTGAATATAGGACATAATAACAGAAAAATGATTATATTAATGGTTGTCAATATTTTTAATACTATGCTTTCACAGTATATTTATGGTTTTTTTTTTTTTTGTAATGCCACTTAATTCTCACTACAAGTCTGTTAGATAGTTATTATCTGTATTTAACAAATGGGAAAACAGGTTCAGGTAGATTACAATGACTTTCCCCAAATTACTACAGTGTAGATTTGGAAGAAGAAAGATCTACACCAGATCTTTTTAATAAATGCAACAGTCTTTTCAATGCAACACAATTGTGTCTAAAGTTAGAATATATGGAACCAGAATCAAAATGATACATGTGATAGAAAACTGCCGTTCCTACTTGGATGGACCCAGAGCTCTTCCACATTGGGCCTCTCCTCAATACTTCACTCAGACTCTCTGGTGAGAACCTTATAATATCAAATTGTTACTTAAATAATTACTATCTTTTTATCCAAAAATCATAGGATTTACATAGTCCCAATACATTTTTCTACCTAGAGCACTTCAGGTCTTGCACTGGGTGGTATTCATATTATCAAATTTAATAGTTAAGGCATACCACTTTTAGTCAAACTCCACAATATAGCTTTTACATTATTATGGAACTAATATGGGTTTTACTGTGAGTCATCTCAAATCATTTTTGGAAGTATACAGGGAATAAATTATGAATAAATAGGTATAAGTGCATAAATAAAAAATACCAAGTTTCTGCCAGCAAAGGACAGCTTGAAATCAGATTTTATATCATCTCTGAGGTGATTTTTATTCACAGAATACAGAAGCAACACTTTCATCATCAAAAATTTTCTTTTCTTTCTACTGAGTATAATAGATTACTTAAAACTTGTACCTACTACTTTCCTTATACTTTTGCCATGTTTGCGGAGATACAATGACCAACCATTCCATTTGTCCCAGTCTGTCCTGATTTTAGCCCTGAAACTCCTCAGTCCCAAACAAATCAAAATGTTGGTCATCCTAAAATGGAGCACAGAAATAATTAAACTAAATATCTTTGAAGGTGCCTTCTTGAACTAAGGCTATATTTTTCAATGAATTTTTATAATTTTTATTATAATTAATGTTTCTGTGCTAGAAGCAGATTACAATTTATTTGCCATGTACTGTCTACACTGGTCTATTTTTTCTCTCGCATACTCCTTCTCAGCATCATATCACCCAAGAGATTTTGACAGGGAAATTTCAACAAGTCGTAGAAAAATTCTGTTGAGGCTTTGAGAGGATTTTCATCACTACTAGTGCATTGTTGCTTCAAACATTCAACTAAGAAGAAATGTATAAACCTAAGCATGGAAATTAGAAAATCTTAACAGAAGCAAATTATAAGCTTTTCTCTTATCTTCATTTGTTGTTGTGCTCAATTATCTAGCTTATGAAATAGAAAGTGGATGTTAGTAAAATCTGGTTTGGTGACCCATCCATGGGGGAGCCCTTGCAGTTTTCGGCAGGGAAATGAACATGGTTCTCAACATACCCCAATATTTATAGCTCATATATAACTTACATGCACAATTGCACCACGTAGAAGAGAAGTATAGATGAAGGGGCCTGGAGTGCCCCCCTCCCTCATACACATAATAACTTCTCCTACTCATCTATTTGCAGCTTCCTGAGACACAACACCAGCTGAAGTAGAATCCATTATCCTGAGATAAATAAGTCTCCCTTCAAGAAAACCTGAAGGACTCGAGTTAGTACAAAAGCAAGGCTTTCTCTTCTGTATGATCCCAATATGCAACTTGTTTAATATACCAGGGTCAATGGGAGTATACAGCTATGTAGCATTTAAGGAAGACATAAACAAACGGTGTATATGAAAATACTTCCAGATTTCCATTTTCAAAAGCCCTATACCTAGAGTTTAGACACAGATGAATAAGCTACAGCTTCAGGCTAGGTGTGCACCCCTGCCACCCCATTGTAATGGGCCAAAATTGATGACTTTAGAGGTAATTATGTTGAATTTGACAACTAGAAACCAAATATCAAACTGAGAAATGTTTTCTGCCTTATATGTTGTTTGATATTCAAAGTAATACATATTTTGGACAATTTTATGACATCTCATTAGTGAGCTGTTAAAGAAGCTGAACTATTATTCATACTGATGTTTTAAATATTTATACTAAACGTATTTTCTTGGGATAATTTAAGTAACAGAATTTAAACTAAATATATATTTAGAGCAAGGTTGTAGCCCAGTAATGGGGAAGAGAAGACTTCAGGCCTCCTGGGTCCCTCCCTCTCAGGGACAACTGAGATGCCATCAGGCCAAACATGAATATGGATGAGCAAAGCTAATGTGAGCCCATTGTGCATAGGGCAGCCTGTATTATTCTTAGTCAGTTTGAAGAGTGAAACACAGAAAAGGAAAATAATTGATGTCTAACACAAGTCCTTACATATAGCATGAAAAATTCCCCAAATTAAGATTTTGCTTGAGAGGCACACAAGGTTCCTGATTTAGATTTAGAAGACTAAATCTTGTAAAGTTGTCAATTCGCCTCAATTTCATTTATATACTCAACAAAATTTCAATTAAAATTCCAAAACTGGGGGGGGGGGGGGCAGTTTTACCAAATTATTCTAAAATGGTCTGGAAGAAATATTGGTAAGAATGTCTTAAAGCTACACATAAACACAGAGAAAACAAGAAGAGGGTATCAATCCTACCAGATATTAAGTAAATAAAAACATTTAAATCTGTGCAATATTAATAAAAGAACTGATAGAAAACTAGAATAAAATAAGTATACCAGAAGCAGAAACCCACTTTGTAGGAGTCTATATGTGTCTACTCCCACAATATGATAATATATGATATGTGATAGAAACACAAATAAATGGGAGACGAATGGATTATTCCAAAATGGCTGCTGGAAAATGCTTAACTATTTTAGGAGGAAATCAATATAATTCTCATCTCACACCACATACTGTCACGATGTTGGGTGGACTCGAGAAAAAAAATCATTAAAGAACTGGATATAAATTGTTTCAAGGAAAGAACAATCCAGGGAAATATTAATCTGTGAATTTGAATGAGACAAAGTATTGTCCAGGCAAAATAAGCAACAGCAGAAAATACAACTTTCAACTTCACTAGACACGTTTTCAACTTTTATATGTTAAAGAAAATAAGAAAGAAAACAGTATAGATGACGTAAATGACAAAGAAACAGCGTCCCTAATTCATAAAGGACATTAAAACTGATGAAAAGAAAACCAGGGCCCCATTACACAAACAGGCTAAAAATAGGAGTTAATATTAAAAAATAAAGTATAAATGAAAATAAGCATTTCAAAAGTGTTCAGCCTCACCTCATCAAATAGTACAAGAAGAATGTAGTCCTTTAAAGCCTGGATTTAAAGTAAAATCAATTATTGTCCAAGACCTAATTCTACCACTTTCTAGTTGCATGGCCTGGGGTAAATCAGTTCACTTCTCAAAATATAAGTTTCCTGCTCTAAAGTGGGATGATAATATTGTTCTCCTCTTACAGTTGTTGTACAAAGATTAAATGAGATAATATAAAGGTCTTGCATGATGAAGGGCCTGTAGGAGATACTCAATAAGTGTTATTATTGTTATTATTGATGATGATATTGTTGATGGTGTTAACGATCATCTTCACTTTTCCCAATAACAAAATTTTTAAAAATAATAATATCCATCAGTGCTGGTGAGGATGGAGGTATTACTTGTGTACTTCCAGGGAGAATGGAAATGGGTGCAATCTTTCTGGAAAGGTCATTTGGCAATATGCATAAGAAGTTTTTAATAAGCTCATATCCTTTATCCAGTATACTACTTCTAGAAATCACTCCTTAGAAACAGTGAAAAATACAGACAAGGAATATCAGAAAATGAGGTCATATAGAAAATATTCATCCCAGTGTGATAACAGCAAAAGGGGGTGGTGGGCAATACGCTGAGAGAATAATTAAACAAATGATAAAGACCCATATGCCTAACTACCAAATAGCAATTAAAAAATGATAGAGATGGCACAAAAACAGACACATAGACCAATGGAATAGAATAGAAACCCC
>NW_024420874.1:0-1901 GCF_014898765.1 Herpailurus yagouaroundi
AATTGTTTTACTACCATACCAAAAAAAGAAAAGAAAAGAAAAGAAAAAACAAAAAGAAAAGTCTTTCCCAAATATAATACCTTAGTTAGAGAGTCAATACTGCCAAAATGTTTATGCAGAAATAGTGGTGAGATTTTGAATGTAATTGAATTCTTCGTGTAAGTACTGTCTTGTTCATAAGTTCCTATATCAGAATGCTTTTTCCACAGTGCGTGGTCTTTATATATACGTGTATACACACACACACACACACACACACACACACACACACACACATACACATATATACAGAGAGAGAGAGAGAGAGAGAGAGAGAGAGAGGTATGTATTTTTTAATGTTTATTTGTTTATTTTAAGAAAGAGAGAGAGTGAGGGAGCAGGGAGATGCAGACAGAGAAGGAGAGAGACAGAATCCCCAGCAGGGTCAGGGCTGTCAGTGAAGAGTCCAACACAGGGCTTGAACCCTCAAAGCATGAGATCATGGTCCCCGCTGAAATCAAGAGTCAGATGCTTAACCCACTGAGCCACCCAGGTGTCATCATATTCTGTTTTAATGCACACGTGGTGTGTGCAAATCCAGTTGTGTAGAATCATGAGACAAATATTTATAATAACATCTCTCCTCTCTGCATTTCTTTCTGATTCTTTCTGATAGCTCTTCCTCTCTTCCCTTATACATTTTTACATAACTTAAGTCTGGAACATACATACATTTTATAGTACTTTAAGTCCTAGTAAGCACAGCCTGAAAGAACATATATTCCTATCACTGATGGGAACGCAAGGCCCATTATTTGATTTTGCTGACATTAAATATTAATTATTTACTTTTTTGAGTCTTTCTTCTTTTTTTAATTTTATTTTTTATATTTTAAAATTTACACCCAAATTAGTTAGCATATAGTGCAACAATGATTTCAGGAGTAGATTTCTTAGAGTCCCTTCCCCATTTAGCCCACCCCGCCTCCCACAACCCCTCCAGTAACCCTCAGTTTGTTCTCATATTTATGAGTCTTCTGTTTTGTCCCCCTCCCTGTTTTTATTTTTGTTTCCCTTCCCTTATGTTCATCTGTTTTGTCTCTAAGTCCTCATATGAGTGAAGTCTTATGATTTTTGTCTTTCTCTTACTAAGTTTACTTAGCATAATACCCTCCAGTTCCATCCATGTAGTTGCAAATGGCAAGATTTCATTGTTTTTGATCGCCAAATAATACGCCATTGTGTATACATATACCACATCTTCTTTATCTATTCATCCATCGATAGACATTAGGGCTCTTTCCATACTTTGGCTATTGTTGAGAGTGCTGCTATAACCATGGGGGTGCATATGTCCCTTTAAAACAGCACACCTGTATCCTGTGGATAAATGCCTAGTAGCGCAATTGCTGGGTCGTAGGGTAGTGCTATTTTTAGTTTTTTGAGGAACCTCCATACTGTTTTCCAGAGTGGCTGCACCAGCTTGCATTTCCACCAACAAAGCAAAAGAGATCCTCTTTCTCCACATTCTGGCCAACATCTGTTGTTGCCTGAATTGTTAATGTTAGCCTTTCTGACAGGTGTCAGGTGGTATCTCATTGTGGTTTTGATTTGTATTTCCTTGATGATGAGTGATGTTGAGCATCTTTTTCATGTGTCGGTTGGCGATCTGGATGTCTCCTTTGGAGAAGTGTGTATTCATGTCTTTTGCCCATTTCTTCACTGGATCATTTGTTTTTTGGGTGCTGAGTTTGATAAATTCTTTGTAGATTTTGGATACTAACCCTTTAGCTGATATGCCTTTTGCAAATATGTTCTCCCGTTCAGCCTGTTGCCTTTTAGTTTTGCTGTTTGTTTTCTTCACTGTACAGAAGCTTTTTATTTTGATGAGGTCCCAGTAGTTCATTTTTGCTTTTGTTTCC
>NW_024420875.1:0-2118 GCF_014898765.1 Herpailurus yagouaroundi
GCATTTTTCAGGGAAAAGTTGAACACTGTAATTGAATGGTGGTTTTTTGGGTTCTGTCTGATTTTTTAAATTGTTTTACTACCATAACAAAAAAAAAAAAGAAAAGAAAAAACAAGAAAAGAAACTGTGTCTTTCCCAAATATAATACATTAGTTAGAGAGGCAATACTGCCAAAATGTTTATGCAGAAATAGTGGTGAGATTTTGAATGTAATTGAATTCTTCGTGTAAGTACTGTCTTGTTGATAAGTTCCTATATCAGAATGCTTTTTCCATAGTGTGTCGTCTTTATATATGTGTGTGTATATATGTATATATATGTGTGTATATATATACATATATATACATATATATGTGTATATATATGTATATGTGTATATACACACACACACACACACACACACACACACACACATATATATAAAGACCACACACTGTGGAAAAAGCATATACACACACATATATATATATATACATATATATGTATATATATATATGGAGAGAGAGAGAGAGACATACATATGTATTTTTTAATGTTTATTTTAAGAAAGAGAGAGAGTGAGGGAGCAGGGAGATGCAGAGAGAGAGGGAGAAAGACAGAATCCCCAGCAGGGTCAGGGCTGTCAGTGAAGAGTCCAACACAGGGCTTGAACCCTCAAAACATGAGATCATGGTCCCCGCTAAAATCAAGAGTCAGATGCTTAACCCACTGAGCCACCCAGGTGTCATTATATTGTTTTAATGCACACGTGGTGTGTGCAAATCCAGTTGTGTAGAATCATGAGACACATACTTATAATAACATCTCTCCTCTCTGTATTTCTTTTGGATTCTTTCTGATAGCTCTTCCTGTCTTCCCTTATACATTTTTACAAAACTTAAGCCTGGAACATAGATATATTTTATAGTACTTTAAGTCCTAGTAAGCACAGACCGAAAGAACTTATATTCCTATCACTGATGGGAACACAAGGCCCATTATTTGATTTTTCTTACATTAAATATTAATGATTTATTTTTTTGAGGCTTTCTTTTTTTTTAATTTTATTTTTTATATTTTTAAATTTACATCCAAATTAGTTAGCATATAGTGCAACAGTGATTTCATGGGTAGATTTCTTAGTGTCCCTTACCCATTTAGCCCATCCCCCTTCCCACAACCCCTCCAGTAACCCTCAGTTTGTTCTCCATATTTACGAATCTCTTCTGTTTTGTCCCCCTCCCTGTTTTTATATTATTTTTGTTTCCCTTCCCTTATGTTCATCTGTTTTGTCTCTTGAAGTCCTCATATGAGTGAAGTCTTATGATTTTTGTCTTTCTCTTACTAAGTTTACTTAGCATAACCGTCCAGTTCCATCCACATAGTTGCAAATGGCAAGATTTCATTGTTTTTGATTGCCAAATAATATGCCATTGTATATATATATACCACATCTTCTTTATCCATTCATCCATCAATGGACATTTGGGCTCTTTCCATACTTTGGCTATTGTTGAGAGTGCTGCTATAAACCTGGGGGTGCACGTGTCCCTTCAAAACAGCACACCTGTATCCCGTGGATAAATGCCTAGTAGCACAATTGCTGTGTTGTAGGCTAGTTCTATTTTTAGTTTTTTAAGGAACCTCCATACTGTTTTCTAGAGTGGCTGCACCAGCTTGCACTTTCACCAACAAAGCAAAAGAGATCCTCTTTCTCCGCATCCTGGCCAACATCTGTTGTTGCCTGAATTGTTAATGTTAGCCTTTCTGACAGGTGTCAGGTGGTATCTCATTGTGGTTTTGATTAGTATTTCCTTGATGATGAGTGATGTTGAGCATTTTTTTCATGTGTCGGTTGGCCATCTGGATGTCTTCTTTGAAGAAGTGTCTATTCGTGTCTTTTGCCCATTTCTTTACTGGATCATTTGTTTTTTGGGTGTTGAATTTGATAAATTCTTTGTAGATTTTGGATACTAACCCTTTAGCTGATATGCCTTTTGCAAATATCTTCTCCCATTCAGCCTTTTGCCTTTTAGTTTTGCTGTTTGTTTTCTTCACTGTACAGAAGCTTTTTATTTTGATGAGGTCCCAATAGTTCATTTTTGCTTTTGTTTCCATTGCCTCCAGAGATGTGTTGAG
>NW_024420876.1:0-3782 GCF_014898765.1 Herpailurus yagouaroundi
GCCCTCAACCAGGATATTGATATTTACTAGACACTGTGTGCTCTGAGCGCAGAGTTCCTCCTAGTCTATCCTGCCTGCAGTGACCAAGACAAGCCACTTTGCAGGTTCAGAGCGAAAAACTGAGTCCTACTTCTGGAGACGATGCAGACTCCACGGTCCACCAGCCCCAGATCCTTGGAGATATTTCCCCAGGATATAGCCTTCTTCTGTCTCTTCAGGTGCCAAGTAGTGGATCTGGCTGGCCCTGGTCTCCCATAGCCTCCACGGGCACAGCAGAACCAGTCCTTTGCAGTGCGGGCAATTCAGTGGAGTGGCTGTTGTTGCTTCACTATGGATATTGTTTTTCAGAATGCTTTCTGTGCAAACTGACTTCTTAGGTTCTTTAACCTCCTGCAAATTATGATGATCTTTTTCCTAAGGAGAAACCAGAGTGCCCCAAGAAGGTGAGTTTTGTGGCAGCTTTTGCTGAGGTTTGTGGGCTCTGTGGGACTCTGTGTAGTTGCAGATCTGAACAGCTGGATGGAGAGCTGATTGAACTTTTCTTTCAACGTTTTTTTTTTTTGTTTTGTTTTGTTTTTTTTTTTTATTTTATTTTTGGGACAGAGAGAGAAAGAGCATGAACGGGGGAGGGGCAGAGAGAGAGGGAGACACAGAATCGGAAACAGGCTCCAGGCTCCGAGCCATCAGCCCAGAGCCTGACGCGGGGCTCGAACTCACGGACCGCGAGATCGTGACCTGGCTGAAGTCGGACACTTAACCGACTGCGCCACCCAGGCGCCCCTGAACTTTTCTTAAAGTTGGTGAACAGTGGCACTCGGAGTCCTAACCTGTCACTACATGCACTGAGATAAGTAATGCTTGATTATAGATAACCGAGAAAGACAATACTCTTCTAACTATGTAGACTTGTCTCACTGTTTCTTGCATTCTCATTTCAAAAGCAATTACCATTTTGGAATGTTAGTTGAAAATGAAGTGGAATGGAACTTCTATTAAATGTATTGTTAAACTGCCATTTTTTCTTAACATCAAATTAACTTATTCTTGGTAGAATTTTGCTTTCTTTCTAGATATGTAAATTATTCTAACTTCAGTTTTATAATGTTTCAAAAATTTTCTGTATGTCATTATTTTCTACAGTAACCACAATGTGCAATCCTCTTTGGAAACAGACTTCTTCTTAGTTTTATATATACATGGATTATTCACTTTGAAGTTATTTTATAAGATTAATTTATTCAGATAATGAATTTGCTGGAGTAAGTTTTCCTTAAAATTTCATTCACAAAAATAATTTTTTTCACAAAAATAATTTTAATAAGGCAACAGTAATAGCTTCTCTCACCTAATACTGCTAAATTTTGAAAGGATTGGTTTTTTAAAGTTACATATTTGTGAATGTTAAACTTTTATGCTGGTTTAATTTTTTGTACTCTTCTGTGTGAATACATAATGCATACACAGGTTATGGCATTTGGAATATTCAAATAAACATATATTGAAAAGCAAGTTTCCACTTCAATACTTCCATAAAGAAAATATGCAGTTCAAAGTAGTCTTAAACTTCTTATTGTAAAGGTCACTTAAATCTGTAATAATTAGAGAAAAAGAACACAAGATGTAGAACCAATTATTACCACTAAAAAGTAAAAAGTGCCATTATGAGAAATTCTTACAGGGGCACCTGGGTGGCTCAGTCAGCTGAGCATTCAACTCTTGATTTCATTCAAGTCATGATATTACAATTCATGGGATTGAGCCCCAAGTTGGGCTCTGCACTGACATCAGGTAGCCTGCTTGGGATTCTCTCTCTTTCCCTTTCTCTCTACCCTTCTCCACCTCAATAAATAAATAAACTTAAAAAAAAAAAAGAAATTCTTTCAGGGGCACATGACTGGTTCCATCAGTTGAGCATGTGACTTTTTTTTTTTTTAAGTTTCCTGATTTATTTTGAAAGAGAACACAAGCAGGGGAGGGGTGGAGAGAGAAGGAGAGAGAAACATAAGCAGGCTCTACACTGTTGCACAGAACCTGACACGGGGCTTGACCCCACGAACCTTGAGATCATGATCTGAGCTGAAATACAGAGTCAGACGCTTAACTGACTGAGCCACCCAGGCTCCCCAAGCATGGGACTCTTGATCTCAGCCTCGTGAGTTCAAGCCCCATGTTGACCTAGAGCTTACATTAAAAAAAAAAAAAACAAAACAAAACAAAACTCTTTCAGCAATTTGTAAAGAAATCATTTACTGAAGCAGTTACTAGGGGAGACCAAGAAAAAGACTGATATTTAAGAAATGGCAACTTTGCACATAAAATTAGTAATTTTTGCCATAAGAGTGGAAAATTTGGGATTCTTTTTCCTCTAATCACTAATGTTTAGAGCTCCAAATAATAAGACAAATCCAGTGACTCACCCCCTCCTCCTGGCCTCAAGTGATAGAGGCAACAGCATTTCCTTTTTTTTTGTCAAGTGTCTTTTTCTTAAATTAACTATAAGCGTAGAGGAGGATTTTGCAATCAAGAAAACTTAGAGGAACACAGATAATGAACTGGACCTTCTAATGAGTTTACTGAGTCTTTCTCTATGCCCTCCACCCACACTATTTTCCTTACAGTTTTAGGGCATTCACAGAGTCATGACTAGGTAGATACAAAGAACCAGACATGAGGAATAAACATAAAAAGATGGAAACTGTACTAGTGAAATCAGCAAACGAGATAGCTAGTAGTAGTTTTTTTGCTTTAAAAGATGAGTTAAATGAATGCCTATTTTAAATTTAATGTTTACTTACATGTAACAAAATTTCGAATATTTTAGGGGTCCCTAGATGGCTCAGTTGGTTAAGCATCCAACTTCAGCTCAGGCTAGATTCCTGAGTTCGAGCCCACATCAGGTTCTGTCTGTGCTGACAGCTCAGACCCTAGATACTCCTTCCAATTCTGTCTCCCTCGCTCTCTGCCCCTCCCCCACTCACACTCTGTCTCTCTCTCAAAAATGAGTAAACATTAAAAAAAATTTTTAAAAGGGCACCTGGGTGGCTCAGTCCTTGAGCATCTGACTTCATCTCAGGTTATGATCTCACGGTTGATGATTTTGAGCCCTGCGTCAGCTCTGTGCTGACAGCTCAGAGCCTGGAGCCTGCTTTGGATTCTATGCCTCCCTCTCTCTCTGCTCCCCACCCCCCCCCCCCGCTTGTGCTCTGTCTCTCTGTCTAATGAATAAATATAACCCTTAAAAAATTTAAAAAATTTTTAATTCAAATATTTTAAATAAATGAGGCAATCAGTGGATAAGTTTCATTACCTTTGAAAAAAGCAATAAGAAATTGATATAATACTTCTGCTGTGAAGTAAGAAGCACACTCTCCCTACTTTGTAAATCTGAACTTGGTGCAATAACTCTATTATATATCACATAACTACTCTCAAATCACCACTCTCTTTAAAAAATGTTAGTACAGCTCTCTGATGAGCTGTAATACCCTTAAAACAACTCGCTAACCTTAGAACCATAATATATTTTCATAGAAGTATGAAAGAGTGGATAGATGATGAAAAGGAGTAGACAATTAAACAGAACTCACCGCCATTTGAGTTTCAGGATGGGAAGTCGACTCACTGGAATTACAAAGCGGAAATAAGGCCCCAGATGAATCACTGCAAAGTAGTCTATCTTGTCCTGAACTCAACTGCTCATTACATTTTAGAAAATTAAACTCTGTCTTTCCAGTCTGGGCAACGCACAAATTGTAGGAATAAGGCAAAGTCCCCTCACTGTA
>NW_024420877.1:0-9222 GCF_014898765.1 Herpailurus yagouaroundi
GCGCTGACTTGGGCGATGGAGGCTCCTGGAGGGTTGTTCTCGGCAATATGAACCAAATAGAAAACCTGTTCGAAAACTGGCGCGTTGTCGTTGACATCTGCGATGTGCAGAGTGATGTTTATACTAGAGGAGAGGGGCGGCTTACCTCTGTCGGTGGCCATTATAGTGATGTTATATTCTGGATTCTCCTCCCGGTCCAGGGGCCCGTCTGTCACTAGCTTGTAATAGTTCTTGGAGTAAGATTTCAATATAAACTCGGCCTTTCCCAAGATGCGGCAGTAAACTTCTCCATTTTCTCCAGAGTCTCTATCTCTTGTTTTTATCAAGGCGATCACAGTTCCTGGTGGTGAATCTTCTGGTAGCGGAGTAAATACCGAAGTAATAACCATTTCAGGTGCACAATCATTCTCATCGAGAATTTCAACTTGGATACTGCAATAGGCTGCTAGATCTCCATGATCTTTTGCTTCTACACTGAGAGTGTAACTATTAGCAATTTCAAAATCAAAATTATCCTTTGTTGTGATTTCACCTGTTCTTTTATCTAAGTTAAAAAACTTTTCCACTAGTTCATCCACATGATGAAAGGAGTAGGTGATTTCTGCGTTGACGCCCTCATCCTGATCAGTGGCCATTACTTGAAGCACGGAGAAGCCCAGAGGTACACCTTCCTGCAGGCTGACCTTGTACACGTCCTGGATGAAAACTGGGGCATTATCGTTGGCATCGGTCACTTGGATTTGGATCTGAGCGGTGCCGCTTTGGGGTGGGTCTCCACCATCCACAGCTGTTAGAACCAATTGATGGAGATTCTGTTCTTCTCTGTCTAGTGAATGTTTCAGAACCAACTCAGGATATTTACGTCCATCTGGAGCCTGTTTCTCTATGAGATCAAAGTGTTCATTGTCATTAAGATGGTATCTTTGCAGTGAATTTGGGCCAGCATCTGAATCCAGGGCCGGGTCTAATGGAAATGTTTTACCTGGCTTAGTGGATTCTCCAATTTTTAAATCAATATTATTCTGTTTGAATAGCGGGGTATTGTCATTTATATCCTGTACTATTACTGCTACATGGAAAATATTTAGTGGGTTTTCAGCGACAGTATCGAAATCCAGAATACACAGAGGCTTCTTTCCGCATATCTGCTCTCGGTCTATTCTGTCACTCACAAGTAAGTCCCCGCTCTCAGGGTTTACAGTGAAATATTCTTTCTCCGCACTAACCCGCAGCTTCCGGGCTGGCAAATCCCGGACACTGAGCCCCAGATCCTTGGCGAGGTTTCCTACCACCGAGTTTTTGGCCAGCTCTTCGGGAATTGAATAGCGGATTTGATCTGGAAGAGCCCCGCGGAACAAAGACAGCAGGAAGGGCAACAATACCTGCCGCCACCGCGCTGGGCTGCTCCTTTCTGCGCTCGGCCTCGGCCTCATCCTGTCTCCCTTCACGGTGGCTCTGCTTTTTGGATGGGAGGAGAATTAAGCCCTCTGTGGATGGCAAAATCCCGGGTAGGGTCGCTTTTCCTGCTTTTGTTTTCTGTATCCGAATCAGTACTGGTGTCCTCTATGTGGCTGGTTTGAGCAGGAAGTTACCCTCTAAGAGACTCCCAAATGCTTTTTCTCTCACTTTTTTGACCTACAGCGACACCCAGAGGTTTTCCCGTGGAAATGCACCAAATGCTTATAAACGTTTTGCGAACCTTTCTTTTTTGAATCTACAGTTGTTTTTAAATATATGTTCATGTAGCTCCAAAATTGAAGAGGTACATAACGCATATTCTCTCCCTGTCTTGTTTCAATACCACATTTATCCCTAGAGAAATAAGTATTACGTTTTTGTGTGTATCATTCCAGAGATGTTTTGTGTAGTGCAGCAAATTTTTATAAATGTTCTCCCCCACGTTAATACATAAATGTAAGTATACAATATACCATGTTCTGCATCTTGCTTTTTTCATTCATTGTATCTTGAAATCATTTCATATAAGTACATAGCTTTCAAATTTATTTCTTACAGTTATGTAGTAATCCATCATATGGTTGTACAATAATTTACTTAATCAGAAATATTTTCTAAAAGAAACCCAGTGCCCAAACAAAAATGTTTTTTTTCTGTGTGATATTAGGGTGTTAATTATCTACTGCTCTCCTAAGCATTTAAAATAGGTATCACTCTGATTCTGGAATGTATTCCTAATGCCAACCTCCAAAAATGCTTGACAGTTTCAGGCCAATTGGTATTTCCAAATTTTCTTTTAAAGCTTCAGTATTTTAAATAATCTCAGACAAATAATCTCTCCTCAGATAAGCTTCAATATTTTACATAATCTCCCCTCAGAATCTTGCTCAATATTATTTCCTCTCTCCTTTCCCCATGCCAGACAATTGTATCACATGACATTCTGTTTATTCTATGTATTGCAACACAGTTTCCCATGAAGGCAAAAGCATTTAGAAACTAAAATGCAGGGTGCTTGTGTGGCTCAGTCCAAAAAGCATGTGACTCTTGATCTTGGGGTCATGAGTTTGAGCCCCATGTTGGGTGTAAAGATTACTTAAACTAAAAAGAAAATTGTTTTAAATAAGTAAATTCTTTTTTAAAAACTAAAATGCCCTTTCTTAAATTGAATTGAGGCATAGTTCACAGTTTACTGCTACAGTTCGCAGCTATGAAAGAGCACTAATTTGTGTTGCCCTACACACTCTTGAATTCTTAATTATCTCATGGAACTAAATGAAGGCACATTTAACAAAAGTGTTGCATATCCCTTGAACACAAAATATTTCCCCCATATCAGATCATCCCAGAGCCATCTCAGAGCTACCTGAGAGCAATTTTCAGGAACAGGGATGAGGCCTACTTACTAAGTAGCATAAATCATATCAGTTCAGAATCTAAGTTACCCAATCTCCACAAGTGACTCTCATGATGAAGAAGGAGAGATTTTGAAAGGTATGTTTTCCTTAGAAATTGAAAAGGGTCTCATTGTGATGCCATAATAGGAAATTTATAAATTATTAAAATTATTCCTTCAACCTACTTAAAGATGAGTGAAATAAAATGTGCAATATTTTTCGTAATCCCAGAAGTGAGCCAAAGGAATCACACGTAGTCACTACTGGTGTATCTCACAAACTGCAACAACAAAATATTTGAAATATACCAATCCAAATGAGAGCTATCCTTGTTAAAATTAGATCTAAAAGCTAATATTTTGGGGGAGGGGAAAAAATAGTTACAAACAGAGAGGGAAGGAGGCACACCATAAGAGACTCTTAAATACAGAGAACAAACTGAGGGTTGATGGGGGGGTGAGGGAGGGGCAAATGGGTGATGGGCATTGAGAAGGGCACTTGATGGGATGAGCACTGGGTGTTGTACATAAGCGGTGAATCATGGAAATCTACCCCAAAAACCAAGAGCACTCTGTACACACTGTATGTTAGCTAATTTGATAATAAATTATACTAAATAAATAAATAAAGGTTAATATTTTCTCCAATATTTATAAATTGCCACTGTTTGTTTAATTATAATGGAAAATACCCTTTCAAGGAAAAACAAACTTCAAGCAAAGTGTAAAAAAGAGGACAGTTAAAAATACTCAGTCTTCTATTAAAGAAGAGAGATGGTTAGAGATATATAGTTAAGAAATTGTTGTTGAAACTGTAACTACATGAAGACTAAAAATGATAAATAATAAACAGCTTTTAGGAGTACTAACTGCTATTGATTATTCTTGAGGAATCATCTGCTCCTCCCCTTTAAAGTAATAGAATACTAAAAAAAAATGCCTTTACTTCATCAATTACCTACCTTATACAGTTGGAGACATTTATATAGCTCTTTGCCTATGTTTTGGTGTGGCAAGATTGACTCACCTGATGAGAACCAGGGTCTCCTTTTGTTTCAAGTAAATCCTGAGTTATGAGAAGAGGCTCGCTTTTCCCACAGCTCTCCTGGCTGAGGAGCGTGTCGGCATAGTTGGGCTGGGGGAAGATCACGTGACTCTCCCTGGAGTCTGCCCTGAGGGAGACCTCCTGGGAATAGGTCTGCAGGAAAGCTCGCACCCCATCCATGCCCACAAAGTGCGAGGCTGGCACTCCAGCCAATCCAACCCCCACAGCCTGGAGCTGACGCGAAGTGTGCCAGCGCCTCAGCCTGAGCACCAGCAGAACAATGACAAAGGCAAGGAAGACACAGGAAACTGTGGCCACCGCCACCACCAGGTACAGCGTGAGGCTAGAGTCATCAGCATAGGCTGAGGGCTTGAGGCTGCTCAGGTCAGCCAGGACTTCTGGAATGCTTTCAGCCACCGCCACAGTGAGTGTGACAGTGGCTGAGAGAGGGGGTTGGCCGTGGTCCTGCACCGCCACCACCAGACTCTGCTTGAGCGCATCTCTGTCCAGCAGGGCCCGTGCAGTGCGCACCTCGCCCGTGTGCAGCCCCACCATGAAGAGCCCTGGCTCGCTAGCCTTGAGCAGACGGTAGGACAGCCAGGCG
The DNA here is from genome assembly GCF_014898765.1 of Herpailurus yagouaroundi. NCBI lineage: Eukaryota > Metazoa > Chordata > Mammalia > Carnivora > Felidae > Herpailurus > Herpailurus yagouaroundi. Next base: position 4,504 of record NW_024420877.1, read on the forward strand.
TTCTGGCCAGAGTCTCTGTCCACTGCCACCACCTTGGTCACCAGGTAGCCAGGCTCTGCTGATCGGGGTGCCAGCTCCACGCCTATGGAACCGTCAGTGGGGAGAGCAGGGTACAGGATTTCAGGGGAATTGTCGTTCTGATCCAGAACAAAAATACTCAAGGACACATTGCTGCTGAGGGGAGGGTCCCCACTGTCGCTGGCTGTCACTAGTAGTTGCAGGTCTCTAACCTGCTCATAGTCGAAGGAGCACAATGCATACAGGACACCAGTATCAGAGTTGATGGAAACATAGAAGGAGAGAGGCATCCCGTGGAGTGTGTCCTCAGCTAAGGAGTAAGTTACTCTGGCATTCTCAATGCTGTCAGGGTCCTGGGCAGACATGGATAAAATGGAAGCTCCTCTAGGGTTGTTTTCAGGAATGTAGGCAGAGTAGGAAGCATGAGGGAAAGTAGGTGGGTTGTCGTTGATGTCTGCCACATGCAATGAGATGTGAGTTTCTGTAGACAGTGGTGGAGTTCCATGATCAGTGGAAGTTACTGTGATGTTATATTCTGAGACTTCTTCCCTATCCAGTGTTCTTTGTGTCGACAGACGATGATAATTTCCATAGGTCTTTTCAAGTGTGAATGGCAAATTATCCAGAATAGAACATGTGACAAAGCCATTCTCTCCTGAATCACTGTCATGCACATTGAAAAGTGCAATTACTGTACCTGGGGAAGAAGTTTCTTGGATAGAGCTGGTGAGAGATGTAACTGTGACTTCTGGAGCATTGTCATTTACATCCAGAACTGTCACCAGAACTTTACTTCTGGCTCGGAGACCAGGTCCATCATGGGCTTCTACATCTATATCATAGAATCCAGAGTCTTCATAATCTAGATCCCCCACTATTGTTATGTCCCCAGTCAAAGAATTCAACTGGAATAGTTGGGACATTTTATCACTCACTTTGCGGAAAGAATATGTTACTTCTCCATTGGCTCCTTCATCTGGATCAGTGGCCTTTACAGTGAGTAGCCAGTAGCCCACTGGCACATTCTCCGGAACATTCACGTGGTACTCTGGCTGAGTAAATACAGGAGCATTGTCGTTGGTATCCACAAGAGTTACATGAATCTCGACAGTGCCAGAGCGAACCAGGTCGCCTCCATCAAAGGCAGTGAGGAGGAGGTGGTGAACCGCCTCTTCTTCTCTATCTAGGGCAAGCTCCAGCACCAGCTCAGGGTACTTAATGCCATCCACTCCACTTTGCACGTCTAGGGAGAAGTGAACATTTGAACTGAGCTGGTAACCCTGCAGGGAGTTGACCCCTACATCTGGATCAAAAGCTTCAGGAAGAGGAAATCTTGTCCCAGGATTTTCATTTTCAGCGACTTTTATTTCCCTTTGCTCTATCCCAAAGTTGGGTGCGTTATCATTAACATCGATTATTTCCACTTCTACTCCAAAAATCTTCACTTTGTCCTCCAGAAGAATCTCCAGGCTTACTACACACTTTGGAGATCTCTCACAGAGCTCTTCCCGGTCTATCTTACCCGCGGTGACCAAGCTGCCGCTTCGAGGGTTCAGAGCAAAGAGATGCGTCCTACCTCTGGAGATGATGCGGACTCCCCGCTCTGACAGTTCCCGGGGCTCCAGTCCCAGGTCCTTGGCGATGTTGCCCACATAAGAGCCTTTGTCCAGCTCCTCAGGCACCGAGTATCGTATCTGTTCCGCCTGTATTTCCCAGAGAGCCCCCAGGAGAACGCAGATCCTGCCCAGCCGGCTGCAGTCTGGCCGATAAGGAGGAGCCGCCATTGCAGCCCCGCTGCGGAATAGCTTGCACTTGGGTGCTCCCTTAGTGGAGGTCAGAGGAGCCCCAGAATCTTCAGGGTCCAAGATTATGTGCTTTCACCGTTGGATGATGGAGTTCTGGGGTCCAGTCTGAAGCTTCCCAAAGCCACAGGGCTAGTGCTTTGTGATGCAGAAATCTTGTGGTTTGGATTAAATTCCTTGTTGTCTTTTTCCCCTGACTGGTGAACAGCGACACTCAGAGTCCTAACCTGTTACTGCAATCTATTCTTGGTAAAGAAAAGATGTTTATACCATTTCTTTTCCATAATTTATTTCTCCCCAAAAGAGTAAAATTCAAGCTCCCGTTATTTTATTTGTAATAAAAATCCAGGCATGACCCAAATGTTACTGTACAATAAGCCCTCTAAAGTAATTTATTTGTTTTTAAAGAAAATATGGTGATTTTTTCTAACATTTTTTTTCTCTCCTAAGTTTTTCCATTATTTATTTTCATAGCCCATTTTCAGTACAGTGCATTGTGTGAGTGACACATTTATCCTTTACAGGAACAAGGATTAACTTGAAGAATGAAAGAATAGGTGAAAAAACAGTGTCAGGTCGGGGAAGTTGGAGGTCTGAGCTCTAGTCCCTTCCTATCCAGAAACAAGTTCCCTCACATGAGTTGACCCTTTAAAATATGGGCAACTTTTCAATTCTCTTGTAAAAAACATCTACTGTTCAAGAGCTAGTCTTACCCCTGAGCAAATGGGGTTGGCAAATATGATAATAGGTTTGGGAAGGTAATTGGTTTATTAATTTTGTATAAAGAAAATTTTAGACCACAGCTATGTTTGTGACTATCATGTTCACAGTCTGTCCTCAAATTTTAGAACAGCACCTTTCATAGAATAGATACTCAGTTTTTCATTGTTTAATGAGTGCATCACTAATATAAATGCAAAGCCCTAAAACAATTGGTAAATAACTCTGATATTAAAAATAAATAATAAAGATAAAAAAGACAGAGAAGTTAAACTGAAGTTTTGTATGTAAACAGCAGACAATATTCAGTACCACATAAAGACACATCCAGAAAGTATTATTTTACTATTATCTATAAGTTTAATTTAAGTTTGATTTTAGAAATAACCACTAAAAGGAAAGTTTTCATATATATATATATATATATATATATATATATATATATATGTGTGTGTGTGTGTGTGTGTGTGTGTGTTATCATTGCATGTTTCAGAGTTTTCTTACACATGAATACTTTGAGTAACTTACTAATCGTAGAAAACTTAATATAAAGCAGCAAGTAGCCAGTTCTTTATTCCTCACATACTAATTACCTTCTAGAAGTTACTTATGCATTCTATCAGACAAGAAAGGCTATTGTTTATTCAGAGTATTAAAGTCATCAAACTTTGGAGAGCATACTAAAGGTAATTGTCACAATCCTCAAAGAACTCACAAATTGTTGGGGATTAAGAGGTAAAATGAGGTGTTTCGAAAAACTTTGACTCACTTCTCAGAAACCTATACTGAAAAAAAGAATTATGAAAGAGGCTTTATACACAAAAAGACTCATTACATTCCTCATCATAACAGCAATAAAGTAGAGGGTATAAAAATAAGTTATTACATAATGGTTAAGAAGGTTATTTTTCAATATAGTTTTTAAAGTTTATTTTTGAGAGAGACATAGCAAGCAAAGGAAGGGCAGAGAGAGGGAGAGAGAATCCTAAGCAGGCTCCACACTACCACTACAGAGCACAACACAGGGCTCAAACTCACGAACTGTGAGATCATGACCTGAGCCAAAATCAAGAGTTGGATGCTTAACTGACTGAGCCATCCAGGTGCCCCAAGATAGTTATTTTTAAAAATATTTTATTTTTGGGGCGCCTGGGTGGCGCAGTCGGTTAAGCGTCCGACTTCAGCCAGGTCACGATCTCGCGGTCCGTGAGTTCGAGCCCTGCGTCGGGCTCTGGGCTGATGGCTCAGAGCCTGGAGCCTGCTTCCGATTCTGTGTCTCCCTCTCTCTCTGCCCCTCCCCCGTTCATGCTCTGTCTCTCTCTGTCCCAAAAATAAATAAATGTTGAAAAAAAAAAAGATTTTATTTTTAAGGAATCTCTACACCCAGCATAGGGCTTGAACCCACAAACCCTAGATGGAGAGTCATAGGTTCTACTAACTGAGCAAGACAGGTGCCCCCCAAAATTATTTTTGAATGAGACTACGGAGTGGGAATAAAATTCACTGGAAACTAGTGATCCAAATCACTGTTTGCCACATGTGAGAAGGCAAAGAAGTGCTAAGAAACTTAACTCTTGGAAGGTTCTATTAAAAATACACATTGCAACAAAAAGATGAAAAAACTATAATAGATTTGATGGACTTTAACTTAAGCAGGAAGGACTGTCAGTACATTTATGTAGAATAAAGTTTGAAAAAAACAGTATCACACATCAACTAAGAAAGGACAATACTCTTACTAAAGGTGGTGACATCCCAGAACGAGCTCTCCTTACCAATATTTTTTGATCATACAAAATTGCCAACAGTACAGATTGAGAAATACTAATTATGTAACTGCCAAGACTATTGGGCAAATAAGGAACCAGTCTCCGCCCATCCAATAAACCTCTTCTACCACTACCATCACTAGGAAAATGAAAAACAATAAACAAAAGAATTATGCACAATTGAGAATAAAAGCATGTTTGCAGAAACTCACGTGAGAGGCAAAAGACGAGTCATAAGCGATTTGGGGGTCTTCACTGCGGGCACATACATCCATACAAGGATCTTCACAAAGAAGATCCTGAGGCGGAGTCATTTCTGGTTTCAGGTTGGAAAAATTAAACTCTGTCTTGGCTGATTGTGAGGCAACGCACAGATTGTAGGAATAAGGCAAAGTCCCTTCTCTGTAATC
>NW_024420878.1:0-5350 GCF_014898765.1 Herpailurus yagouaroundi
GTGACGTTGTATTCCGGAGTCTGTTCTCGGTCTAGGGGTCCATCTGTCACCAGCTTGTAGTAATTATTAGAAGAGGAGTAAATCTTGAAAGGAATATCCTTTTCTATGTTACATGTGACTTCTCCATTTCCCCCGAAATCCTTGTCCCGTGTTTTGAAGAGAACAACCACCATTCCTGGAAGAGAATCCTCCAAAATTTCATCAGAGAGAGAGGTGATGATTATTTCTGGCCTGTTGTCGTTTTCATCTAGGATTTCAATGATTACTTTACATTGGGTAGAGAGTCCACCTCCATCCCTTGCTTCCACTTCCATGGTATATCTTTCTATATCCTCAAAATCCAATGACTGGTTATTCTTAATCATACCTGTTTTCTCATTCAGCAAGAACATGTACCTTGTACTCTGAGCAGTGCTCCTGAAGTAGTAGTTCACTTCTGCATTGACCCCCTCATCCTTGTCAGTGGCTGTCACCTGCAACACGGAGGATCCAGGGGGCAGATTTTCACTAATACTGATTCTGTATTCATCTTTGCTGAACACCGGAAAGTTATCATTAGCATCCCTGACAGAGATTTCTATTCGAGTGGTGGCACTTCTTGGTGGGTTCCCCCCATCCAAGGCAGTCAATATCAAGTGATGAGAATGCTGCTCTTCCCTGTCTAGGAGTTTTTCCAAAGTTAACTCTGGATATTTACCACCATCGGAATTAACTCTAACCATTAATGAGAAATAAGGGTTAGGATTTATCTGATAATCTTTAACTGAGTTCATGTTTATATCGGGGTCAGTGGCAGGGTCAAGGGATATTCGTGCACCTTCTGATACAGATTCAAAAATTTCTAAAAGTATTTCCTTTTTATCGAATTGAGGGGCATGGTCATTAATATCCTCAACAACCACAATGATATGAAAGATATTTAAAGGATTTTCCACCACGGCTTCCAACTGCAACTCACATCTTCTTCTCTCTTTGCATATCTGCTCCCGGTCTATTCGGTCCTTCACTAGTAAGTCCCCGCTCTCCGCGTCTACGTTGAAAAGCAGCTTCTCCGTGCTGACTCGCAGCTTCCTAGCTGACACGTCCAGGACACTGAGCCCGAGATCCTTGGCGAGGTTCCCCACCACCGAGCCCTTGGCCAGTTCCTCGGGAATCGAGTAGCGGATCGGCTCGCTGACCGCGGGGTAGAACAAAGGTAGCAGGAAGGGAAACAGTACCTGCCGCCTGCCGGCCGGGCGCCTCTGAACGCAGCTCCCTCCCATTGCGCGCTCTAGTTCTCGCTGGGTCCCAGTCTTTCCGGAATGTCAAAGAAACTGCAATCCACGGCGTCACTGGAAGAGCATTCCACCCATGACAAGCGTACCTGGGAATCCGTAAATGTTGGGCAAAGTCTGCGCCTCCAGGAGACCCAGTTGTATGAGCAGATTTTCTTCTGTGTTGGTGACTGCCCAGGAAATCCCAGGCTGGAGACAGAAATCCCAGGCGACTGCGCTTGCCCTGTACTGGCCGACAGCGGCGCCCAGAGGCCCCGTGTGGAACCGCAGGCATTTTCCTCTTGAATCCAATTGTTCTCTACAATCTCTATAATATATATATTCCTCTTCGAAATTCCTATACATATTTATATATATGCCCTGTACTCTGTGAAGTGCTCCTGAGGTAGTTGTTTACTTCTGCATTGACCCCCTCGTCCTCCTGAGTGGCTGTCAACTGCAACACCGAGGACTGGGGGCCAATTACATACAAATAGAAACATACGATATTTATTTCTCTATATATAGAATATTTATATATTGCTTCTTGAAAATGAACTTATATAATAGCCCCTAATTTTAGTATTATATTATTACAGACTATATGCTTAGTGTTTTAAAGAAATTTATTATAGGAAAATTTCAAACTTCTACAAAGTAGGGAGTATTATTATTGAATCTTCATATACTCATCACCCAATGACAATAACGATCAACACAAGGCCATCTTCATTTAATATAATTTGTACACCCTCATTATTTTGAAGCAAATCCAAGATACTTTAACTCTTCTTTTAAGATGAAACATTAAGATTAATAAGGATTTTATATTTAAGCCTATTTTGTTATATAAAATGTTACCAATACAAAAGTCTATCTAGTTTAAGAAAACTAGAATTCAACATTTTCCACACTGCCCATTCACCCAGTGAGCTTTGTGTTCTGTTTTAAAGGCAAGTGATATTAATGGTAGAGAATAGTAGTTACTGACCTACAAGCCTTCATCACTATGTTATGTTTTTTCCCAAGTTAACACATACTTAATATTTGTAAATACTAAGTACCAATGGTTACTCGCGAGGACAGAAACTTCAAGTGACAGTTTTCCTATTTCATAGTTAAAAATATGATCCTGAAGCATGCTTTAATTTTTTCCTACTAAATTAGGAGTAAGGAGTATTTGAAATCAGTATAACATCTGTATGTCATAATGGCTGTCCAGATGTTACCCCTATTAGCCAGCACTTTTCAAATAGAATTTTTGAGTCAACTTCATAGTTTATTTTTAAAGTCTCCTAGAAAGTCATTTATTACTCGGAATGCCACTATGTTTAAAATAAAATGAAATAGGGGCATCTGGGTCGCTCAGTCAGTCATGTTTGATTTCAGCTCAGGTCATCATCTCGTGGTTTAAGAGTTTGAGCCCCACATCAGGTTCTCTGCTCTCTGTGCAGAGCCTGCTTGGGTTCTTCTGTCCCCTCTCTGCCCCTCCCCCACTCATTGCCCCCCTCCTCAAAAAATAAACTTGAAAAAATATTATTCCTTTCCTATATCTAAAAGATAGTAAAATATTCTTAGAACCTCTTCCAGCAGTTCCTGAGAATATTTTCCTAAGTTGTCTTCCTTATCCAGGTTTATTTCTAGCCTCAAGGTTGGAGAATTGAGCCATAAATAACAGACAGTTGAATAATGTTTATTTCCCTTGTTTTGTCCTCAACAGTGTTCATTCTCAGAAACCCCTCTAAGTGAATTGTGATTCTTACTCAGAAGTGATCTTTAAATTCAAACAACCTCTACAAACATGTGATCTGGAAAACATAACCTCAAAGGGGGGTTGTCCTATAATAGAAACAGAAAAGCAGAAGCAGAAAAATCTGGGCTCTCAGTTTCTTCAAGAAGAATGCATGTGTTTTCTCATTAATTTACCTTCACATAGTGTCAGCTGTATTTATGTTTCAGAGGTATGTAAGAAGTTCAAAGATAAGTAGGAAGTTCACTATGTGGCCACTGAAGATAGCAACAATAATAAATTTCAGGAATGGAAAACCACCTCTAAGAATTAGTAGTGAACTGATAATCAACCAAGGAACCCCACCCCAATAGCCCATATCAATGGCTCAATAATGAGAGAAGTCCCATGAAAAAGATATCCATTGACCCTAGGTTAATTTAGGTTAATTATGAGAAACTTATATCAGTGATATAACCAGTAAATGTCTCCTATAGATGTTAGAACAAAACAAGGCCCAGTAAAACTTGGATAGTGAGAAATATGTTAAAGAGAATGTATCATACCTTAAGTGGAAACCTTAAAGAGAAAACCAAATCATAAGAGAAAATAAAGGAAAAAGTTGAACTCACTGGAGCCAAAGAAGTATTTTCTTAAAAAAAAAATTTTTTTTTTAATGTTTATTTCTGAGAAGAGAGAGAGAGAGAGCGTGCGCACAAGTGGAGGAGGGGCAGAGGGAGAGGGAGACACATCTGAGCAGGCTCCAGGCTCTGAGCTGTCAGCACAGAGCCCGACACAGGGCTCAAACTTGTTAACTGTGGGATCATGACCTGAGCGGAAGTTTGATGCTTAAGTAACTGAGCCACCCAGGCGCCCCCAAAGAGGTATTTTCTATAGGAAACCTGGAATCATCTGAAGCGCACAAATGGTCCTTTTTCCTAGAGCCCTCCTGGCTGATCAGCATATTGTCATACTTGGGCTGTGGAAAGATCATGTGACTCTCTCAGGAGCCTGCCCTGTGTGAGGCTTCCTGGAATAGGTCTGCAGGAAAGCCCACACCTATCCACACCCACAAAGAAGTAGGCACAGCCAACCCAAGCCCTGCAGCCTGCAGCAGATTTGAGATATGCCAATGCCACAACCTGAGCACACAATGACAAAGGTGAGGAAGATACAGGACACTGCAGCCACTGTCACCACCAAGTATAATGTGAGGTCTGAGATCTCTGGGTAGGTGACGACCTCCAGACTGTTGAGGTCAGCCAGGCCACCTGGGATGCTGTGGGCCAAGGCTGCAGTGAGGGTGAAAGTGGCCGAGAGAGGGGGCTGGCCTTGGTCCTGGACCACCACCACCAGGCTCTGCTTGAGCCAGTCTCTGTGCAGCAGGGCCCATGCAGTGCACACCTTTCCTGTGTGGAGTCCTACCATGAAGAGCCCTGGCTCACTGGCCTTGAACAGGTGGTAGGCCTGGTGTTCTGACACAAGTCTCTGTCTATAGCCACCTTGGTCACCAGGTAGCCAGGTTCTGTGGAGCAGGGTACCAGTTCCATGATGGTGGAACATGTCAGTGGGGAGAGTAGGGTCCAGGATTTCTGGTGCATTGTCCTTCTGGTCCAGCAGAAACAAGTTCAGTGACATGTTGCTGGTGAGTAGGGGGTTCCCACTGTCACTTGCCTTCACTTGCATTTGAGATCACAAAACTGCTCATGTTGAAGGGATGCAGTGTGTATATGAGCCAGTGTGTCTGAACTGGTGGAGACATAGGACGACCCTTGGATAGTGTCCTCAGCCAAGGAGTGAATAACCTGGGCATTCTTGTCACTGTTGGAATCATGGCCTGTCACTGAGAAGATGAAGGTTCTTCTATGGCTGTTCTTAAGGAGATAGACTGTGTAGAAGTTTTCAGGGAAGGAAGGTGTACTGTCATTGACAATGATCACATGCAGGATGATGTAAATTTCTGTCTGTTGTGGTCACTGTGATGTTATATTCAGAAGTTTCTTCTCTGTCAAGAATTCATACTTTCAACAATCTACAATAATCTATTGACTTTTCTAATTGAAAAGGTAAATAATGGAGTGCCTGGGTGGCTCAGCCGGTTGAGTGTCTGACTCGTGATTTCAGCTTTATGATACCAGGGTCATGGGATCAAGCCTTGTGCTGGTGTCTGTACTGAGCATGGAGCCTGCTTGGGATTCTCTCTCTCCCTCTGCTCCTCCGCCACTCACAGTTTTGTGCTCTCTCAGAGGAAGGAGGAGGAGGAGGAGGAGGAAGAGTAAAGAAAAAGAAAAAAAAAAGGAAAAGGTAAATTATGAGGAGTGTAACAGACAACTTGACCATTCTTCCCGGAGTCTCGGTCATGCACATT
>NW_024420879.1:0-7614 GCF_014898765.1 Herpailurus yagouaroundi
ACCTCTGGGGTTGTTTTCAGGGATGTAGACAGAATAGGAGGAGTGGGAGAAGGCAGGTGGGTTGTCGTTGGTATCTGCCACATTCACTGAGATGTGAGTTTCCATGGACAAGGGTGGGGTTCCACCATCTGTGGCTTTCAGTGTGATGTTATACACAGGGAGTTTTTCCCGGTCTAGGTTTTTCGCTGTCACCAACCTATAATAATTGTCTACTGATCTTTCTAATTTAAAAGGCAGATTTTCTGAAATAGTGCAGGTCACCTCACCATTCTTGCCGGAATCTCGATCTTGAAGGTAGAAAAGAGCAATTACTGTTCCAGGAGGAGTGTCTTCAGGGATTGAGTTGCTTACAGATGTTAGAGTCACTTCTGGGGTATTGTCATTCACATCTAAAATTGTGATAATTACTTTAGCCCTTGTCATGCTACCAGGACCGTCCTGAGCCTGAACTTCCATTTCATAGTAGCTGGACTCTTCATAATCTAGGCCTTCTGAAGTTGATAATTCTCCTGTATGAGGGTTCAGTTGGAATATCTGTAGAATTTTTTGAGTTATTTTCCGGAAAGAATATGTCACTTCCCCATTGGCTCCCTCATCCAGATCGACAGCGTGTACTGTGAGCAATCTTGTGCCCACTGGTACGTTCTCAGGGACAGTTACTTGGTACTGAGGCAAAGAGAAGACTGGCACGTGATCATTCACATCCACCACAGTTACCTGGATGCGGGCGGTTTGCGATCGGGGTGGGTCACCGCCGTCAGAGGCTGTAAGGAGTAGGTGGTGAACAGCCTCTTCCTCTCTATCCAGCACTCTTTCCAGCACTAATTCTGGATATTTAGCTCCATCATCTCCAGTCTGCACAACCAGGGAGAAGTGACGATTGGGACTGAGCTGGTAGCTCTGGAGGGAGTTCGTGCCCACATCTGGATCCCTAGCCTCATTTAAGGGAAACCGCACCCCAGGAGCTGTGTTCTCCGTTATTTTTACAGTCATTTCTTCTGTCAAGAATCTAGGAGAATTGTCATTAACATCTATTATTTCCACTTCTATAGGGTAAAGACTCATTTTATCCATCAGGATGTTAAAGTTCACCAGGCACCGTGCACTCTGAGCGCAGAGCTCCTCCCGGTCTATTCTGCCTGCAGTGACCAAGCTGCCGCTTCGCGGATTCAGAGCGAAAAGCTGTGTCCTACCTCTGGAGACGATGCGGATTCCGTGCTCTGCCAGTTCCCGGGGCTCCAGGCCCAGATCCTTAGCGATATTACCCACAAAAGACCCTGTGTCTGTTTCCTCCGGCAAAGAGTAGAAAATATGTCCTGCCCAAGCTTCTCTCCGGGTCCCCAGGAGGATGGAGAGCAGGATGAATCCTCTGTAGTCTCGACCCCTCTTCAGAGTCGCCATTGTTGTCCTGCTGATCTTGTTAGACACTGGACTATCTCTTTTTGCGCTTATGGATGCCAGTGTGTCAGCGTGGAATCCTTTGTATTCATAAGAGAAGCCCGGAATTTAGTATAATAGAGACCGGAGTTTGATGCAGCTTGGAAGAGAATTTGTCTCAATCTGATGTTTCTTTGTACTGTAAAATCTCGGTGGCTCTGGCAGATCTTATTGCACCACTTTCCCCGTGGTTGGTGAACAGCGGCGCTCAGAGTCCTTACTAAGTTACTGCACCATATTGAAGCAAGATAACTGATTTTTCAGAAAGTTGTTTTATCCTTCAAAATCCTTCCATTTATATGTCTTCGATCTATATATCTAACTTAAAAATACATTCCAGTTAAATGAAATAATGCAACAGTGCTTATGATGGATGCTTATTAATTCAAGATAATTACATTTTTTTTTCCTCTTTTGCATTGCAACTTTGAAATGATGTTGGGTGCTACCTCAGACTTCACTGAACATGGAGTAAAAGTAGTGTTTTCAGGTAAAAAAAAGTACAACTTATTTTGAAAAGGTGTGTGTATGTATACATAAGAAAGATGCTATGTAGAAATCGTTTTCATCAGTATAATAAATTTAAGTTAATTCATTAATATTGAACACATACTATGTTCTAGACACTACCACGTAAGACTCAGTGAAAATTTTCTTTAAGATACAGACAGGTCATTTAATTAAGTTTTTGATTGGAAGGAACCTTAGAGATGATTTAGTCCAATACCTTCATTTTAATGATTTTAAAAATAAGAGGAAATTACCTTGTCCTTGATTATATATATAATAGTATACGTTGGAATACAAATATCATCACTTCCAGTGTTTTGAGCAGAAAAAAGAAAACCATTTGCCTTGGCTGATGCTTTATGCTCAAAAAGTGCCATTAGAGATAAGGCGAGAACCCAAGCAGTAACAGTCAGCTATAGACGAAATTTTGTACAGAAGGCAGGAATTTGCAGAGATTCTACTAGCTGTGGAGTGTTAAAGTGGATGTTGACTGCTTCTCTTCATTATGCAATTCAAATAATCTTCCTACTCTAGATGATTATTCTAGAATAATTGAAAAAAGATGGGCCTCCAGATAGCCTTTGAGCATACAAACAGAACTGTCCTGAGGAGATCATTAGAGGTACCAATTTTTCCACTGATGTTAAGTAAAACTGAATTGTTGATGGCTCAGTTCTTCTCAGCTTATAGAAATAAAGTTCCTTCCACATAGTTGCAAGAGAAAAGAGAGTTACCTGTTCTGAAATGAAGACCTGGCAAGAAATAACCCTACTTCATGGGGCGCCTGGATGGCTCAGTTGGAAGAGTGTGCAATTCTTGATTTTGAGATTGTGAGTTCAGGCCCCATGTTAGGTTTAGAGATTACTTATATAAATAAACTTTTTAAAAAAGAAATAACCTTGCTTTGTAAATTATTTTAAGCCATAGGGGAGTAGATAGCAGCACCAGGAAGAGAAATCAAAAGTAGCACTGAAAATGCTTGACTTAGTTGCTGGAGATTTCCTAACTACGTAACCTATTTCTGCTCTCTGATGGCACTGGTCCAAAATATAGGCAATGCTTTGAATGAAATGCTGTTTTAATCTATCAAAATAATTTACAGCCATGTTTGTTTTCACCAAGTAGACAGAATAACTTTTTGTTCAAAGGAGCCAATATGAGTATTACAGATTAGTTCCATAAATAGGAGTTAAATACTATTTGTTTAGTAGTAATTTTGAACTTCTTGTTGACATAAGCAAAGTCATTAAAGATCATGAGTACTTGCAGACATTTTTAAACAAAACTTTTATGTCTGAATATTATGGCTGCCAATGTTGTGATCTTTTTTCTACCTAACACTTCAAAAATCATAGTGTCATCTTACATTTCTTTCTTATTCTACTATTTTTAAAAAGTCTCAGTTAACTTATTACTTCTGGATACCTTATTTGGAACTAAATAAGTAAGATCTAGATGAATAAGATTATGAACATACTCTGAACATAAAGCATACTTTAGGGAATAACTGGCTTTATATCTCTAGTAACCAATTTTTCTAAGTTACTCTACAACATAAATTTAAATATTAAAGATCTCTACTAGACCAATGAGTTATGTTAAATATAACATAGGCTTACCATATAAAACTGAAATAAGTTTATAGTTTTAAAGGAAGTATGTTATTATTGATTGAGTTATTAGGAAGAATGGACCTTCACCTGTTTACTTGCATAAAAAATTCTATGGAAAAAATTGTATGGAAAGTCTAATTGACTTCCTAGGCATCGAGTTATTCATCGTCTCTCCTTTCTTTATGGAACTTTTTTTCTATTGAGAAAACATTGTTTGGAGTTCTGTTTAGATTTACATTCCCAGGCAAACATGTAGGTATTTTCCATTTCTCTCTGAGATTTTTACTTCTTCCCATTGACAACTGTCACCTCAACAGAAGTTTCATCAGATGGGTGGTTTTCAAAGATGATAAACTAGCCCAATAATTTGGTAGGTTTTCTTCCTGATGCTTCAAAATTCAGTACTTAAAATTTCAGACTGCCTATCTTATTAATATGATCTGTATTGTATGTAGGTCTGAGAACCTCAGTTAGTCAGAATTTAGCAAATTCCATGACTGCTAGGATTTAACACTTGGTCAGTCCACATGAATGAGTATTATTGAGAGTAGAATCTGATAGTTTTTCTCAATAAAATATTTTATTTATTTAAATGGAATGGTCATAAGTAATTCAGGTAAGAGAATGAAATAATGAAACAAACCATCCTACTATCCCATTAGTGAGTGAACAGATAAGACGAATAAAATAAACCAGCCTACTATCCATAAAACCCAGTTAAGTGAACTTTGCTTACAACAATGCAGGTTTAAGATGTAATTTATTTTTATTTTTTCAAGATGTAGCTTAAATCATCCAGAATTGGTGCTATAAAAAACATTTACACTCTCAGATCATATCAAACAAATCTTAAAACTTGTATGAGATGATCTGACTCCCATGACCAATACCCAAGATTCAAGTTGTTTAAAATTATTTACTATTAAATTCCTAATAAAACCATCAAATAATTATATCACAAATGTCCAAGAAAATCATATTTGAAAATGTGTATGTATGGAATCTCTTAGTCATATACATTTGGAACCTTGAAATAAATAATTCTAAAATAATCTCTGAGATGTAAATACCACAATACTGATTTGGGGAAACATAGAATACATTTAGCATCTAATTTAAAGGCATCAACTCAACATTATATTAAAATTTTTTTTACGTTTATTTATTTTTGAGAAACAGAGAGAGACAGAGCACAAGTGGGGGAGGGGCAGAGATAGAAGGAGACACAGAATCCGAAGCAGGCTCCAGGCTCCGAGCTGTCAGCACAGAGCCCAATGAGATTCAGGGCTTGAACTCACAAACTGCGAGATCATGACCTGAGCCAAAGCCAGATGCTTAACCGACTGAGCCACGCAGGTGCCCCAATATTATCTTAGAGATGATTGGGGCACCTGGGTGTTTCATTTGGTTAAGCATCCAACTTCAGCTTAGGTCATGATCTCACAGTTGGTGGGCTTAAGGACCACATCAGGCTCTGCGCTGATAACTCAGAGCCTGGAGCCTGCTTCAGATTCTGTTTCCCTTGCTCTCTCCCCCTCACCCCCTTGTGCACACACACTCTCTCTCTCTGAAAAAGAAATAAATAAACATTAAAAAAAAAAAAGACTGACAATGCCCGGTTACAAAGGAAGGTTCTCATTTATTTTCAACATATCTTTTCAATTATTTATGTTAAATGTGGATACCCAACTTAGAAGCATAAGTGGCCAATCTATTGCATTATCAGATCATAGAATCCTCCAGCTCAGGATTGGAAAATACCTTGACTATTATGTATGTCAACAACTCGTCCAATTATATTATCCCCTGTATTCTATTAATTCCAGGGCCAACAGCTTACTTTTGAAAGGAGCTAATAATAGAACCTCTTACCTCCTAGGCAATCCACTTTCCATTAGAACAACTTCAACAACTCAAAACCTTGCTTTTTTCTACTCATCAAACCACAGTTTCATTCACACCTTTGGGCCATGATGAATGAGACTAATTCTTCTAATGATAGCTCTCCTTTCCTTAAATATTTGGATAGAGTTTCTATATGACAGAAACCTTATTTTATGTGGGTTAAATATGCTAAATTATTTAAATTCTTATTTGAACACTATCAATCCTTCATTCTCCCATTCAATATTCAGTTCTCTAATTTTTAGAGATACATCCTTGTAAGTGGACACTAATAAGCATAGTTAGAAATTCATTTCGGGAGTGCATGGGTGGCTCATTTGATTAAGCATCTGGCTTCATCTGGGATCATGATCTCCTGTTTCGTGAGTTCCAGCCCTGCATCAGGCTCTCTGCTGTCAGCACAGAGCCTGCTTCGGATCTTCTGTCTCCCTCTCTCTCTGCCCCTCCACTGCTTGTGCACAATAGTGCACTCTCTCTCCCTCAAAAATAAACATTAAAAATTATTTTAAAAATTCATTTGCACTCTTAAGTACTATCAAGCACACATATTGCAGAAGACATTATAGTAGGCATACAGCATCAGATGCTTACATTTGTTAACATGTTAACAATCACAATTATAATACTGGTGATGTCAACAAATACTTGTTCACTATACTACTTTATAGTTGAAAAAAACTTTAATTATTTTGTTATATTTTCTCAGAATTTGTGTGAAGTAAAGAAGACAAGTCTTTTTAATTTAAATTTTACTTTAAAAACTATAGATATTGTGACTGGCCCGAGATGAATAACAAATAGTTCCAGGAATGTTATTCAGGCTAACACCAAAGATCGGGTCTTCTCTGCTACAGAGATCAATTACTTTTATCTTTCATAAAAATAATTTTTGATTCCTAAGTAGTAAAGGGGGAAAATATCTCTCACAAATCTCCATTATTTTAGAAAGCACGTGCTATTAATTAAAATCGGGGGAAACTGAGACCTTGATCTTAACAATTCAGTTTTTTTTTACATTAGAAAAAGAATCTCACGGGGCACCTGACTGGCTCAATTGATTGAGGGTCTCTGGATTTCACTCTGATTTTCAGCTCAGGTCATGATCCCAGGGTGGTGGATGGATCCCCACTTCAGGCTCTGCCAACATGGGATATACTCTCTCTCTCTTACTCTCTCTCTCTCTGCCCCTCCCCTGCTCAAACACTTTCTCTCTCAAAATAAATTAAAAACATTTTGAAAAGAAAAAGAATCTCACAAATGTCACAAGGCAGGAACACACACACACACACACACACACACACACACACACACACACACACTCTAACAGAAGAAATGAACGAAACCCAAGGCAGAAAGAGCTTGCCAGCAGAAAGGTAAAGAAAATCTGCATCATACATTAAGATTTTTTTCATGAAATTAGACGAAACTAAGATTTAATAGAGTTCAACTGATATTTTAAAAATTCTCAAAATTGGGGCGCCTGGGTGGTGCAGTCGGTTAAGCGTCCGACTTCAGCCAGGTCACGATCTCGCGGTCCGTGAGTTCGAGCCCCGCATCAGGCTCTGGGCTGATGGCTCAGAGCCTGGAGCCTGTTTCCGATTCTGTGTCACCCTCTCTCTATGCTCCTCCCCCGTTCATGCTCTGTCTCTCTCTGTCCCAAAAATAAATAAACGTTGAAAAAAAAATTCTCAAAATTGACGCACTGCAAAGACTAAGAAAACTAAGCACTGATCAAAGAAAATTTTAAACGTTCTTGTTCAAATAAGACCAATAAAAAGAATAACCTCACCTGAACAAGGGAGTCTTCCTCTTTACAAAAACCTGAATCTTCCTGAATCAAAAGAGGCTCGCTTTTCCCACAGCTATCTCCGCTGATAAGCGTGTCGGCATAGTTGGGCTGGGGGAAGATCACGTGACTCTCCCTGGAGTCCGCCCTGACCGAGACCTCCCGGGAGTAGGTCTGCAGAAAAGCGCGCACTCCGTCCACGCCCACAAAGCTCGAGGCGGGCACGCCCGCCAATCCAACCCCCGCAGCCTGGAGTAGACGGGACGAATGCCAGCGCCTCAGCCTGAGTCCCAGCAGCACGATCACAAAGGCAAGGAAGACGCAGGAGACTGCGGCCACCGCCACCACCAGGTACAGCGTGAG
>NW_024420880.1:0-2461 GCF_014898765.1 Herpailurus yagouaroundi
GCGCTGACTTGGGCGATGGAGGCTCCTGGAGGGTTGTTCTCGGCAATGTGGACCATATAGAACGCCTGTTCGAAAATGGGCGCATTGTCGTTGACATCTGCGATGTGCACAGTGATGCTTGAGCTAGAGGAAAGAGGCGGCTTTCCCCTGTCAGTAGCTGTGATGGTGACGTTGTACACAGGGGTCTTCTCCCGGTCCAGGGCCCCATCTGTTACAAGTTTGTAGTAATTATTGGCAGAAGATTCAATTCTAAAAGGAACTTTTTCTTTTATGAGGCATGTGACCTCTCCATTTTCTCCCGAATCTTTGTCATGTGTTTTGAACAGAGCAATCACCATCCCCTGTTCTGTGTCCTCAGTTATGGAACTTGACACCGAAGTGAAAATGACCTCTGGGGCATTGTCATTCTCATCTAAAATTTCTATTATAATTTTACATTCAGTGGCCATGCCTCCACCATCCTTGGCTTCTATACTCATGGTATAACTACTACTGTTTTCAAAGTCTATAGGACCTTTGGATTTAATTTCTCCACTTTGATGGTCAAGCATAAACATATTTCCAATATCTCTTACTGTTTTGAAGGAGTAGGTGATCTCTGCATTGATGCCCTCATCCTGGTCGATGGCTGTCACCTTTAGCACAGAGGTGCCTGAGGGCAAGTTCTCTGGAAGGTTAACTTTGTACACATCCTGACTGAACACTGGGGGGTTATCATTGGCATCGGTGACCTCAATCTTGATTTGAACGGTGCCACTTCGGACTGGGTCACCTCCATCCACTGCGGTCAGGACCAGAAGATGGGAGCTCTGATGTTCCCGGTCCAGCGGCTTCTCCAATATTAATTCTGGGGCATTCTTGCCTTCGGTCTTATCCTTCACCATCAGAGAGAAATACTCATTATAGCTGAGTTGGTAATTCTGGAGAGAGTTAGGTCCTACATCTGCATCTATAGCAGATTCCAAACCAAATCGAGTTCCAAGAATTGCAAGTTCATTGATTTTTAAAACAATGCTATTTTGGGGGAAATAAGGTGGATTGTCATTTATATCTTCTATCCTCACAGATATGTGAAAAACATTTAGAGGATTATCTGCCACAATCTCTAAGGGCAGGACACACAGAGGGTTTGGGGGACAGAGCAACTCCCTATCTATTCTGTCACTCACAAGTATGTTGCCATTCTCTGTGTTCACGGTAAAGTATTGTTTCTCTGCACTAACTCTGAAGTTGCGGGTCAATAAATCCTGTACATGCAGCCCCAGGTCTTCAGCAAGGTTTCCTACCACTGAGCCCCTGGCCATTTCTTCTGGAATAGAGTAGCGGATCTGCTCAGAGAGCCCCCCACAGAACAAAGGCAGCAGGAAGGGAAAGAGTACTTGCCGCTGCCGGGTATAGCTCCTCTGCTTCGCCCTAGTTCCCATCCTTTTCTGCGCTGCCACAGCCTCTGATGTTAAGAGAAGATGCTTTACAAATTGTGTTTAAAATAGTTACTGCCAATACGTAGAAAACTCAATGTCTTCAGTTTCAAGGCATCCCAATCTGTATTCCAAAATCATTTGCCGAGCAGAGAGTCTATGTGTGGGCTTCATCTCCTTTCAGACTTGCTTCCGTGACTGCGCAGAAAATCACTTAGGTAGATCGTGGACTCCTGCTCTTGCAGCGCATTGGCCAACAGCGGCGCTCAGAGTCTACTTAGAAAATTGCAGTCCAAAGCCTTGCAAACAATGGGATTTGCTATTCTGTCAGATTTGTTGGACTCAGGTATACAGAACAAGGCAATATATGAGTTTTGGATGTGTCTCTTTTCCAGTGTTTACTACCAAAGAAGATTCATTAGAGATTTGATTCTATAGAAGAGCCATTAACCGAGTATGAGAAAAGTTTATCTTCTTCTAATCAGAGGCAATGCACATACTGGAAGAACAAAGCCAAGTCTTCTCTCCAGATTTAGAACATAGACCACATGGTAAAACAGCCTCACCAAGTGATATGGGGAAATTTTTGCAGCCATGAACTAACCCCCAGTATTATTTTCAATCTGATGTGCAGATAATTTTCCTCCTAATTTTTCCAGAGGAAACTGGAGGAGAGCTCAAATCTATATAGGACATACTCAGGAGGAGGTTGACCAAAGATATATAGTTTTCCTTGCTCCTTATAAAAGAAATTTTTTAAAAGGATTATCAAGTGTTTTACACTTTCACCATAACAATATAAAAGTATACCCTAGTAGGTACCATAGGAATTTAATGACATGCAAAACGTGAGAGTGTTTTATTTTTATCCTTCTATTTAACTGGACCACATGTTGTACCTTAATAGAAGTTTATCACTACCTCTGAATCAAAATAACCATCTTCTTAATCTCAAGTTTCAAAGGTAACCTTTCCTTTTGTTCTCCAAGATTTTGGTTGCCAGCTCCTAACTGTTCAGACTATGTTATATATATATATATATA
>NW_024420880.1:2561-8432 GCF_014898765.1 Herpailurus yagouaroundi
CTCTCCCACAAAATAACTCATGTCCTTTTATTCACCTGCTTTCAATTCAAGTAAAATGCCTCAAGTCTGTTTTCTTTTTTAACTTTATTTATTTTTGAGAGAAAGAGAGAGAGCACCCACATGTGAGTGGGGGAGGGTCAGAGAGCGAGAAGGAGAGAGAGAGAATCTCAAGAAGTCTCCATGCTGTCGTGGGGTTCGATCCTATGGACCATGAGATCGTGACCTGAGCTGAAACCAAGAGTGAGATGCTCCAATTGGGCCACCCAGGGCACTCCGAATCTGTTTTCTCAGTGTAATTCCACAGGCATAAATTTTATCCCTACATGCTTGAAACACTCTAAAATTTTTCTTGACATCAAGAATGTCAAGCATCTGTTGCAGGATATCCCTTTCCTACAGTTGAAATTCTTTTTGCCAAAATATTAGAAACTCAATTATAGCTAAATACATTAAGGTCAATTCCTAAATGAGAAAAGAAAACTTGAAAGGGAACATGAATATGTTAATAACCTGGGCCAAACATCTATAAGTGGTATGAGAGTGCTGAGCTGAATTGAGTATGGAGATGATTCCTGTGTTCAAATATCTTCAGTAAGTCTCCTTTCCTCACTTGACTTTCCTATGCAGTGTTTCAGAAAACACATGTCATTAGGTAACTACCAGGGTTTCAATAACAAGTTGGTTCTGAATATAAGGATTGAATATACTTATATATATTACAAAATGAGTTTTCAAAGGAAATAAAAAAGGAATCCATGACTCATAGGCATATTGAAAACACACAACAACAAAAAGGAAACACCAAATAGGAATACCAGATAAATCAGTCTCATAAAGTCCAAATATTCACAAACTAGTTCACATTAGTATATCTGAAAAATGTAAGCATGTTTAGCCAATTTGAAAATAACTTTTTGAGAAGCACTGGATCAAAATTATTTATGCAGGTGAATTTACTACATTAATAAATCTTAAACACACACACACACACACACACACACACACACACACACACACTAAAGTACAAGTAAAAGAATAAAAGAAAATAATACCAGTTCAACAATTCAACTATTTCTTCAGAACAATCAAATGACTTCATGGTAGAAACAGAAAATATGTGTAGAACTTAAGAAAAAAGGTGTACTCTACATTTCCTCTCCCAAAAGAATCTAGTAGTAAAAAGGCAATCAGCATATCTGTTTTGGTAATATAAATAAATTACACAAAGTTGAAATAATCAACATAATTGAAACATATTACCACTCATCAAAACTCAAAATAGAATTTTCATGCTCAGAGCCAAGCTTACATGTGTGAACACTTACATGTAAATGTTGTATATATGTGTATATAGATAAGGAAAAGAGCTACAGAGTGTATGACATTGAATCAACATGATCAAATTTGAACATTAGAAATAAAGCAAATAGTGGTAGAATTTAATTATAAATAAATGGAGGCAATGTGAAATTGTAATAGGCAAACAAAAAAATTGTGAATCATTAATTTGAATCCTAACCAGTTCATTGATAGCCACAAACACTGATGATAGAAAAATATTACTAAAATTTAACTTATTATAAAGCAAGCCATGGTAGCTGAACTAGACCTTTAGAATCAAAAGAAAATATGCCAGAGGAGTGGAAAAACCTTTTCTGAAAAATGATGGTAATTTGTTGAAAGATAAAATAGAGGAACTCATATGTATTGCTCTAAACATGTATGAACTGAATATATCCCCCCACCAGAAATATGTTTTTAAGCCACTTAAAAGACTTGCACAGAGATAGCAACAACTGGGAGGTAGGTAATAAATCTCACCTGATTATTCTTGGAGTCAAATTTGCCTAAACCAGCAGCTGAATCTTCAGCTATCAAGAGTGGCTCGCTTTTCTCACAGCTGTCATGACTAATAAGCATGTCCGCATAGTTGGGCTGAGGGAAGATCACGTGACTCCTCCGAGAGTCCGCCGTGAGGGAGACCTCTTGGGAATAGGTCTGCAGGAAAGCTTGCACCCCGTCCACGCCCACAAAGTGCGAGGTAGGCATGCCAACCAAACTGCCTCCTGAAGCCTGGAGCAGACGTGTCGCGTGCCAGTGCCTCAGTCTGAGCGCCAGCAGCACAATCACAAACGCAAGGAAGACGCAGGAGACAACTGCCACCGCCACCACTAGGTAGAGTGTGAGGCCAGAATCGTGGGGATTGGCAGAAGACTCGAAGCTGCTTAGGTCAGCCAGGACATCTGGGATACTGTCAGCCACGGCCACGGTGAGCGTGACGGTGGCCGAGAGAGGGGGCTGGCCATGGTCCTGCACCACCACCACCAGGCTCTGCTTGAGCGCATCTCTGTCCAGCAGGGCCCGTGCTGTGCGCACCTCGCCCGTGTGCAGCCCCACTGCGAAGAGCCCTGGCTCGCTGGCCTTGAGCAGGCGGTAGGACAGCCAGGCATTCTGGCCAGAGTCTCTGTCCACCGCCACTACCTTGGTCACCAGGTAGCCAGGCTCAGCTGACCTGGGCGCCAGCTCCACACCAGTGGAACCATCGGTTGGGAGGGTGGGGTGCAGGATCTCTGGCACATTGTCATTCTGGTCCAGCACGAATATGCTCACAGAAACATTGCTGCTGAGTGGCGGGTTCCCACCGTCCAGTGCTGTCACCCACACTTGCAGGTCACGGAACTGTTCATAGTCAAAAGAGCGCAGTGCATATAGGGTGCCGGTGTCTGAGTTGATGGAGACATAGGAGGATAAAGGTGCTCCCTGCAGGGTATCCTCCACTAGGGAATAAGTGACCCGGGAGTTCTCATTGCTGTCCAGGTCAAGTGCCATCACTGAGAAGAAGGAAGCTCCTCTGGGGTTGTTTTCAGGAATGTAGACGGAGTAAGATGAGTCAGCAAAAGTGGGTGGGTTATCATTGTCATCTGCTACATTCAGTGAAATGTGAGTTTCTGTAGACAAGGGTGGATGTCCCTGATCTGTGGCTATCAAGGTTATATTATAGCTGTGGACCTGCTCCCTGTCCAGCACTCTGTTTGTTATCAATTTGTAATAATTTCCGTAAGTCTTTTCTAATTTAAAAGGCAGACTGTTAGGAACGAAACATGAGACTTGACCATTTTCTCCAGAGTCTTGATCTTGCACATTTAGAAGAGCAATAACTGTACCTGGAGGAGAGTTTTCCAGCACTGAATTAGTAGAAGATGTGATAGTTATTTCTGGAGCATTATCATTCACATCCACAACTGTGATCAATATCTTAGCAGTGGTCGAGAGACCTCCACCATCTTGGCCTTGAATTTCCATCTCATAAAATCTAGATTTCTCAAAATCCAGAGACCCTCGTATTAAAACTTCTCCAGTTTGAGAATCCAACTGGAATATTTCAGAAGCTTTGCTTTCCATATTCCGGAATGAAAACACCACTTCCCCATTGATTCCCTCATCTGGATCAGTTGCATTTACCATGAGAACCCGAGTTCCAGAGCTGAGGTTTTCAGGAATACTCACTTGATATACAGACTGTGTAAACTTTGGTATATGGTCATTTACATCGAGGACCACTACACGAATGGCAACAGCACCCTGTTGGATGGGATCTCCTCCATCGAAAGCTGTGAGGAGGAGATGGTGAGCAGCCTCCTTTTCCCGGTCCAAACTCCCCTCCAGCACTAGTTCAGGATTCTTGGCCCCATCCATCCCGCCTCGCATTTGCAAGGAAAAGTAACTGTTAGGATTGAGCTGGTAGCGCTGGAGAGAGTTCATTCCTACATCTGGATCCCTAGCGTTAGGAAGGGGAAATCTCGATCCTGGAGTTGCGTGCTCACTGACTTTTATCTCTATTTCTGCCTCCTGGAAGCTGGGGGCGTTATCATTAACATCCATTATTTCCACCTCCACTCCGTAAATCTTCAGGGTATCTTCCACAAGTATCTCTATATTTAAAAAACAGGAGGACAGTGTCTCACAGAGCTCCTCCCGGTCTAACCTACCTGCAGTGATCAAGCTGCCACTTCGCGGATCCAGAGCGAAAAGCTGCATCCTGCCTCTGGAGATGATGCGGACTCGGCGTTCCGCCAACTCCCAGGGTTCCAGCCCCAGGTCCTTGGAAATATTGCCCACGAAGAAGCCTTTATCTGTCTCTTCGGGCACCGAGTATTGGATGTGCCCTGCCCCAGACTCCTGTAGCGTCCTCAGGAAAATGTATAGTAGGATCAGCCCGCTGCGGTCCAGAAACAGTAGCCGATTCCCCATGGCAGTAAGCTGAGCTTATATTCCCTGGTTTCTTGGGCTGTTTTGTTCTGAATCAGCTTATATATCTACCAAGTTCAAGGATGACTGCATCCAGAATATATTAGAGAGAGAACTACTTTAAGTTTCCAGCATCAGGATCTGTGAGTATCCATGTTACTCTGCTTTGTGTTGTAGAGATGGGGGAGGGAGGGAAGGCAGCTTGCAGCTTCCCATTCCCTGATTGGTGAAGAGCGGCGCCTAGAGCCAAATCTTATTATTGCAACGAGTAAGAAAAGCCCAACTTAATGTGTCTGTTCCAGAAGTTATTACACACCTCTTCAAGAATTACACATATTTGTAAAACTGAAAACTGCACAAAACAAAGGGTTGTATAATGTGATGTTGAAGGTTTACCAAGAGCATTTAATAAAAGGAATAATTATTAAAAGGGATTGTTTAATTTTAAAAAATGTTTTCAAATACTATAGGAACTGAACAACTGCAAGTTAGACTTGCTTTCTATTGATTTTTACCAACTGAAGGGAACAGTATTTATGGATGTGGAACTAGCTCGGTTCCAAAAAAATCATCAGAGCGCATGACTAAAATTCTTACCAATATTTCTTTATTGAGTAAAAGATGAAACATTTGAGAAAATTTGGATGACATTAGGCTGTCATTTTAAAAATTACCATGATATAAAAAAATAGAATTGTGTTCCATATCCTTAAATAAGAAGTATTCTCTTTCATGAAAAATTTGCTTGAGATTTCTATATATTCTACCTTAAATTGCATAGTAGAATGACTGCAGCACCGTAAACTTTAGTCTAAACAGTGATACCAATAGGTTTGACCTAGATTTATTTTAGGAATTTTATCAAGAGATTGAATCTAGAATCATTACTTGTATTTATTTATTTTTAAAAAATTTTTAATGTTTATTCATTTTTGAGAGACAGAGCACAAGCAGGTGCAGGGCATAGACAGGGAAACACAGAATCAGAAGCAGGCTCTAGGCTCTGAGCCGTCAGCACAGAGCCCAATGCAGGGCTTTATTCCAACTCACGAACTGTGAGATCATGACCTGAGCCGAAGTCAGATGCTTAACTGACTGAGCCACCCAGGCACCCCTATTAATTTATTTTTAAGTAAGCTCTACACCCAAAGTGGGGTTTGAAATCACAACTCTGAGATCAAGAGTCACATGCTCTACCAACTGAGCCAGCCAGGCACCCTTTAATCTAGAATCTTTAAACAACAATGCTCCATTGGAATACATTGGCATTAGAATATAAAAAGCATTATTTTAAATACTTACCTGTTTTAAAGTTTTCTTATCTGCTTCAACACTAGGAGTTAAAATGCTAGTCATTAGTCCCGAAGGGCTATCTTTGTTGAGAATATCTTGTGTGGCTGGAAAATGATCAACAGATGTGAGAAAATTAAATTCCGGATTAGCTTGATCCCCAGGCACACAAAAATTATAGGCATAGGGTAATGTTCCTTCACTGTAGTTGGCGGTAATCTCGGGTCCAGACTTGGAATACCGACCAGACCCAAAGCAGCTCTCTGGGGCGTGGCTGGAAGAGCTTCGCAGGCGCAGGGCCACCGCCAGAATCACCGCAAGGAGGAAGAGCAC
>NW_024420881.1:0-10258 GCF_014898765.1 Herpailurus yagouaroundi
CTGGCCACGATGGAGTAGGACACGCGGCCGTTGGGTCCCAGGTCGGGATCTGAGGCGCTGACTTGGAAAATAGAAGCTCCGGGCGGGTTGTTTTCTGCGACGTGGACCACGTAAGAGCCCTGGTGGAAAACAGGAGCATTGTCATTGACATCAGCAATGTTCAAGATGACACTTCTGTTGGAGGAGAGGGCTGGCCTTCCCCTGTCGGTGACTGTGATGGTAATGTTGTATTCCGGAGTCTGCTCTCGATCTAGGGCTCCATCTGTGACCAACTTGTATGTGTTTTTTGTATCTTGAACTATTTTAAATGGGAACTTTCCTTTTAGTTGGCAGAAAACTTCCCCATTAAATCCAGAATCGAGGTCATAGGTTTTGATCAGGGCAACAACAGTCCCCAACTCAGCATCTTCTAGAATATGTTTAGATTCAGAATCCAGGGTTATCTCTGGTGTATTGTCGTTTTCATCCAAAATATCTATTTGTACTTTACAGTGTGCTGTGTGATGTCCGCCATCCTTTGCTTCCACCCCAATTGTGTAGCTCGCTCTCTCTTCAAAGTCCAGTCCTCCGCCAGTGGTGAGTTCCCCTGTTGTACTGTCCAGTTTGAACAGCTGTCTCACTGCCCTACCAATGTTGATGAAAGTGTAGGTGATCACAGCATTGACCCCTTCATCCAAGTCAGTGGCCATCACTCTTAGTACAGAGGAGCCCACAGGCAGGTTCTCTGGAACACTGACCCTGTAAATGTCCTGGGTGAACACTGGTGCATTATCATTTGCATCTGCCACAACCACCATGATCTGGGTAGTGCAGCTTCTGGCTGGGTCACCCCCATCCACAGCCGTGAGGACCAGGTGGTGGCGTGACTGCTCTTCCCTGTCCAGGGGAGTCTTCACTACCAGTTCTGGGTACCTACTGCCATCTGGGTTCTCCTTCTGGATCAAAGAGAAGTGTGGGTTGGGACTGAGGTAGTACTGCTGCAGGGAATTGACACCTACGTCTGAATCTTGCGCGGGTTCCAGGGCAAAGGAGGCTCCGGTTACAGCCAGTTCACTGATTTCCAATTCAGTGATATTTTGGCTAAAGGTTGGTGGATTGTCATTGACATCCTGAATTACCACACTTACATGAAAGAAGTTCAAAGGCTTTTCGGCCACCAATTCGAATTCTAGAACACATGTCGACTTCTCGCCACAAATCTGCTCTCGGTCTATACGGTCACTAACAAGTAAGTCCCCATTCTCAGTACTCACTGTAAACAGTTTCTTCGGTGCACTAACACGCAGGTTTCGAGCAGGCAAATCTCCAACGCCAACCCCCAGATCCTTGGCGAGGTTTCCCACAAGCGAGCCCCTGGCCAGCTCCTCCGGAATAGTATAGAGGATCTGCTCCGAGATCACCGGGCAGAACAAAGACAGCAAAGAGAGAAACAGCATTTGTCTCCGCCCAGCCGGGCCCTTCAATCCCAAGTGATCGCTCATCCCGCTTTCAGCGCCTTTGCCTTTCTGACTCTGAAGAGCTATGGTCGCTAAATTATCCCAAGAATTCTCCGAGCAGGAGCAACTCCTTGATTTGTCTTGGCAGGCGGGTTCTAACAAATATCTTAGCGTCACAGAGCCAGAGGCAGAGTGTCCAATTCTCGCGGTTCCGCGGTGGGCTGGCGATTCCTTTGCGCCAGGAGAAGCTGATACTTCGCTCAGTACTAGCCAACAGCGGCACCCCGCGTGTGGGCTGCAGAACTGCAGTAGTGGTTACTACATCAGCTCCAAGTAAGGAGTGGGTTAGAAGAAAATTCTACTGTGTCCTGATATAGATACTCATTTTTCTCATTTTACAAGGATTTTAACATTTTAAATATTCACTCTATCTTTGGTCTGGCTGTGATTTTATTTGAACCTGAGCTTTATCCATCTAAATCAAGTCATTTTTACTCCTCAAAGAGCAGAGGTAACTTGCTGAAGACATTGGCATCGTAGTGCTTTTCATTTCCATTTTCATAAAATGGCTATAATAACATCTTCCCTGTGTTACTTAGCAAAATTGAAGACCAAATAAAATAATATGTAGAAAATGACAAATGAAAGTAGTGGTGGTGCAGCAGAAAGTGTAATAGGAAAATTCTTGAAATATCAGCTTGATATGTATTGTCACTACTCCACTCTATTTTCTTTTTTTCTAACTTAAAAATGTTACAGATATCATAGCTTTTAGTTGTATCCTGTGTTTCACTTCCTTCTATATTATCATTGTCACCTTACCCCCCAAATAATTGATATGTAAGCAAAGACACTGATTATTCTTATAAAACAGGAGTATGGTAAGAAGCAAGAAGAAACTCCTTGTTAGTTTCCAAGTGTCTACTTTCAAATGACTAGGATTCAAAAACTATTCCTCTGATTTTATTTTTTCCACACTACTTTACCATTGTCTCTAATGGTACTGTTTCTTCTCAACTAGCTTAGCAATGGTGAGTTATTCGAATTTGGGGAGTGAAGTATGAGTCCTTATAATCACATATTCTAAAGAAAGTAATCTATGTCGTCCACTTTTTTTGGTCCCAAGGTTACTATCAGATCATCCCAACCCTTTGTTACTGACATTCTTGCCTTGTAAATAAGCATGTCAATTTTATGTTTCTGATAGGTCTTACAGGTTTAATTCCATTTCCAAACTAGAAATCTTCATAAAGAAACTTTTTTAACCTACACAATACATTGTCATTCTAAAACTTAGCGGATGTGTAGCAATGCTGAACTCATAGTGGAATAGCATTAGACATCTTAAACTGTTCACTGTATTCAGGATTCTAGGCAGAAACTCATGGACATCTCTACTTCATACAAACATAAAAAACAGATTCGAGACTTTGCTCCAAAACATGACTGAACAATATGGTGTGAACACTTAAATTAGTATAGGACAGTTATCTTTTCAGAGCACATGTGAAACTAAAGATTCAAATATTTCAAAGAATATGGAGTATACACAGTATATCCACTCAGAGTGTTGGATCAAGCATTTCATTATATAAAGTCTATTGAAGTTTATAGAGATTTACTCAGGACACATATCCAAAGTCTATAACATCTTCATTAAAATATAATGAAAAGAAAAAAATAATATTTATTATAAAATATAATGAAAAAATGAGTTTTCTTGTAAGAGTGAATGGTATCAGTCTCCATCCTCCATCATACAGATTCTTGTTACTCTTTTGATGTATTTGCTGTTCAGTGAATCTGCACATTTTACACTGTGATCAGAATTGTCCAGATAAAAATTAATTGGATGCCCTTCAAATAAATATTTAAAAAATAAAAATTAAGTCATAGGTTCCCACATGTAACAATAAACCATTTGTTTGGTCAGGTAATGTAGCCTACTATCCCATTCGTAATATTTTATTGCAATTTCCCCTATTTATTCATACTTTGCAGCTGATAAAGTACAGTATTTGAAAAATTTAAAGAGAAGCATCTGAAAATCATCTTCAGTAAATCAGATATCAAAAATGAAAAGGGTAGTTCTTCTTTTTAAAAAAATTTTTGTTTAATGTTTATTCGTTTTTGAGAGAGACCGAGATAGAGTGGATGGGAGAGAGGCAGAGAGAGGGAGACACAGAATCTGAAGCAGGTTTCAGGCTCTGAGCTGTCAGCACAGAGCCAGATGTGCAGCTTGAACCCATGAACTGGGAGATCATGACCTGAGCTGAAGTTGGAAGCTTAACCAACTGAGCCACCCAGGTGCCCCAAAAGGGTAGTTCTTCTTAAGCAACACACACTCATGAATTTTAATACCCAATGAAATACCCACATTTCATTAAGAAGGATTATTAATTTAAGATGAGCATGTGAATTTCAAAATTTTAAACAATTTTTATGTTGAATTGATTTTCCAAGTACAAATCTTAGAGTCCGGGGTGCCTGGGTGGCTCAGTCGGTTAAGTGTCCGACTCTTGATTTTGGCTCAGGTCATGATCTCACAGTCATGAGATCAAGCCCAGCATGTCTGGCTCCATGCTGGGCATGAAGCCTGCTTAATATTCTCTCCTTCTCTCCCTCTACCCTTCCCCTGCTCATGCTCTCTCTCTCTCTCGCTCAAAAAATAATAAATAATTTTAAAAACCACAAATCTTAGAATCTAGTAATAAAGCAGAATTGTACTGACACTTGAATAAATGCAAACATTCAAGTAGATATTGATTCTAAAAAGTGAAGAGGTTATCTGTAACCAGATGATTCCAGGTGTAATGGCATATTAATGGTGTATTTAATGAATGTAGCAAAATATAATTCTTTGGAGATTTTAAACTGCATCAGAAAATAAAGTTCTAAGGCTCTTTCTCACTGATTTTTTCTCTCAACAAATACACATGTCCAGTAATTACATAGATTAACCCAAAGTTTCCAGACTTGAGAATGCCACAGACTATAGATTTGATGTTTTTTATTTTTTTCATGTAGTTTTCTATATTCCTCCACTGATTCATGAAAATACTGTAAATTATTTCCTTATAGAAACAGTATACTAAAACTTCAATGCTGTACACTATTCTTCCAAAACATATTCACCATTGGTGTTTACACAAATATTCAAAAGAGAACATTACATGTAACAATTTGGACTAATCAAACAACTCTTCTATTAACATAATAACAATTCTGGGGCAGCTGGGTGGCTTAGTTGGTTCAGTATTTGACTCTTGACTTGGTCTCTGGTCATGGTCTCAGTTTGTGAGTTAGAGCCCTGCATTGGGCTCTGCACTGAAAGCACGGAGCCTGCTTGGGATTCTCTCTATCCCTCTCCTCTGCACCTCCCCGCCTCTCAAAATAAATAAACATTAAAAAAACATAACAGTTGTATAAGAAAATCTTTGGGTAAAGCGATCATGTTTCATTTATTTTTAAGACTATGGATATCAGCTAGATTGTCTAGAAATTTCATGTATTGAAAAAAAAGACATTAAACCCAAAATATAATTTGAAAACAAATGAAGAGAGCATCATCAAATTAAATCAAGTCAATCTCTAAATAAAACATACAACCATTGATTATTTATATAATTAACCAACTTTGAATATGGCAGACAAATGATTGAGGAAACAAATGAAAAAAATGCTACAAGCAATGATACTAGAGAAAAAAAAAAAACCTCACCTGTACAACTCCTAGCTCTTCGTTTACATTTATCTTCTCAGATATCAGAGGAGGCTCGCTTTTCCCACAGCTCTCCTGACTGATGAGTGTGTCTGCATAGTTGGGCTGGGGGAAGATCATGTGACTGTTCCGGGAGTCTGCTGTGAGGGAGACCTCATGGGAATAAGTCTGCAGGAAAGCTCGCACCCCATCCACACCCACAAAGTGCGAGGTGGGCATGCCAGCCAACCTGCTTCCTGATGCCTGGAGCTGACCTGAAGAGTGCCAGCGTCTCAGCCTGAGTGCCAGTAGCACGATGACAAAGGTGAGGAAGACACAGGAGACTATAGCTACTGCCACCACAAGGTACAGTGTGAGACTGGAGTCGTCAGCATAGGATGAGGGCTTGAGGCTGTCCAGGTCAGCCAGGACATCTGGGATACTGTCAGCTACAGCCACAGTGAGTGTGACAGTAGCTGAAAGAGGGGGCTGGCCATGATCCTGGACCACCACCACTAAGCTCTGCTTGAGCGCGTCTCTGTCCAGCAGGGCCCGTGCAGTGCGCACCTCACCCGTGTGTAGCCCCACCGTGAAAAGTCCTGGCTCGCTGACCTTGAGCAGGTGGTAGGACAGCCAGGCATTCTGGCCAGAGTCTCTGTCCACCGCCACCACCTTGGTCACTAGGTATCCGGGCTCTGCGGATCGGGGAGCCAGCTCCACACCAGTGGAGCCATCGGTGGGAATGCTGGGGTACAGGATTTCAGGGGCATTGTCATTCTGATCCAGCACAAACAGGCTCAGTGACATGTTGCTACTAAGTGGAGGGTCTCCACTGTCACTGGCCATTACCCACAGCTGCAGATCTTTAACTTGCTCGTAGTCAAAAGAGCCCAGAGCATACAGGATGCCTGTATTGGAGTTGATGAAGACATAGGTAGACAGAGACATTCCTTGAAACATATCCTCAGCCAGAGAGTAAGTGATCTTGGCGTTGTTGCCGCTGTCAGGGTCGTGTGCAGTCACAGATAAAATTGAGATGCCTCTGGGATTGTTTTCCAGGATGTAGGTGGAGTATGAGGTGTGAGGGAAGATGGGAGGGTTGTCATTGATGTCTGCCACATTCAGGGAGATGTGGCTTTCTGTAGACAGGGGTGGGTTTCCACTGTCAATGACAGTTATTGTGATGTTATAATCTGAGATCTCTTCTCTGTCCAGGGCTTTCGTTGTCAATAAGTGATAATAATTATCAACTGACTTTTCCAATTTAAAGGGCAAGTTCCTGGGGATAGAACACACAATCTCACCATTCTCTCCAGAATCACCATCATGTACACTAAACAGTGCAATTACAGTTCCAGGAGGACAGTCTTCAGAGACGGAACTAGCAAGGGATGTGAGGATCACTTCTGGGACATTGTCATTCACATCCTGTACTGTCACCAATACCTTAGCACTGGCAAGAAGAGCACCTCCATCCTGAGCTACCACTTCCATGAGGTAGAATCTGGATTCCTCATAATCCAGTGATTGCAGAGTTGAGATTTCACCCAGGCTGGAATCAAGTTGGAAAGTCTCTGAAATCTTATCTTCTTCATTGCGAAAAGAGTATGTTAATTCCCCGTTTACTCCCTCATCTGGATCCGTGGCGGTTAGTGTAAGCAGCTGAGAGCCTACAGGTATGTTCTCTGGAACAGTCACTCTGTACTCAGATTGAGTGAAGAGAGGCTCATTATCATTTGCGTCGAGGACCACCACGTGTATGTGCATACTACTAGAGAGTATGGGGTCTCCACCATCTAAAGCTGTGAGAAGAAGGTCGTGGACAGCTACTTTCTCGCGGTCCAAGGGCCGTTCCAGTACCAGCTCCGGATATTTTTGTCCATCAGTTCCGCTTTTCTGCTCCAGAGAGAAGTGCATATTGGGGCTGAGCTTATAACTCTGGAGAGAGTTCATACTCACATCCGCGTCTCGAGCGAAAGGAAGTGCTAACCGAGTTCCCGTAGCCGCATTTTCATTAACTTTTACTTTTACTTCCTCATCCCGGAAACGTGGAAAGTTATCATTGATATCTATTATTTCTATTTCTACTCCATAAATTTTCATGTTATTCTCAAGCAAGATGTTAAAACTCACCACACACCGTGCACTCTGAGCACAGAGCTCCTCCCGGTCTATCCTGCCTGCGGTGACCAAACTGCCACTTCTCGGGTTCAGAGAAAAGAGCCGCGTCCTACCTCTGGAGACGATGCGGACGCCACGCTCCACCAGCTCCCGGGGCTCCAGACCCAGGTCCTTGGCGATGCTGCCCACGAAGGAGCCTTTGTCCAGCTCCTCCAGCACCGAGTAGCGGATCGGCCCGGCTCCAGCTCTCCATAACGTCTCCAGGAGCAGGAGGAGCAGAAGCGGCTCTATGCAGCCCCAACCTCTCAGTGTACCCGCCATTTCCTTCTCTCCGACCAGTTTCCTTAGTCCTAATTCCAGCCTGCTGTACCCTTATTTCTTTCAAGTCAAAGGAAACACATTACTTGACAGAAACGCGAGGCTTTTCCCCAAATTTCTCTGGTCTGTGTTTGTTTAGGGCGCAAGGAGCAGAGTCAGGTCGCCTTCAGCGGACAGCTTTTCCACTTTGGTGAACAGCGACGCTCAGAGTCCTATCCAGTTACTACACCAATTCTGTTTTTATTTCATAAATGTTTAATTATATTTTATTTCTAATAATTTTGCTGTATTCTTAACCTATTGACAAGTGACATTACTCATATCTAAGATTTAATTCTGAAATATCAAAGGACTTCCACAAACCTTGAGATCAATATAATTATTACATTTTTATTTCTTTAGAAAAGTTTTATTTAATGTGCCATTGAGTCTATGTCCTTTATTTACCTCTTACCTATACTGAGTCCATTAAATTAGGACATTAGAATTCTTAATTTTGTAGGCTTTAAAATTTCATCTTTTTATTAGGATACATTTATGAAAACGTGCCTACTATGGATAAGAATGTCCAGGAAACAAACCTAGCTCTCATCGCACCATTGCATAAAGGCCTACTGATTCAAGCAAATTGTATTAGATGTTGTAAACAGAGAAAATAAAGGGTCCATTTTGCTACTTGAGGTCTTTAAGAAAGTTCCCAGACTTTCACACTAAGAGTTTGGCAGCTTCACTATATCAGACTAAGAGTCTGAGTTGGGTTAACTACACATTATTTACATTTCCCTATTATCATGTCTAAATTGGAGTTAAGGCATTTTACAGTGACAGACTCTTGGGGAAGTCAGTGTAGTGACTGAAGAAAAGGGCTTTCGTTCGTCACCTAGGCAGAAAAACATGTCCAGATCCTTAGTGAGCAGGCAAGTGCCCTTCTATGTTGAGACGGATATTAAACGCTATCACCTTTACATGGTAGCAGGAAAAAAAGCCTCATGATTGAAAACAAAGGGACATTTCAGAGAGTCCACTGAGAAAAGCAATTTTTTCCCTAATGACACCTCCATAGGAAAAGAAACAACACAAAGAGATTTTATACCTATAATTAGAAAATTCAAAAAAGAAAGTTTTAGGTAAACAATGTGAGTATAATTTGCAAAATTTTTCTCATTGTACAATTTTTCACAAAAGCAGTTTGTTATATGCATAAGAGAGAACGATTTCTCCCACTTATTAAATACATTCTTTTTTTTTAATTTTTTTTTAATTTTTTTTCAATGTTTTTTATTTATTTTTGGGACAGAGAGAGACAGAGCATGAACGGGGGAGGGGCATAGAGAGAGGGAGACACAGAATCGGAAGCAGGCTCCAGGCTCTGAGCCATCAGCCCAGAGCCTGACGCAGGGCTCGAACTCACGGACCGCGAGATCGTGACCTGGCTGAAGTCGGACGCTTAACCGACTGCGCCACCCAGGCGCCCCAAATACATTCTTTTTAAAAGTTTATTTATTTATGAGAGAGGTAGAGCATGAGCAGGGAAATGCAGAGAAAGACAGAATTCCAAGAAGGCTCCACACTGACAGGGCTCAATCTCATGAATCATGAGATCATGACCTGAGCCAAAATCAAGAGTCAGACACTTAACCACTGAGCCACCCAGGCACCCCCATAAACACACTCTTAATAACAGGTACTACAGGCCTCAAATATTGCTTATCCTTTAAAAACAGATCTGAGGGGCGCCTGGGTGGCGCAGTCGGTTAAGCGTCCGACTTCAGCCAGGTCACGATCTCGCGGTCCGTGAGTTCGAGCCCCACGTCAGGCTCTGGGCTGATGGCTTGGAGCCTGGAGCCTGTTTCCGATTCTGTGTCTCCCTCTCTCTCTGCCCCTCCCCCGTTCATGCTCTGTCTCTCTCTGTCCCCAAAAAAATAAATAAACGTTGAAAAAAAAATTAAAAAAAAAAACAGATCTGAGATCTCAAGACATTAAGCTTGAAAAGATACTTAGAAGGGAGGTCTACAATTCAGTCCTACCCATGCCCTGCTGTTGACAAGCCATGACACTGGGTAAAATTTTCTTTTTGGTTCCCAGTTTTCCCAAACGAGGAACATGGAAAGCTCTCTTTACTCTGAAGTGCTATAATTCTAAGAGGAAGTAAAACTAAAATCTGAGTAATAAAGATCTGTAGGGTAAAAGGAATAGCTTAAGATCCCAGTAGTAATGAAATTTCAGAGGAAAGTAATATAAAGATGAAGCAGAAACTATTTCGTGTAGTAAAGACTTGTAATTATGGACAAATAAATCTCACACATCAGAGAGAAAACCTATGTTAAAATTCTGTTTAGATAAGATTAAGATAACTAAGGCAGAAAACTGCCTAAATTGAGCCCACAAGACAAAATATGAAATAGTAATTTCTACGCCAGTAAGGTGATTTGTTAACAAACATTGAAACCCAAAATGAAAACTAGCGAAGTAAATTAAAACTCACCTTTAGAATAGTATCTGATGCAAATGGGACCCCAGCGCCTTCATGATTTGTATTTGGTAACCAAGCGGCATCTTCACAGAGGAGATCCTGAGAGGGAGTCACTTCCGGGGTGACATTAAGAAAATTAAACTCTGTCTTAGCTAACTGTGAAGCAACGCACAGATTGTAGGAATAAGGCAAAGTCCCTTCTCTGTAATC
>NW_024420882.1:0-3505 GCF_014898765.1 Herpailurus yagouaroundi
CAGCCCCTGCTGCTTCAGTTTAACCAGCTACAATAATCACAATCCAGCGCCTAACTGAAAAAATTATTTTTATATGTTCATATATTTAATGACGATTAATTTGCACTATTAACTACATAGTTATCCCAAATTTCCAGGGTTTAGGGTAATCAACATGTTGACATGCATCTCAAATCCGCACTGTAATAGAAAGATTACTATAACACATACTTGGGCTAAATGATCTCGGAATACAGTAATTTTGAATAGTAATATGAGTAAAGTTTTATTCTTCTTTCCTTATTCCCGTTTTTCCTGATTTCATTAGTTTTTGGGTACCTCAATGCTGATTCATTTCAATTTTTCAGAAAGCATCAGTAATGCTGAAATTGTCTTTAAAAGGGCACAATTTATATTTACCTCTAAACCCTCTTTTCTTTCAAAATAGTTTCAGCAATTTCTTTATAGTAGTATCATATGACCTACATGTCACCCATTTAAGAAAATGACAGCTGGAAAAACATTAGCCTATTCCTCCTTTGCATTGCACAATTATTTTCCTGGTTATAAAATATAACATCAACCTTGAAAGTTATCAGGGAAATATAGTTTGACTTGCAACACAAGATCACTAACCGTGGTCTACTGCAGTGAGGTTCTGGCTCCCACTTCTGTGCTTAAATTGAACATCACATGATGAGCTCAATTGATAAAATAATCCCTAGGATATTCAATTGCAGTAGCATACTGAGTTTAGGTCACTTTCCTTTTTTGAAAAATATTTTTAAGTATCTAATGAATTTGGGGATATTCTTTTTCAAAATACGTGATAATCATATTTCTGCCTCACCAAGTATCAGTTATTGTCTTCTCAAGTGATTGTACATCTGAACACTGCAAAATATATGAAACATACTTCCATACTATTGCACAGCCCAATTTATGCAAAATACCACCAAACACAATACTATGCTAGAAAAAAGCCCTTTTATTTAACACCCAAAAGGTTACTATACCCAGGAAGAGTTAGCCTATCCCCCTCCTTTCTATTGAAGAATTATTTTCCTGGTTACAAAATGTAACATCAATCTTCAAAGTTACAAAGGGAATAATATTTTGCATAGTTCCTAGTAAACAAGTAGGTCCAAGTAAACAAATTTACTTGTCATCAACCCCTTCTAGTTGCTAATCAACTGATGTACTGAGCTTTAGTAAAATGTTATATAATGAATATAAATGTAGTTAACCCCAGATTGGGTTATTTCTAACTGAATTTTTTTTAGCAGATCCAATAAGTTGAATCAACTTCTGGTCTTGAGTATACAAAATTGTTGTTTCATAAAGCAAGCATCCCCAATCTCCCACTAGGAGAGCCCATAAACACACTTCACATGGCTGTAATGCTAACACAGTACAATGAAATTTTGTCTTAAAACATATATATGCTTATTTCACAAGTGCAACTTGAAATGACACTTTATTTGATGTCATATTTTATTGGTTTCAGGCAATAACCTTTAGTGTGGCATTAGATCCCTATCTCTCATTGATATAGGTCTTAGTGAAGCTTGACACACACATTCCATTCTTTAGGCATCAGTCTAACCTTCTACCAGGATATAACTTTAATAGATGATTATGCTTTAAAATGTCAGGAAGCAAAATAACACCTCACACTTGTCAGAATGGCTAAAATCAAAAACACAAGGACTGACAAATGTTGGTGAGGATGTGGAGAAAAAGTAACCCTCCTGGATTGTTGGTGGGAATGCAAACTGGTGCAGCCACTGTGGAAAACAAGTTGGAGGTTCCTCAAAAAGTTAAAAATATAACTAAGATATTATCCAGTAATGGTGCCACTGGGTATTTACCCTCAAGATACAAAAATACAGGGGTACCTGTGTGGCTCAGTTGGCTGACCAGCAGACTCTTGATTTTGGCTCAGGTCATGATCTCACGGTTCATGGGATCCAGCGCCTGTCGGGCTCTGTGCTCACAACACAAAGCCTGCTTGGGATTCTCTCCCTCTTCTCTCCCCCACCCCCACACACTCACACTCTCTCAAAATAAATATTTTTTAAAAAGATACAAAACCACTAATCCAAAGGGATGCACATACCCCAATATTTGCAGCAGCATTATTTAAACTAGCTAAACTATGGAAATAGTCCAAGTATCCATTGATGAATGGATAAAGAAAATTTATATATATATATATATATATATATATATATATATATATATATATACACACATGTACACATACACATACATACATATCCATACACACACACACACACACACACACACACACACACACACACACACTGGAATATTATTCAGCCACAAAAAGAATGAAATCTTGTCATTTGCGATGACATGGATGGAGCTCAAGAGTATAATGCTAAGTGAAATAAGTCTGTCAGAGAAAGACAAATACCGTATGATTTCACTCATATGGGAATTTAAGAAATGAAACAAATAAGCAAGGGGAAAGTGAGAGACAGAGAGAAGCCAAGAAACCGATTCTTAATTATTGAGAATAAACTGGTGGTTATCAGAGGGGAGGTGGGTGAGGGGAATGGGTGAAATAGGTGATAGGTTAAGTAGTGCATTTGTCATGATGACCACTGGGTGATGTACAGAAGTGCTGAATCACTATATCGTACACCTGAAACTAATATAACACTGTATATTAACTATACTGGAGTTAAAATTTTTAAATATGTCAGGAAGCAACTGAGATTTTCAAAGTCATAAAGTTGAGGTATATGGAGGCAGAATATCTTCAAGAACCTTTCCTAGATCTAATCTAAAAAGAATCCTGACAAGGTGTATGAGCTGTATTTTCCTCTTGCTAACCCAGTGCAATGAAAAACATGTAACAATTTATTCTCATTTATAAAACACATGAATTGAGAACACTGAAGGGAAAATACATGGAAGGTATAAACATGTGACAGTCCACTTATTCACAGTCTTGTATAGGCTTTCACTAAGGAAATGACACCAAAACCTATGTCAATAAGTGTTCTATGTTAAATAAATCGGTTAACTTGCTTTTGCCTCTTACATTTTTAAAACATTTGTTTCACAATACAGTAAAGAAAATTACACAAAATATAATTCCTCAAGGATGTAAAGATAAATGTATTAGTGAACTCACCTGAATATTTTCTGCTTCGTCCTTACATCCATGAAAATCTATAGATGTTAATGAGGGATCTTTTTTCTCACAGCTCTCCAGACTGAGGAGCATGTCTGCATAGTTGGGCTGGGGGAAGATCACGTGACTCTCCCTGGAGTCCGCGGTGAGGGAGACCTCGTGGGAATACGTCTGCAGGAAAGCCCGCACCCCATCCACGCCCACAAAGCGCGAGGCGGGCACGCCAGCCAATCCAACCCCCGCAGCCTGGAGCAGACGCGATGAGCGCCAGCGCCTCAGTCTGAGAGCCAGCAGCACGATCACAAAGGCAAGAAAGACGCAGGAGACTGCGGCCACCGCCACCACCAGGTACAGCGTGAG
>NW_024420883.1:0-2774 GCF_014898765.1 Herpailurus yagouaroundi
GCCCTCAACCAGGATATTGATATTTACTAGACACTGTGTGCTCTGAGTGCAGATCTCCTCCCGGTCTATCCTGCCCGCCGTGATCAAGCTACCAGTTCTCCAATCCAGAGCAAAGAGCTGTGTCCTACCTCTAGAGACGACGCGGACTCCGTGCTTCACCAGCTCTTGTGACTCCAGATTCAGGTCCTTTGAGATATTACCCACAAAGGATCCTTTGTCGCTCTCTTCTGGCACCGAATAGTGGATCTGTCCTCTCCCGATTTCCCAGAGCGTGCCCAGTAGAGTGTACAGCAGGACAAGCTTGCCGCGTCTCTGGTAATTCTTTGGAGCGGCCATTGTTCTTTCACTACTGAATCCACTCAGAATCTTCACTGGGCATATGCGTCTTGTTTACCTTTTTGCTGCAGCTATGGAGATCATCTTATATAAAGCTGGAGTGTCTCAGATTTAGGAACGGAGTTTCGCTGCAGCTTTGCAGTTGGTCTGTGGGAACTGTGAGTCTTTGCAAGATGGGAGCCTTTATTAACAGGATGGCGTTTGGTTAAATTTATCTCCAAGTAGGTGAACAGCGGCGCTTAGAGTCCTAAGCAGTTACTGCACCCACTGAGATAAGTAATAGTGTATGCCAGGTTATTGAGAGAAAAAAAAATTATTCTTGCCTTTTATAGTTTATTTTTAATGTGTTTAACTTGTCTCTGAATTCATATTTTAAAAGTAATTGCTAAGAAGCATGGGATGAAGTAGGGTTAAAGTTTTATAAAGTATTATTAAGTGATATCAAAAGATTTATGGGTTAGTCTCACATTACTCACATTTCTGGAATACATTTACTCTTAAAATGCAAACAATTAAAATTTTGTTTTGTGCTATTCCCTAAGCTATATTCTAAATCTATTACCAAATGAGTAGGGATTCCAGTTGTCACTGGAAATTCATTCATTTTTAGAATAAAGTAGACCTATTGGAGATGACTGACTCAGAAGGTGTTTTATTTCATGTAAACTAATTAATCATTATAGTAAGCTCTCAGTTGCTTTTTAGATATTCTTTTAAAATGCCATTTTAATTACATGTTGATAATGTTTTCAAATTAACATTGTGAAATTTAACAGGATAAATGCTTTTACTTTCAAGTGTCATCATCAAAGACTATATTGTTTTGTTATTTTACATATTTATTTAGTTAGTTATTGCATTATTTATTTTTAAGTAATCTCTACACCCAACATGGAGCTTGAACTCACAACCCTGAGATCAAGAATCGCATGCTGTACCAACCAACCCAGCCAGGCAACCTGTTTAGCTACTTTACTTAAATTATGTATTTTTTCTATTTGAATAGAAAATGTTTAAAAAATATCAATGAATACACAGCAAAACCCAATCCCCAGCCTATTCTTCCACAAATGAGAGATGATTATATGTTAGTGCAGACTTAATTAACTTCTTATGAAAGACATATATTCCAAAGTTAATTTTACCCTAATTAGTATTTTGATTCAGAGAACCACAAAAAGAAACACGTAATTATCACTAAACAGTCAGAAAGTGTCAATACAGAAAAAAACTACGTCTCTTTTCTTCAGCAGTTTGTTAAGTGGCTAGTAACTGAAGCGGTTGCTAACAGAAATCTACAAATGTATTATTTACTATTACACTTGTATGCACATCAGAGTGGCAATTTTGTCTAAAATTTGAAGAACTGAAGACAATTTTTCTCCTAGAGATAATAGAATGACTAGAAGACCTAGCTATATTAGCTTAGGGCTGCAAAAAAGACAGTTCAAAATGATACAGGAGTGTGTGTGTGGAAAACCTGTGCTGCAAGTAAAAGAAAATGCTTTTTATCTTCTGGTGAGCATAATGATCTAACTGCTAAGTAAAATGCTTTTACACACACACAGTTCATTGCACACAATTGCAATGTGTCTATCTACATAACAATCCATGTTAAGATACCTTATTCCAGAAGGTTCTGAAACAAAGGGGAGTAAATACAAGAAACAACACAACAGTTAAATCAGTTAAGAAAAATGTCTAATTTTAGCGTAACTTTTTTTGTTAAAGGTTTATTTAAATGCCTGTCCACTTTTACATTTACACAATGTCCAAGTTAAAAAATTAATATATTAGGTAAGAAGAAGAAAACTTAGAAAAAAGTCCCATTAGCTTTTAGGAGATAGGCTATAACATCATCTCTTTCCCTTTGTTGATAAAACCACACTCTCACTGCTTTGTAGATCTGAGCCTGGTAAGACACCCCTAAAAGACACATAACTGCTCCTATTTCAACTTTCCTTGAAGAATAGTATGACAGCTTTTTTACTTTTTAAAGAAACGTTTAGATCTACAAATTGTATCTTTTCCTATGAATATAAAGAATTGGATAGATTGTAAGCAGGTTATGCTTAAAAGAAACTCACCAGATGGGAGGTTGACTCACTGGATTTGCAAAGTGGAAATAAGGCCCCGGATGAATCACCACAAAGTATGTCTTGCTCTGAACTCAATTGCTCATTGCACTTTAGAAAATTAAACTCTGTCTTTCCAGTATGCGCAACGCACAAATTGTAGGAATAAGGCAAAGTCCCCTCACTGTAGTTGGGAGGAATCACAGGTCCTGATTTTTCACAGAGACTGTACTGAAAGCAGCCGCAGGTGGTGGGGCTGGAGGAGCGACGAAGGTGCAAGGCTATGGAAAGAGTCACTGCCGTGAGGAAAAGCACTGAGATCAAGGCCAAAGCCACCACCAGGTAAAACTGCAGCTCGGCCTG
>NW_024420884.1:0-1130 GCF_014898765.1 Herpailurus yagouaroundi
GCCCGCGGCTCCAGGTCGCTGGCCACGATGGAGTAGGACACGCGGCCATTGGGCCCTAGGTCGGGGTCGGAGGCGCTGACTTGGGCGATGGAGGCTCCAGGAGGATTGTTCTCAACCACGTGGACCACGTAAGAAGGCTGTGGGAAAACCGGCGCGTTGTCATTGACATCGCCAACGTGCAGGGTGACGCTGGAGCTTGAGGAAAGGGGCGGTTTTCCCCTGTCGGTGGCTGTGACAGTAATATTGTACTCAGGGGTCTGCTCACGGTCTAGAACTCCATCTGTCACTAATTTATAGGTGTTTATAGAAGAAGAGAGTATTTTAAACGGAACATCACCTTCTAATTTACAAGTAACTTCTCCGTTGTATCCAGAATCCTTGTCACGGATTTTAATCAAAGCAACGTGTGTTCCCAGCTTGGTGTCCTCCATAATAAGATCCGGTAGAGACTGGATTACCACTTCTGGGAAATTGTCATTTATGTCCTGGACCTCTATCTCGACGGTACATTGGGCAATCATTCCTCCACCATCCCTTGCTTCCAAAACTATGGAATATTCTTTGACTTCCTCAAAATCTAACATATTTAGAATAGTAATTTCCCCCGTGTTAGAATTCAGGTCAAACTGGGTGATCTGGCCTGCTTCAGTGAAAGAGAAGGTGATCTGGGCATTGACACCTTCATCCTGATCGGTGGCCATCACTCGAAGCACAGTGGTGCCAGGAAGCACATTTTCCGGAAGGCCCACCCTGTATAGTTCTTGGCTGAACACTGGAGGGTTATCATTGGCATCAGTCACTAGGACCTGTATCTGGGCAGTACTACTTAGGGATGGATTCCCGCCGTCCAGCACAGTCAAGGTCAACTGGTAGGATTTCTGCTCTTCCCGGTCTAAAGGCATCTTTAGTACCAACTCAGGGTATTTACTACCATCTAATTTCTCTTTATTCACGAGTGAGAAATGATCATTAGGATTGAGCTGGTAATTCCGTAATGAGTTGGTACCAATATCTGCATCATGGGCAGATCCTAAAATAAATCGTGCCCCAGGGTTTGTGGACTCACTTATTTGCAGCTCAAAGGAAGTTTGCGTGAATTTTGGTGTGTGGTCATTAATATCTTCGATGTC
>NW_024420885.1:0-8153 GCF_014898765.1 Herpailurus yagouaroundi
GTGACGTTGTATTCCGGAGTCTGTTCTCGGTCTAGGGGTCCATCTGTTACCAGCTTGTAGTAATTATTAGATGAAGAATGAATCTTAAATGGAATATCTCTACTTAAGTTACAAATGACTTCTCCGTTTTCCCCAGAATCCTGGTCCTGTGTTTTGAAGAGAACAACAACCATTCCTGGATGGGAATCCTCCAAAATTTGATCAGAGAGAGAAGTAATGATTATTTCAGGGATGTTGTCGTTTTCATCTAGAACTTCTATGATTACTTTACACTGGGTAGAGAGGGATCCTCGGTCCTTCGCTTCTACATCCATGGTATATCTTTCTACTTCTTCGAAATCCAAGGGTTGCTGAGTTATAATGTTTCCTGTGGCAGAATCCAGAGAGAACACATGCTGGGCTTTATTAGCCATACCAAGGAATGAGTAGGTGATCTCCGCGTTGAAGCCTTCGTCTTGGTCAGTGGCACTCACCTGCACCACTGAGGTGCCTGGGGGTACACCTTCACGAAGACTGACCCTATACATATCTTGGCTGAACACCGGGGGGTTATCATTGGCATCCACCACCAGGATTCGGATCTGAGCTGTGCTGCTTCGTGGTGGATTTCCATTGTCAAATGCTGTCAGCACCAGATGATGAGAGCTTTGTGTTTCCCGGTCCAGGGTCTTCTTCAGTACTAATTCTGGATATTTGCCACCATCGGGATTGTCTTTCACCACCAAGGAGAAGTACTCATTAGGGCTTAACTGGTATTTGCTCAGTGAATTCGTACTAATATCAGGATCTTTTGCAGACTCAAGAATTGTTCCCATCCCTGGAGTGACAGATTCACTGATTTCTAAGTTTATTTCATCTTTATGGAACTGAGGGGCATGGTCATTAATATCCTCAACAACCACAATGATATGAAAGATATTTAAAGGATTTTCCACCACGGCTTCCAACTGCAACTCACATCTTCTTCTCTCTTTGCATATCTGCTCCCGGTCTATTCGGTCCTTCACTAGTAAGTCCCCACTCTCTGCGTCTACGTTGAAAAGCAGCTTCTCCGTGCTGACTCGCAGCTTCCTAGCTGACA
Source organism: Herpailurus yagouaroundi (assembly GCF_014898765.1). Classification (NCBI taxonomy): domain Eukaryota; kingdom Metazoa; phylum Chordata; class Mammalia; order Carnivora; family Felidae; genus Herpailurus; species Herpailurus yagouaroundi. The sequence continues at coordinate 1,082 of NW_024420885.1, forward strand.
CGTCCAGGACACTGAGCCCGAGATCCTTGGCGAGGTTCCCCACCACCGAGCCCTTGGCCAGTTCCTCGGGAATCGAGTAGCGGATCGGCTCGCAGACCGCGGGGTAGAACAAAGGTAGCAGGAAGGGAAACAGTACCTGCCGCCTGCCGGCCGGGCGCCTCTGAACGCAGCTCCCTCCCATTGCGCGCTCTAGTTCTCGCTGGGTCCCAGTCTTTCTAGCTAGAAAAAGTGCCCGCTACCGCACTGGTAGCATTAGGCCCAGAACATACAGAGCCTCCAGTCTTGGGACTGGGAATCTGTGTGTGCTGGGGAGAGTCGGCGTGGCCAGAAGCCCCTGTGTGTATGGGGTTGCTTCACTCTGTGTTGTTGACTGCGCAGGAACATCCAGGCTAGAGGCTGAAGAATCCCGGGCGACAGCACTTGCCCTGTACTGGCCGACAGCGGCGCCCAGAGGCTTTGTGTGGAACCGCAATCTAGTTTTTCTCTTTCAGGAAATCTTGTTAAAATGTAAGATGATAACAGCTAATATCCTAAATCTTATTTCTCAATGTTTTCATTCTCATCATGAAACGTGTTTCATATGGTAAAAATTATAATATGTTGTATATGTTAAAAATTTACATAGACTTTGAATAAGTAAAGTACTTCTTTCAAAATTCAAAAAAGCACAAAAGAATATAGAGTGTAAAGTAGCTCTTCCATCCCATGGCCCATTGCTATTCAGTTCTTGCATCCAGAGGTAATCACTGTTGTTCCTTTTAAAAGTAATTATCCACAAAGGTAAGTACTGAAAATAAGCAAAAATCTTTTTGTCTTCAATCGTAGCTTACATTTGGCTAGAAAGCATTAGTCCATCTCCCATATTTAGAAATTAGAAGGCTGTCATTCCCATAGTCATTACATTCATCTAGGGTGTTCTGTGCTGTTTTCAAATAATAATTAACATGATTTGGTCACAACAATTACCACGCCGAAAGAGTAGTTTTTTAAAAACCCTGTATTTTTCAGAACAGAATTATTTAGATATAGATGCGTAATAATTTTGACTCCCAAAGATAGATTTAAAATGACTTTCAATGATTTAAGTTAATAACTATGACCCTAAAGGATGTGCTCTCTTTCCATAGACCTATTGTTGAGCAAATGTTGGATGACAATGAGAAAAATCAGTCTCATAAATATTTTGAGACACATTAGGATATTCTTGGACTGAATGCTACCATATTGGTTTGGAAGAATACTAGTAATAAGTTAAAAGTACAATATCAAACCAAATACATCGCCATCTTCACTAAAGTAAATGGCCACATCAGTAACTCTACTTACTGATTGTTTAGAATACTTCTGTGTACTTCTCTGCATATATTCAGATCTCCCACAGAAATGACATTTCTTTCTTGACCTAGTTTATTTTGATTCTTAACGTCAGAATTTTCATAAATCCAGGTGGATCTTCTTTCTTCTATGTTACAAAGCCACTGAAATACCCTTGGAACTCATCTTTTGCTTCTGTTCTTAGGCACATGTACAAATGTTTTTTCTTATTTGGAGAATTTAACAAAAAATGCTGGCAGCATAACCCAAAATTTGCTTACTTTAACCTTCTATACGTTCTTTAGCATCCCTAGTGAGCAAGGAAAGTCAAATTAAAATGCTGTCTTCCACATAACAGTATGAAATTAGAATCACAAGCAAAAAGGATGCTACACTGTTACAGGGTGCCTAGGTAGCTCAGTCCGTTAAGCATCTGACTTTTGATTTTGGCTCAGATCATGATCTTTCAGTTCGTGGGCCTGAGCCCCATGTGTTCTGTGTTGGGCTCTGCACTGACAGCATGGAGCCTGCTTGGGATTCTCTCTCCCTCTCTCTCTGCCCCTCCAATGCATGCGCTTTCTCTCAAAATAAACTTTAAAAAAAGGATGCTAATGTATTGTTACCAATTATGATTACACTTGGAAAATTTTAAGCACACATTGTTAACAATTGTTAGTAGAATATTAATGAAAAACTTAAATCCTTCTAGGAAGTATATTCAACTGTAATTGTCACCGTAAGGTATATTTTGAAAAATAAAACCACAAAGGTGTATTGCTTTTCTCGTTGGGAAAAACAACACTGAGGAACCTGTTCACTGTTTCCAGCGAAGTTAATGGATTTGTCTCTGATATTCACCTATTTTACCAGACCTGCCTTCAAAACAAGAGCTAAGGTTGCCTAAGAGGCTAAGATTTTAGCATGTGGCCAGGAGAAGTGTACATAAATTGACAGACACTTATGGAGGTACTCTCAGGAACTGTCAGTACTGTACTCAACAAAACTATAAAGTAGAATGCTCTGCAAAATCGTAACAGCCTTGTGACCATAGGCCTTCATTGGAATTATGTGAATATTTACCAGAAAATAAAAACATATCAGTCTTAATAACCATCAAATTCTACTCTTCAATGTTTTAGCAAGAAACAAATATCATTGAAATGGAACAGTGAAAAAAATAAAGACCAAAATTTTCTATCATTATGCCAAACCTAAAAGTAAAACCAATTATAATTCTTAAAAGAAAAAGAGTAAAACCAGAACTCACTGGAACCAAAGGGTTATCTTCTACAGGTAACTTCAAATCATCTAACAAAGACAAAGGATCCTTTTTCTCAAAGCTCTCATGGCTAATGAGCATGTCGGCGTAGTTGGGCTCGGGGAAGATCGCGTGACTCTTCCGTGAGTCTGCTGTGAGGGAGACCTCATGGGAATACGTCTGCAGGAAAGCCCGCACCCCTTCCACGCCCACAAAGGGGGAGGTGGGCACACCCACTAGCCCGCCTCCTGAAGCTTGGAGCTGGTGCGATGTGTGCCAGCGCCTCAACCTGAGAGCCAGTAGCATGATGACAAAAGCGAGGAAGATGCAGGAAACTATGGCTACCGCCACGACCAGATATAGCGTTAGACCTGAAGCTTCGGAGTCACGTGGAACTTCCAGACTGCCCAGGTCAGCCAGGACATCTGGGATGCTGTCAGCAATGGCCACAGTGAGTGTGACGGTGGCTGAGAGAGGGGGCTGGCCATGGTCCTGCACCGCCACAACCAGGCTCTGCTTGAGCACATCTCTGTCCAGCAGGGCCCGTGCTGTGCGCACCTCGCCTGTGTGCAGCCCCACTGCGAAGAGCCCTGGTTCGCTGGCCTTGAGCAGGCGGTAGGACAGTCGGGCATTCTGACCTGAGTCTTTGTCCACTGCCACCACCTTAGTGACCAAATAGCCGGACTCTGAAGAACGGGGTGCCAGCTCCATTCCAGTGGAAGTGTCAGTGGGTAGGGTGGGGTACAGGATCTCTGGTGCATTGTCATTCTGGTCCAGCACAAATATGCTCACAGAAACATTGCTGCTGAGAGGTGGGTCCCCACTGTCAGTGGCAATCACCTGAATCTGTAGATCATGAAATTGCTCATAGTCGAAAGTTCGCAACGCATACAGGACTCCTGTGTCAGAGTTTATGGAGACGTAGGAGGATAGAGGTGCTTCCTGGAAAGTGTCTTCAGCTAGGGAGTAAATAACCTGAGCATTCTCTTTGCTGTCTGGGTCTAGTGCAGTCACAGACAAGATGGAGGCACCTCTGGGGTTGTTCTCTGGGATATAGGTGAAGTAGGAGATGTGGGAAAAAGTGGGTGGGTTGTCATTAATATCTGCCACTTGCACAGTGAAGTGAGTTTCTGTTAATAGGGGTGGATTTCCTCCATCTGTGGCTGTCACTGTGATATTGTAAGAGGATACCTGTTCCCTGTCAAGGGTTCTGTGTGTCACCAGTCTATAATAACCGTCAATGGATTTCTCTAACTTAAATGGTAGATTGCCTGATATGGAACAGGTGACCTGTCCATTCTGCCCAGAGTCTGGATCATGCACATTTAAAAGGGCTATAATAGTTCCCGGAGGTGAGTCTTCCATCAGGGGACTAAACAGAGATGTGATGGTCACCTCTGGATTGTTGTCATTTACATCTTCTACTGTAATCAATACTTTTGCCATTGCAAGATATGCTCCTCCATCTTCTGCTTGTATTTCTAATTCATAGAAATCTGTTTCTTCATAGTCTAGATTTTCTGATAATTTTATTTCCCCAGTATTTTTGTTTAGTTGGAATTTCAACAATTTGTCAGGAACAAATTTTCGGAATGAATATGTGACTTCTCCATTGGCTCCTTCATCCCTGTCTGTGGCAGTGACTGTAAGCAGCTGTGTGCCCACAGGCAAGTTCTCCAGAACACTCACTCGGTATTCTGGCAAGGTAAAGACCGGTGCATTGTCATTTGTATCAAAGACGATCACACTGATGAGAACTGTACCAGATAGGAGAGGGTCACCCCCATCGGAGGCAGTGAGGACCAGGTGGTGTAGTGCCTCTTCCTCACGATCCAGGGCGTGCTTCAGTACCAGCTCTGGGTATTTGACACCACTGGCATGACTCTGAACTGCTAATGAGAAGTACTTATTGGAGCTGAGCTGGTAGCTCTGGAGGGAGTTCACACCCACGTCTGGGTCAACAGCTTCCAGGAGAGGAAAACGCATTCCTGGAGCGACATTTTCATTAATTTTTACCTCTACATTTTCTGCTTGGAATTTTGGGGCATTATCGTTGACATCAGTTATTTCTATTTCTATCCCAAAAAGTTCCACCCTATCTTCCACAAGAATGTTAAAATTCACCAGACACCGTGCACTCTGACCACAGAGCTCCTCCCGGTCTATCCTGCCTGCGGTGACCAAACTGCCACTTCTCGGGTTCAGAGCGAAAAGCTGCGTCCTACCTCTGGAGACGATGCGGACTCCAGGCTCAGCCAGCTCCCAGGGCTCCAGCCCCAGGTCCTTGGAGATGTTGCCGACGAAAGAGCCTTTCTCTAACTCCTCAGGAACGGAGTAGCGGATCTGCCGGGCTTCAGCCTCCCATGACAAACCGAGGAAAAGACAGAACAAAACCAGCGCTTTGCGGTTGGAGTGGTTCCTTTTAGCAGCCATTGTTGTCTAGTCAAGGAATTCTCGCCAAGTAATCACTGGGCACGTTGTGTGTTTTAACGACTCCTTTTTCTTTCTCTGGCTGCTGGGAGCCTCTGTAGCCTACGCACCTCAAATTCTGGAGTGAGTTTCACTGCAACCCTGGAACTGGTTTGTAGGAACTGAGGAGCTTCGCGTAGTCGGAGCCCTGAGAATCTGGATTGAGCACTGGCTGCGTTTCTCTGGGAGAACAGCGGCGCTCAGAGTCCTGAGAAGTTACTGCACCCACTATGTGTGCAATGGAAAACACGGTACTCTTTGTTGGATCTTTCATTTTACTTTACAATATTTCTATGGCTTCTCAACTGATATCCCTTAAGTTAACTACTACTTGTAGATTGCTTATTGGGTAGGATAAATGGAAAGTACTATAAAATATCAAATGAAAATAACTGGTCAAATACACATATTTGTAACACTTTCTGAGTAGAAACATACTCATTTCTAGCTATATTCACTTATAATTTTTATTTTAGCTTTAACTAATTGGCCAATTAATTAAATTTGTTGATGATTAATATTGTGTAAAAATTTTTCAAAATATTCTTTTCTAAAATAGTTTTATTGAGCCTCCATGAACTGTTTTGAAAACAATGTTTTTTTTTATTGTAGGCATATATAATTAGAAGTTAATTTGACCTATTTAAATTAATGAAGTAACCACAAACTAAAAGGAGTATAACATGTCTGTGTGGTAATGGGAAGAAAAATATAAGAATTTCAAGCTACAATTTTTAAAAACAAAATAATGATGTAGGGTGTTTTTTTTTTTAAGTAAGTATTTACTCAAATGATCTGTTTTCATCAGAGCATTGATGCCCATACAAACAATCTCTTCTGGCACTTTGTATGGAAGCCCAAAGTGAAGTGGTTCAGACATCTTCAATTCTACCTGCCCATCAACCCAGCAGAAGTTCTCTCCCCAAAGGTGAGGAGTTTAGAGGTTCACATCTTTTATACAGAGAACAGGTTGTTCAGGACCATTTATGTCACTATGCCTCCAAAGTGTGGAACTTTTCAGAGATTTTATATTTTGTCTTCAAAGACTTTATATCAGACAATTAGAGACAGAGACTGAGTGCAAAAGGCAGTGACAGTTCATTTGCTTTCTTAGAAATTCATTCTTTTTCAATGTAGAGGAAAAAAGATTAGGAAAGAGTACAATTTGAGCTCCAAGAAAAGATAAATAAACATAAGAAGAAAGCCAGAAGAACCAAATGCTGAAGAGAAAAAATCCTCTAGGGTAGTTACTAAGTTCTGGGGAGCATAGAAACCTTGGCAATGGAAAACAAGTTTGACTCATCTCCCAAGGAAAATACGTATTTCTATAACTTTGCATAGAATTTCAGAAACTTTTCGATTTGTTCACCATCTCCCCTCAAATGCTTAGTTATTTTAATTATTAGAATAAATGAAGATACCTAAATATAGCCAGGATATTATTTACAATAAATGTTTCTTTGAAACAAGCACCTGCTTGAATATTTAATGAGTGGCTTAATATTATTATACTCAAAATATATAAGTAGAATATGGAAAATTCATCTTAAATCTTAACAAACTTGAGTAATTACTTATTAATTTATTCAGTAAGAAGCCACCGCCTGTTTTGCTAATCAGCTTGACTAGATATCGCCAATTTAGTGACATTATTGCTGAATTATAGAGCACTTACAAACCAAGTAACTCTTGAAAAATGTAATTTGCAAAAAGTAAATACTGAGACAAGGTGATTAGTTATGGATTTTCCAAATATGACTCATATTAAAAAATACAATAGTATGCCTCAAATAAGAGAAAACAATAGAATGTTTCAGAAGACACAAAAATGTAACTCACCGGTGTGAGCATCTCAGGATGTGCAGTCAAATCATGCCCACCCTGAAGTGGAATTAAGGCCCCAGACGAATCACCGCAAACTATGTCTTGAGTGGAATGCAAGAGCTCATTACATTTTAGGAAGTTAAACTCTGCCTTTCCGGTTTGGGCAACGCACAAATTGTAGGAATAAGGCAAAGTCCCCTCACTGTA
>NW_024420886.1:0-3547 GCF_014898765.1 Herpailurus yagouaroundi
CAGCCCCTGCTGCTTCAGTTTAACCAGCTACAATAATCACAATCCAGTGCCTAACTGAACAAGCCACGTTTTAATGTTAATATATTTAATATCCTAAATTATAAAGCCTTCTTTAATATATATTTTCTCTTGTTTCCAAATTATTAGAAATGTGATGAGTTTTTATATTAACCGACATATCTGGTCCATCCATTTCACCCTACTACAAACATACATTGAACTCTTGCCTTGTACTTAGTAGTGCCCTTGTCAGTGATGATACAACAATGCAACAATGAATAAGACACAGGTCTTGACCTTAGAAATTTTATCATATACTGTATTCACAAATTCATTTCTGTTTATTAGGTATGATATGTGAAACAATCTTAATCTTCTTTCATGATTCCTAAATGTTTCCCCCAACATCTCTACATTATAAATGTTATTTAATGTCATATGTATTAGAGAATACCAATAGTGTTGAAAACTATTCTGTAAAGCTTTGCAGTTTCATACCAATCCTCAAGCATCTCCTTCTGATAATATCAACACTCTCTTCAAAAAATTTCTTTTTACTTGTTTGACTACCTAAGGAAGCATTCATTTTTTAAAAACCTGTCCCTATGATGTAGCCAAGGGATGATTTACTCTACCTCCTTCTTCATATCTCACAATTACTTGGCTTATGTCATACCCAACATCATACATGAATTCATTCTTAAAAGTCACTAGGGAAATGTTTATTCTTCAATATAAAGTCACAAAGGGATACTTCAGCAGACCACCTGACTTTCTGATCTATGTATCTATGTAATACTGAAGCAATGACTTTGGAATTGAGCTTCTGGTAAGTTTATTTGCATAAATTTCCTGGATAAATGTCATTTGTTCTAATTATTTTATTCCATTTGTTGAAATTTTTGAACAATCAGTGAATCTTTTGAACAAGAGTAAGGATTTTATTTTCTATCAGGGCAAGTTTCAAAACACTTAAAAATTGCAAAATGTCAATAATACAGTTGTTCCTTCAAATGACTGTGCACCCAAACACTACAGAAAATACGAAATTAACTCCCACGCACAGGATGTGCAAAATAGGAGGGAACCCTACACAATCCTTCAGACATGCCCTTTTTATAACTAACAAATGATTTATTGTGTTTTCCACTCTCATGTGATGACAAATAAATGGTAAGCACTGTTAAAATGCTATAACAAGGAATACAGAAGACATAAAATCTAGATGGAATCATTTTTAGTTGAATTGATGAGCTTGTTTAGAATCTGTTTACATGAAACTACTTTTTTTTTAAACTACATTCTCAAACTCTCTCACCATGAGAACATTTCACATGGCTGTCCAATCAAAACAGCTCATTGGAACTCAGTGAAAACATGTTCTTCTTTATGCTACAAAATGACATTTTATTTAAAGTATGATTTTGTTGTTTTTATGGGGGGGGGTTGATGGACATTTCAGGCTTTAGATTCTACGTCTTCTTTAGTATGAGCTCTTGGAGACCAATGACACATAAAGGAACCAGTCTCACCTACCACCAAAATCCATCCTTTCAAATGTATTTATGTTTTAAAATATAATAAGTATTAAAATTTTGAAGGGTACTGATGCAAGCACAAGGCTTATAAAAGAGGTTTAAAATGAAGAAATCCTCAAAGACCTAGAAAACTTCAAGACCTTCAAGATCCAAATCCTAAACAGATTTCTAAAATTCTGAAATGTATTTTACTTTTACCAAGCTAATACAAGGATTTAAAAGTCTCAGTTATATATCCCCTATTTATACAACAAACTTACCATATGTGGTTGGGTAACTACTTCTTAAGTGAATGAGTGATAAGTGGTAATTATAGTAACATATAAAGGATTTTATTTTTAAAAATTTTTGAAGTAATCTCTACATGTAAAGTGGGGCTCCAACTCACTACCCTGAGATCAAGAGTCACGTGCTTTGCCAATTGAGCCGGCCAGGTGCCCCATATATGGAAGATGTTAAAAGGTTGAGAATCAATGTTTAAACAATCTTGTCCGAGCCTTTGGAGAGCAAATGAAACCAACTATCGTGATTAGAGCTCAATTTTATAGTATCACCACTAAAACAAACCAAAAACTTTGTGGTACACTTTTTCAAAATATTTTGAACTGTCTCCGCAATGTATGTCCGAAAACATAAATTTATAAAAAATATAATTTCCCTGAGAATTAAAACGTACACAGAACTGAACTCACCTGAATAGAAGCAGCTTCATCCTTACATTCATGAAAATCTATGGATGTTAATAAGGGATCATTTTTCTCACAACTCTCCAGACTGATAAGTGTGTCCACGTAGTTGGGATGCGGGAAAATCTCGTGATTCGCCTGCGAGTCGGCGGTGAGGGAGACCTCGTGGGAATACTTCTCCAGGAAAGCCTGCACCCCGTCCACGCCCACAAAGTGCGAGGCGGGCACGCCCACCAGCCCGCCTCCTGAAGCCTGAAGCAGGCGCGTCGAGTGCCAGCGCCTCAGCCTGAGAGCCAGCAGCACAATCACAAAGGCAAGGAAGACACAGGAGACTGCGGCCACTGCCACCACCAGGTACAGCGTGAGGTCAGAATCGTCTGAGTTAGCAGAGGTCCTGACGCTACCCAGGTCGGCCAGGACAGCTGGAATGCTGTCGGCCACCACCACGGTGAGCGTGACGGTGGCCGAGAGAGGGGGCTGGCCATGGTCCTGCACCGCCACCACCAGGCTCTGCTTGAGCGCATCTCTGTCCTGCAGGGCCCGTGCTGTGCGCACCTCGCCCGTGTGCAGCCCCACCGTGAAAAGTCCTGGCTCACTGGCCTTGAGCAGGCGGTAGGACAGCCAGGCATTCTGGCCAGAGTCTCTATCCACCGCCACCACCTTGGTCACCAGGTAGCCACGCTCTGCCGATCGGGGCGCCAGCTCCACACCTGTGGAACCGTCCATAGGGAGGGTGGGGTACAGGATCTCTGGCACGTTGTCATTCTGGTCCAACACAAATATGCTCAGAGACACGTTGCTGCTGAGTGGAGGGTCTCCGCTGTCTCTGGCAGTCACCAGTAGCTGCAAGTCTCGTAAGTGCTCATAGTCGAAGGAGCACAGTGCATATAGGATGCCTGTGTCTGAGTTGATGGAGACATAGGAGGAGACAGGTGACCCCATGATGATGTCCTCAGTCACAGAGTAAGTGACCTGGGCATTGTTGCCACTGTCAGGGTCGTGGGCCATCACGGTGAAGATGGAGGCACCTCTGGGGTTGTTCTCTGGGATATACGCTGAGTAGGAGGCATGAGGGAAAGTGGGTGGATTGTCATTGGTATCTGCCACATACAGGGTGATATGAATTTCAGTAGATAGAGAAGGGGTTCCTAGATCTGAGGCCGTCACTGTGATGTTGTACATAGGGATCTTTTCTCGGTCCAGATAGTTCCATGTCACCAATCTATAATAATTATCTATTGATTTTTCTAATTGAAAAGGTAGATTATGAGGTGCATAACAGACAACTTGACCATTCTTCCCGGAGTCTCGGTCATGCACATT
>NW_024420887.1:0-3404 GCF_014898765.1 Herpailurus yagouaroundi
ACCTCTGGGGTTGTTTTCAGGGATGTAGACAGAATAGGAGGAGTGGGGGAAGGCAGGTGGGTTGTCGTTGATATCTGCCACATTTAGGTAAATAAGTGTTTCTGTAGACAGAGGTGGAATTCCTTTGTCTGTGACTGTTACAGTGATGTTGTACAAGGATACCTGTTCTCGATCTAGTACTGTATTGGTCACTAATCGATAATAATTGTCTACTGATTTTTCCAGTTCAAATGGCATACTTCTTGAGATGGAGCATGTTACCAGGCCATTCAGTCCAGAGTCTCTATCATATACTTGAAAAAGAGCGATTACTGTTCCTGGAGGCATACTTTCAGCAACTGATCTGCTTCCAGATGTAACTACCACTTCTGGTACATTATCATTTACATCTAAGATAGTTATTAAGACTTTTGCTCTGTCAAGTAGACCTGGCCTATCTCTGGCTTCAACATCCAGTTCATAAAAGCTTGAATCCTCATAGTCTAAATTTGCAGAGATCGAGATTTCTCCAGTGAAAACATTCAAGCAGAAAATCTTGGAGATCTTTTCTGTTACCCTCAGGAAGGAATACATTACTTCCGCGTGGACTCCTTCATCCTGGTCAGTAGCATTTACCGACAACACTGGTGTGCCTACTGGCAGGTTTTCAGGAACACTTACACGATAGACAGGCTGAGTAAATACTGGAGCGTTGTCATTCACGTCTAGGACAGTTACCAGAATTCGAGCAGTGCCTGAGCGGACAGGTTCACCGCCATCCACAGCAGTAAGGATGAGGTGGTGAACAGCATCTCCCTCCCGATCCAGGGCACGCTCAAGCACCAGCTCCGGGTATTTGGGCCTATCAGCTTCACTCTGCACGTCCACTGAGAAGTGACTATTCTTGCTGAGTTTGAAGCTTTGAAGAGAGTTCATTCCCACATCCAGGTCATAGACCTCCATTAGTGGAAAACGAGAGGATGGGGGTGCGTTTTCCAGAATTTTCACCTCTAATTCTTCCCTAAAGAATCGGGGTGTGTTGTCATTAATGTCCAGTATTTCCACTTCTATGGGATAAAGATTCAGTTTATCCTCAATGAGGATGTTAAAACTCACCAGACACCGCGCGGTCTGGGCACAGAGCTCCTCCCGGTCTATTCTGTCTGCGGTGACCAAGTTGCCGCTTCGCGGGTTCAGAGAAAAGAGCTGCATCCTACCTCTGGAGACGATGCGGACTCCACGCTCCCCCAGCTCCTGGAGCTCTAGCCCCAGATCGTCAGCGATGTTTCCTACGAAGGAACCTTTGTCCAGCTCTTCAGGAATGGAATAACGGATCTGCCTGGCCCCGAGCCCCCCCAGAATCCCCAGCAGAATAACGAGTACCACTAATCCGCTCTGGTGTTGGCGCTTTTGCAGAGCTGCCATGACAGGCTCCTTATGGACTTCCTGGGGATTGTGAGTAGAGGGAGCAGGTTCACAATCACTTTTTTGTGCTTCTCTGAATTAGAAGCCAAGGTCCATAAACAAGTAGAGGTCAGATGCGAAGCGTTTTAGATTAGAATTTCTGCACAGCTGGAGAGCTATGGTGTCTGATCTGCTTTGTGCTGGAGGATATTACTTGAGTTGTCATTACTTTCCTTGCCGGGATTAGTGAACAGCGACGCTTAGAGTCCTAACTTAATACTGCACCGTTTTTGTGAAACCATCATGCAAAGAATCTTATTTCTGCTAAATCTGCTTAGATGTCACTCATATTTCTCTCCCCAAGAAGAATAAAAGCGCATATTTTGAATACTTTTATATATTCCCGGGAATTTACTACTCATTTTTTGGGGGGTCATGAGCTCTTAGGGCCTTGGAGAAAAGAAATAAGATTATGCTTTTCTGTAAATTTGAATTCTATTCCACCATCATTTATATTTGTCCCATTTTCATTTTTTAATGTTTCACATTTTTATTTAAATTCTAGTTAAGATATAGTGTAATACTAGTTTCAGGATAGATTTTAGTGATTCATCACTTACATGTAACACCCAGGGCTCATCACAAGTGCCGTCCTTAATATCTAGCACCCATTTAGCCCATCCCCCCCCACTTCCCCTCCAGCAACCCTCAGTTTCTTCTCTATAGTTAAGAGTCTCTTTTATTTGTCCCATTTTCAATAAGGGCACCAACAACTACACATTTGGAACCAATTCACCTACTGCCAGTTACAAGTATTGCCACGTTTAGATGTCATCTATTTTATTAACACATAGATTAATAAATGCTCTAGCATAAGCAATATTTCTGTATACTTTTAAAATCATGAAAAGGGGGGCAGTTGGCTGGCTCAATCAGAGTAGCCTGTGACTCTTGATATCCATGTCATGAATTTGAGCCCCATGTTGGGTGTAGGGATTACTTAAATGAATTTTAAAAAACTGTAAAAATAAAATAAAAACATAAAAAGGAAGTGAAAATATATTGTCTACAATGAGAAAACTTGTATTAATATATTATCTACAAAACATAATTTAGGACTGACTGCATTGAAACTAAGTAAACCACTTAAGTGCCTACATTTGTGTTTAATTATATAAGGTTTCCCAATGACAGGGTTATGCTAATATATCAAAAATGTTTCATGATATGTGGTTTTAGATTTAACAAAAATTTCAAGACATCACAAGGCCACTTTATATGAAAGACTGCAACACAGATAAATGAACAAAAAAATTCTAACACCCCTCACACACAAACAATGCCCAGAAAAATCAATAAAACACAATAAAATCAGGGTATAGTTAGCCTGTATACTTTTTATCTATAACCTAATTATACTTATAGAAATAAAAGGTTTTGACGTAACTCACCTGTTGCAAATTGACTGAATTAGAAGTCATTTTGCGATTATCATTATTGGCACTTTCAAACCAAGAGGCTTCATTACATAGAAGATCTTGTGATGGACCATTTTCAGGCTTTATACTGAGAAATTTAAACTCAGTCTCTGAGGAATGTGAGGCAGCACATAGATTGTAAGAATAAGGCAAAGTCCCTTCGCTAAAGTTGGGAATAACCCCAGATCCAGTCTTGGAGCAGACATCAGTCTTAAAGCAGCTCCAGGAGGAAGGGCGGGAGGAGCGTTGCAGGCTCAGCGCAACCGCTAGAATCACTGCTAGGAGAAACAGCACTGAGATCAAGGCCAAGGCCACCACCAGGTAAAACTGCAGCTCAGCCTGGGGGTCAGAGGGCTCCGGACGGTCGCTGACATCCGGCAGCGCCTCTTGTAGGCTGTCTGCGAAAACCAGGAGCAACGTGACAGTTGCGGAAAGGGGCGGCTGTCCTCCATCCCGCACGGCGACCAGCAGGCGCTGGCGGGCCGCGTCCCTGTCACCCAAAGCACGCGCAGTGCGCACCTCGCCCGTGCGCAGCCCCAGGCT
>NW_024420888.1:0-1073 GCF_014898765.1 Herpailurus yagouaroundi
GGTCCCAGGTCGGGGTCGGAGGCGCTGACTTGGGCGATGGAGGCTCCAGGAGGGTTGTTCTCCATCACGTGAACCATGTAGGAGTCCTGGAGGAAAACCGGAGCGTTGTCGTTGGTATCAGTGATGATCAAAGTGACACTTTTGCTAGCTGAGAGGGGCGGCTTTCCCCTGTCGGTGGCTGTGATGGTGACATTGTACTCTGGGGTCTGTTCTCGGTCCAGAGTCCCATCTATTACCAATTTATATGAATTTTTTGATGAAGAGATTATCTGAAAAGGAACTTCACCCTCTAATCGACAATTAACCTCCCCATTCTCCCCGGAATCTTGATCGTATATTTTGATCAAAGCAATTAGCGTTCCTGGCGCTGCGTTTTCCAGAATCATTTCGACTAGAGAATGGAATGTAATTTCTGGGCTGTTGTCATTTTCATCTTGAATATTAATTTCAACTGTACATTGTGCAGCCAGTCCTCCACCATCCCTCGCTTCCACCACTATAGAATATTCCTTGATTTCTTCGAAATCCAGCATTCTTAGAGTTGTAATTTCCCCGCTCTTTGAATTCAGACTGAAGACTTGCCCAGTCCTGTAGAAAGAATAAGTGATTTCCGAGTTGATGCCTTCATCTTGGTCAGTGGCTGATACTTGCAGCACTGTGGTGCCTGGGGGCACGTTTTCTGGAAGGCTTACTCTGTACATGTCCTGGTTGAATACAGGGGGGTTATCATTGGCATCAGTGACCTGGATACGGAGCTCAGTGGTGCCGCTTAGTGGGGGATCTCCGCCATCCATGGCAGTCAGAACTAAACGATGGTAACTCTGTTGTTCCCGGTCTAAACGTTTCTCCAACGCCAATTCTGGGTATTTACTACCATCTTGTTTCTCTTTATTTATCAATGAGAAACTAGGGCTAAGAGAGAGTTTATAAATCCGCAGAGAGTTTAAGCCAATATCGGCATCTTCCGCTGCTTCTAATATAAACCGTGTGCCTGGCACCGTAGACTCACTTATTTGCAGCTCGAAAGAAGTTTGCGTGAATTTTGGTGTGTGGTCATTAATATCTTCGATGTC
>NW_024420889.1:0-2080 GCF_014898765.1 Herpailurus yagouaroundi
AAGCTTTCTATTTCCTCCTGATTGAGTTTTGGAAGAGTGTGGGTGTTTAGGAGTTTGTCCATTTCTTCCAGGTTGTCCAATTTTTTGGCATATAATTTTTCATAGTATTCCCTGATAATTGTTTGTATCTCTGAGGGATTGGTTGTAATAATTCCATTTTCATTCATGATTTTATCTATTTGGGTCATCTCCCTTTTCTTTTTGAGAAGCCTGGCTAGAGGTTTGTCAATTTTGTTTATTTTTTCAAAAAACCAACTCTTGGTTTCGTTGATCTGCTGTACAGTTTTTTTAGATTCTATATTGTTTATTTCTGCTCTGATCTTTATTATTTCTCTTCTTCTGCTGCGCTTAGGCTGCCTTTGCTGTTCTGCTTCTATTTCCTTTAGGTGTGCTGTTAGATTTTGTATTTGGGATTTTTCTTGTTTCTTGAGATAGGCCTGGATTGCAATGTATTTTCCTCTCAGGACTGCCTTCGCTGCGTCCCCAAGCATTTGGATTGTTGTATTTTCATTTTCGTTTGTTTCCATATATTTTTTAATTTCTTCTCGAATTGCCTGGTTGACCCACTCATTCGTTAGTAGGGTGTTCTTTAACCTCCATGCTTTGGGAGGTTTTCCAGACTTTTTTCTGTGGTTGATTTCCAGCTTCATAGCATTGTGGTCTGAAAGTATGCATGGTATGATTTCAATTCTTGTAAACTTATGAAGGGCTGTTTTGTGACCCAGTATATGATCTATCTTGGAGAATGTTCCATGTGCACTCGAGAAGAAAGTATATTCTGTTGCTTTGGGATGCAGAGTTCTAAATAGATCTGTCAAGTCCATCTGATCCAATGTCTCATTCAGGGCCCTTGTTTCTTTATTGACCATGTGTCTAGATGATCTATCCATTTCTGTAAGTGGGGTGTTAAAGTCCCCTGCAATGACCACATTCTTCTCAATAAGGTTGCTTATGTTTATGAGTAATTGTTTTATATATTTGGGCGCTCCGGTATTCGGCGCATAGACATTTATAATTGTTAGCTCTTCCTGATGGATAGACCCTGTCACTATTATATAATGTCCTTCTTCATCTCTTGTTACAGCCTTTAATTTAAAGTCTAGTTTGTCTGATATAAGTATGGCTACTCCAGCTTTCTTTTGGCTTCCAGTAGCATGATAAATAGTTCTCCATCCCCTCACTCTCAATCTAAAGGTGTCCTCAGGTCTAAAATGAGTCTCTTGTAGACAGCAAATAGATGGGTCTTGTTTTTTTATCCATTCTGATACCCTATGTCTTTTGGTTGGCGCATTTAATCCATTTACATTCAGTGTTATTATAGAAAGATATGGGTTTAGAGTCATTGTGATGTCTGTATGTTTTATGCTTGTAGTGATGTCTCTGGTACTTTGTCTCACAGGGTCCCCCTTAGGATCTCTTGTAGGGCTGGTTTAGTGGTGACAAATTCCTTCAGTTTTTGTTTGTTTGGGAAGACCTTTATCTCTCCTTCTATTCTAAATGACAGACTTGCTGGATAAAGGATTCTCGGCTGCATATTTTTTCTGTCTAGCACACTGAAAATCTCATGCCAATTCTTTCTGGCCTGCCAAGTTTCAAAAGAGAGATCAGTCACGAGTCTTATAGGTCTCCCTTTATATGTGAGGGCACGTTTACCCCTTGCTGCTTTCAGAATTTTCTCTTTATCCTTGTATTTTGCCAGTTTCACTATGATATGTCGTGCAGAAGATCGATTCAAGTTACGTCTGAAGGGAGTTCTCTGTGCCTCTTGGATTTCAATGCCTTTTTCCTTCCCCACTTCAGGGAAGTTCTCAGCTATTATTTCTTCAAGTACCCCTTCAGCACCTTTCCCTCTCTCTTCCTCCTCTGGGATACCAATTATGCGTATATTATTTCTTTTTAGTGTATCACTTAGTTCTCTAATTTTCCCCTCATACTCCTGGATTTTTTTATCTCTCTTTTTCTCAGCTTCCTCTTTTTCCATAACTTTATCTTCTAGTTCACCTATTCTCTCCTCTGCCTCTTCAATCCGAGCCGTGGTGGTTTCCATTTTGTTATGCATTTCATTTAAAGCGTTTTTCAG
>NW_024420890.1:0-1339 GCF_014898765.1 Herpailurus yagouaroundi
AAGCTTTCTATTTCCTCCTGATTGAGTTTTGGAAGAGTGTGGGTGTTCAGGAATTTGTCCATTTCTTCCAGGTTGTCCAATTTGTTGCCATATAATTTTTCATAGTATTCCCTGATAATTGTTTGTATCTCTGAAGGATTGGTTGTAATAATTCCATTTTCATTCATGATTTTATCTATTTGGGTCATCTCCCTTTTCTTTTTGAGAAGCCTGGCTAGAGGTTTGTCAATTTTGTTTATTTTTTCAAAAAACCAACTCTTGGTTTCGTTGATCTGCTCTACAGTTTTTTTAGATTCTATATTGTTTATTTCTGCTCTGATCTTTATTATTTCTCTTCTTCTGCTGGGTTTAGGCTGCCTTTGCTGTTCTGCTTCTATTTCCTTTAGGTGTGCTGTTAGATTTTGTATTTGGGATTTTTCTTGTTTCTTGAGATAGGCCTGGATTGCAATGTATTTTCCTCTCAGGACTGCCTTCGCTGCGTCCCAAAGCGTTTGGATTGTTGTATTTTCATTTTCGTTTGTTTCCATATATTTTTTAATTTCTTCTCGAATTGCCTGGTTGACCCACTCATTCGTTAGTAGGGTGTTCTTTAACCTCCATGCTTTTGGAGGTTTTCCAGACTTTTTTCTGTGGTTGATTTCAAGCTTCATAGCATTGTGGTCTGAAAGTATGCATGGTATGATTTCAATTCTTGTAAACTTATGAAGGGCTGTTTTGTGACCCAGTATATGATCTATCTTGGAGAATGTTCCATGTGCACTCGAGAAGAAAGTATATTCTGTTGCTTTGGGATGCAGAGTTCTAAATAGATCTGTCAAGTCCATCTGATCCAATGTCTCATTCAGGGCCCTTGTTTCTTTATTGACCATGTGTCTAGATGATCTATCCATTTCTGTAAGTGGGGTGTTAAAGTCCCCTGCAATGACCACATTCTTCTCAATAAGGTTGCTTATGTTTATGAGTAATTGTTTTATATATTTGGGCGCTCCGGTATTCGGCGCATAGACATTTATAATTGTTAGCTCTTCCTGATGGATAGACCCTGTCACTATTATATAATGTCCTTCTTCATCTCTTGTTACAGCCTTTAATTTAAAGTCTAGTTTGTCTGATAGAAGTATGGCTACTCCAGCTTTCTTTTGGCTTCCAGTAGCATGATAAATAGTTCTCCATCCCCTCACTCTCAATCTAAAGGTGTCCTCAGGTCTAAAATGAGTCTCTTGTAGACAGCAAATAGATGGGTCTTGTTTTTTTATCCATTCTGATACCCTATGTCTTTTGGTTGGCGCATTTAATCCATTTACATTCAGTGTTATTATAGAAAGATATGGGTTTAGAG
>NW_024420891.1:0-1513 GCF_014898765.1 Herpailurus yagouaroundi
CCCTTGCCTTTGGGGATGTGTCGAGTAAGAGATTGCTACGGCTGAGGTCAGAGAGGTCTTTTCCTGCTTTCTCCTCTAGGGTTTTGATGGTTTCCTGTCTCACATTCAGGTCCTTTATCCATTTTGAGTTTATTTTTGTGAATGGTGTGAGAAAGTGGTCTAGTGTCAACCTTCTGCATGTTGCTGTCCAGTTCTCCCAGCACCATTTGTTAAAGAGACTGTCTTTTTTCCATTGGATGTTCTTTCCTGCTTTGTCAAAGATGAGTTGGCCATACGTTTGTGGGTCTAGTTCTGGGGTTTCTATTCTATTCCATTGGTCTATGTGTCTGTTTTTGTGCCAATACCATGCTGTCTTGATGATGACAGCTTTGTAGTAGAGGCTAAAGTCTGGGATTGTGATGCCTCCTGCTTTGGTCTTCTTCTTCAAAATTACTTTGGCTATTTGGGGCCTTTTGTGGTTCCATATGAATTTTAGGATTGCTTGTTCTAGTTTCGAGAAGAATGCTGGTGCAATTTTGATTGGGATTGCATTGAATGTGTAGATAGCTTTGGGTAGTATTGACATTTTGACAATATTTATTCTTCCAATCCATGAGCAGGGAATGTCTTTCCATTTCTTTAAATCTTCTTCAATTACCTTCATAAGCTTTCTATAGTTTTCAGCATACAGATCCTTTACATCTTTGGTTAGATTTATTCCTAGGTATTTTATGCTTCTTGGTGCAATTGTGAATGGGATCAGTTTCTTTATTTGTCTTTCTGTTGCTTCATTGTTAGTGTATAAGAATGCAACTGATTTCTGTACATTGATTTTGTATCCTGCAACTTTGCTGAATTCATGTATCAGTTCTAGCAGACTTTTGGTGGAGTCTGTCGGATTTTCCATGTATAATATCATGTCATCTGCAAAAAGCGAAAGCTTGACTTCATCTTTGCCAATTTTGATGCCTTTGATTTCCTTTTGTTGTCTGATTGCTGATGCTAGAACTTCCAGCACTATGTTAAACAACAGTGGTGAGAGTGGGCATCCCTGTCGTGTTCCTGATCTCAGGGAAAAAGCTCTCAGTTTTTCCCCGTTGAGGATGATGTTAGCTGTGGGCTTTTCATAAATGGCTTTTATGATGTTTAAGTATGTTCCTTCTATCCCGACTTTCTCAAGGGTTTTTATTAAGAAAGGGTGCTGGATTTTGTCAAAGGCCTTTT
The DNA here is from genome assembly GCF_014898765.1 of Herpailurus yagouaroundi. Lineage (NCBI taxonomy): Eukaryota > Metazoa > Chordata > Mammalia > Carnivora > Felidae > Herpailurus > Herpailurus yagouaroundi. The sequence continues at coordinate 1,204 of NW_024420891.1, forward strand.
CTGCATCGATTGACAGGATCATACGGTTTTTCTCTTTTTTTTTGTTAATGTGATGTATCACGTTGATTGATTTGTGAATGTTGAACCAGCCCTGCATCCCAGGAATGAATCCGACTTGATAATGGTGAATAATTCTTTTTACATGCCATTGAATTCGATTTGCTAGTATCTTATTGAGAATTTTTGCATCCATATTCATCAGGGATATTGGCCTGTAGTTCTCTTTTTTTACTGGGTCTCTGTCTAGTTTAGGAATCAAAGTAATACTGGCTTCATAGAATGAGTCTGGAAGTTTTCCTTCCCCTTCTAT
>NW_024420892.1:0-81 GCF_014898765.1 Herpailurus yagouaroundi
AAATTTATTGTCAAATTGGTTTCCATACAACACCCAGTGCTCATCCCGAAAGGTGCCCTCCTCAATACCCATCACCCACCC
>NW_024420892.1:181-1109 GCF_014898765.1 Herpailurus yagouaroundi
TCCCACTCTAACCTCTTTTTTTTTTTCCTTCCCCTCCTCCATGGGTTTCTGTTAAGTTTCTCAAGATCCACATAAGAGTGAAACCATATGGTATCTGTCTTTTTCTGTAGGGCTTATTTCACTTAGCATCACACTCTCCAGTTCCATCCACGTTGCTACAAAAGGCCATATTTCATTTCTTCTCATTGCCACGTAGTATTCCATTGTGTATATAAACCACAATTTCTTTATCCATTCATCAGTTGATGGACATTTAGGCTCTTTCCATAATTTGGCTATTGTTGAGAGTGCTGCTATGAACATTGGGGTACAAGTGCCCCTATGCATCAGTACTCCTGTGTCCCTTGGATAAATTCCTAGCAGTGCTATTGCTGGGTCATAGGGTAGGTCTATTTTTAATTTTCTGAGGAACCTCCACACTGCTTTCCAGAGCGGCTGCACCAATTTGCATTCCCACCAACAGTGCAAGAGGGTTCCCGTTTCTCCACATCCTCTCCAGCATCTATAGTCTCCTGATTTGTTCATTTTGGCCACTCTGACTGGCGTGAGGTGATACCTGAGTGTGGTTTTGATTTGTATTTCCCTGATAAGGAGCGACGCTGAACATCTTTTCATGTGCCTGTTGGCCATCCGGATGTCTTCTTTAGAGAAGTGTCTATTCATGTTTTCTGCCCATTTCTTCACTGGGTTATTTGCTTTTCGGGTGTGGAGTTTGGTGAGCTCTTTATAGATTTTGGATACTAGCCCTTTGTCCGATATGTCATTTGCAAATATCTTTTCCCATTCCGTTGGTTGCCTTTTAGTTTTGTTGGTTGTTTCCTTTGCTGTGCAGAAGCTTTTTATCTTCATAAGGTCCCAGTAATTCACTTTTGCTTTTAATTCCCTTGCCTTTGGGGATGTGTCGAGTAAGAGATTGCTACGGCTGAGG
>NW_024420893.1:0-1149 GCF_014898765.1 Herpailurus yagouaroundi
GGAATGTCTTTCCATTTCTTTAAATCTTCTTCAATTACCTTCATAAGCTTTCTATACTTTTCAGCATACATATCCTTTACATCTTTGGTTAGATCTATTCCTAGGTATTTTATGCTTCTTGGTGCAATTGTGAATGGGATCAGTTTCTTTATTTGTCTTTCTGTTGCTTCATTGTTAGTGTATAAGAATGCAACTGATTTCTGTACATTGATTTTGTATCCTGCAACTTTGCTGAATTCATGTATCAGTTCTAGCAGACTTTTGGTGGAGTCTATTGGATTTTCCATGTATAATATCATGTCATCTGCAAAAAGCGAAAGCTTGACTTCATCTTTGCCAATTTGGATGCCTTTGATTTCCTTTTGTTGTCTGATTGCTGATGCTAGAACTTCCAGCACTATGTTAAACAACAGCGGTGAGAGTGGGCATCCCTGTCGTGTTCCTGATCTCAGGGAAAAAGCTCTCAGTTTTTCCCCGTTGAGGATGATGTTAGCTGTGGGCTTTTCATAAATGGCTTTTATGATGTTTAAGTATGTTCCTTCTATCCCGACTTTCTCAAGGGTTTTTATTAAGAAAGGGTGCTGGATTTTGTCAAAGGCCTTTTCTGCATCGATTGACAGGATCATACGGTTTTTCTCTTTTTTTTTGTTAATGTGATGTATCACGTTGATTGATTTGTGAATGTTGAACCAGCCCTGCATCCCAGGAATGAATCCGACTTGATAATGGTGAATAATTCTTTTTACATGCCATTGAATTCGATTTGCTAGTATCTTATTGAGAATTTTTGCATCCATATTCATCAGGGATATTGGCCTGTAGTTCTCTTTTTTTACTGGGTCTCTGTCTAGTTTAGGAATCAAAGTAATACTGGCTTCATAGAATGAGTCTGGAAGTTTTCCTTCCCCTTCTATTTCTTGGAATAGCTTGAGAAGGATAGGTATTATCTCTGCTTTAAACTTCTGGTAGAACTCCCCTGGGAAGCCATCTGGTCCTGGACTCTTATTTGTTGGGAGATTTTTGATAACCGATTCAATTTCTTCACTGGTTATGGGTGTGTTCAAGCTTTCTATTTCCTCCTGATTGAGTTTTGGAAGAGTGTGGGTGTTCAGGAATTTGTCCATTTCTTCCAGGTTGTCCAATTTGTTG
>NW_024420893.1:1249-2549 GCF_014898765.1 Herpailurus yagouaroundi
GGGTGTTCAGGAATTTGTCCATTTCTTCCAGGTTGTCCAATTTGTTGCCATATAATTTTTCATAGTATTCCCTGATAATTGTTTGTATCTCTGAAGGATTGGTTGTAATAATTCCATTTTCATTCATGATTTTATCTATTTGGGTCATCTCCCTTTTCTTTTTGAGAAGCCTGGCTAGAGGTTTGTCAATTTTGTTTATTTTTTCAAAAAAACCAACTCTTGGTTTCGTTGATCTGCTCTACAGTTTTTTTAGATTCTATATTGTTTATTTCTGCTCTGATCTTTATTATTTCTCTTCTTCTGCTGCGCTTAGGCTGCCTTTGCTGTTCTGCTTCTATTTCCTTTAGGTGTGCTGTTAGATTTTGTATTTGGGATTTTTCTTGTTTCTTGAGATAGGCCTGGATTGCAATGTATTTTCCTCTCAGGACTGCCTTCGCTGCGTCCCCAAGCATTTGGATTGTTGTATTTTCATTTTCGTTTGTTTCCATATATTTTTTAATTTCTTCTCGAATTGCCTGGTTGACCCACTCATTCGTTAGTAGGGTGTTCTTTAACCTCCATGCTTTGGGAGGTTTTCCAGACTTTTTTCTGTGGTTGATTTCCAGCTTCATAGCATTGTGGTCTGAAAGTATGCATGGTATGATTTCAATTCTTGTAAACTTATGAAGGGCTGTTTTGTGACCCAGTATATGATCTATCTTGGAGAATGTTCCATGTGCACTCGAGAAGAAAGTATATTCTGTTGCTTTGGGATGCAGAGTTCTAAATAGATCTGTCAAGTCCATCTGATCCAATGTCTCATTCAGGGCCCTTGTTTCTTTATTGACCGTGTGTCTAGATGATCTATCCATTTCTGTAAGTGGGGTGTTAAAGTCCCCTGCAATGACCACATTCTTCTCAATAAGGTTGCTTATGTTTATGAGTAATTGTTTTATATATTTGGGCGCTCCAGTATTCGGCGCATAGACATTTATAATTGTTAGCTCTTCCTGATGGATAGACCCTATCACTATTATATAATGTCCTTCTTCATCTCTTGTCACAGCCTTTAATTTAAAGTCTAGTTTGTCTGATATAAGTATGGCTACTCCAGCTTTCTTTTGGCTTCCAGTAGCATGATAAATAGTTCTCCATCCCCTCACTCTCAATCTAAAGGTGTCCTCAGGTTTAAAATGAGTCTCTTGTAGACAGCAAATAGATGGGTCTTGTTTTTTTATCCATTCTGATACCCTATGTCTTTTGGTTGGCGCATATAATCCATTTACATTCAGTGTTATTATAGAAAGATATGGGTTTAGAG
>NW_024420894.1:0-2675 GCF_014898765.1 Herpailurus yagouaroundi
TTTTTTTTTTTTCCTTCCCCTCCCCCATGGGTTCCTGTTAAGTTTCTCAGGATCCACATAAGAGTGAAACCATATGGTATCTGTCTTTCTCTGTATGGCTTATTTCACTTAGCATCACACTCTCCAGTTCCATCCACGTTGCTACAAAAGGCCATATTTCATTTTTTCTCATTGCCACGTAGTATTCCATAGTGTATATAAACCACAATTTCTTTATCCATTCATCAGTTGATGGACATTTAGGCTCTTTCCATAATTTGGCTATTGTTGAGAGTGCTGCTATGAACATTGGGGTACAAGTGCCCCTATGCATCAGTACTCCTGTGTCCCTTGGATAAATTCCTAGCAGTGCTATTGCTGGGTCATAGGGTAGGTCTATTTTTAATTTTCTGAGGAACCTCCACACTGCTTTCCAGAGCGGCTGCACCAATTTGCATTCCCACCAACAGTGCAAGAGGGTTCCCGTTTCTCCACATCCTCTCCAGCATCTATAGTCTCCTGATTTGTTCATTTTGGCCACTCTGACTGGCGTGAGGTGATACCTGAGTGTGGTTTTGATTTGTATTTCCCTGATAAGGAGCGACGCTGAACATCTTTTCATGTGCCTGTTGGCCATCCGGATGTCTTCTTTAGAGAAGTGTCTATTCATGTTTTCTGCCCATTTCTTCACTGGGTTATTTGCTTTTCGGGTGTGGAGTTTGGTGAGCTCTTTATAGATTTTGGATACTAGCCCTTTGTCCGATATGTCATTTGCAAATATCTTTTCCCATTCCGTTGGTTGCCTTTTCGTTTTGTTGGTTGTTTCCTTTGCTGTGCAGAAGCTTTTTATCTTCATAAGGTCCCAGTAATTCACTTTTGCTTTTAATTCCCTTGCCTTTGGGGATGTGTCGAGTAAGAGATTGCTACGGCTGAGGTCAGAGAGGTCTTTTCCTGCTTTCTCCTCTAAGGTTTTGATGGTTTCCTGTCTCACATTCAGGTCCTTTATCCATTTTGAGTTTATTTTTGTGAATGGTGTGAGAAAGTGGTCTAGTTTCAATCTTCTGCATGTTGCTGTCCAGTTCTCCCAGCACCATTTGTTAAAGAGACTGTCTTTTTTCCATTGGATGTTCTTTCCTGCTTTGTCAAAGATGAGTTGGCCATACGTTTGTGGGTCTAGTTCTGGGGTTTCTATTCTATTCCATTGGTCTATGTGTCTGTTTTTGTGCCAATACCATGCTGTCTTGATGATGACAGCTTTGTAGTAGAGGCTAAAGTCTGGGATTGTGATGCCTCCTGCTTTGGTCTTCTTCTTCAAAATTACTTTGGCTATTCGGGGCCTTTTGTGGTTCCATATGAATTTTAGGATTGCTTGTTCTAGTTTCGAGAAGAATGCTGGTGCAATTTTGATTGGGATTGCATTGAATGTGTAGATAGCTTTGGGTAGTATTGACATTTTGACAATATTTATTCTTCCAATCCATGAGCAGGGAATGTCTTTCTATTTCTTTAAATCTTCTTCAATTACCTTCATAAGCTTTCTATAGTTTTCAGCATACAGATCCTTTACATCTTTGGTTAGATTTATTCCTAGGTATTTTATGCTTCTTGGTGCAATTGTGAATGGGATCAGTTTCTTTACTTGTCTTTCTGTTGCTTCATTGTTAGTGTATAAGAATGCAACTGATTTCTGTACATTGATTTTTGTATCCTGCAACTTTGCTGAATTCATGTATCAGTTCTAGCAGACTTTTGGTGGAGTCTATCGGATTTTCCATGTATAATATCATGTCATCTGCAAAAAGCGAAAGCTTGACTTCATCTTTGCCAATTTTGATGCCTTTGATTTCCTTTTGTTGTCTGATTGCTGATGCTAGAACTTCCAGCACTATGTTAAACAACAGCGGTGAGAGTGGGCATCCCTGTCGTGTTCCTGATCTCAGGGAAAAAGCTCTCAGTTTTTCCCCGTTGAGGATGATGTTAGCTGTGGGCTTTTCATAAATGGCTTTTATGATCTTTAAGTATGTTCCTTCTATCCCGACTTTCTCAAGGGTTTTTATTAAGAAAGGGTGCTGGATTTTGTCAAAGGCCTTTTCTGCATCGATTGACAGGATCATATGGTTTTTCTCTTTTTTTTTGTTAATGTGATGTATCACGTTGATTGATTTGCGAATGTTGAACCAGCCCTGCATCCCAGGAATGAATCCCACTTGATCATGGTGAATAATTCTTTTTATATGCCGTTGAATTCGATTTGCTAGTATCTTATTGAGAATTTTTGCATCCATATTCATCAGGGATATTGGCCTGTAGTTCTCTTTTTTTACTGGGTCTCTGTCTGGTTTAGGAATCAAAGTAATACTGGCTTCATAGAATGAGTCTGGAAGTTTTCCTTCCCTTTCTATTTCTTGGAATAGCTTGAGAAGGATAGGTATTATCTCTGCTTTAAACGTCTGGTAGAACTCCCCTGGGAAGCCATCTGGTCCTGGACTCTTATTTGTTGGGAGATTTTTGATAACCGATTCAATTTCTTCGCTGGTGATGGGTCTGTTCAAGCTTTCTATTTCCTCCTGATTGAGTTTTGGAAGAGTGTGGGTGTTCAGGAATTTGTCCATTTCTTCCAGGTTGTCCAATTTGTTGGCATATAATTTTTCATAGTATTCCCTGATAATTGTTTGTATCTCTGAGGGATTGGTTGT
>NW_024420895.1:0-2526 GCF_014898765.1 Herpailurus yagouaroundi
CTCTTATGCTTTGGCTCTCTCCCACTCTAACCTCTTTTTTTTTTTTTCCTTCCCCTCCCCCATGGGTTCCTGTTAAGTTTCTCAGGATCCACATAAGAGTGAAACCATATGGTATCTGTCTTTCTCTGTATGGCTTATTTCACTTAGCATCACACTCTCCAGTTCCATCCACGTTGCTACAAAAGGCCATATTTCATTTTTTCTCATTGCCACGTAGTATTCCATTGTGTATATAAACCACAATTTCTTTATCCATTCATCAGTTGATGGACATTTAGGCTCTTTCCATAATTTGGCTATTGTTGAGAGTGCTGCTATGAACATTGGGGTACAAGTGCCCCTATGCATCAGTACTCCTGTGTCCCTTGGATAAATTCCTAGCAGTGCTATTGCTGGGTCATAGGGTAGGTCTATTTTTAATTTTCTGAGGAACCTCCACACTGCTTTCCAGAGCGGCTGCACCAATTTGCATTCCCACCAACAGTGCAAGAGGGTTCCCGTTTCTCCACATCCTCTCCAGCATCTATAGTCTCCTGATTTGTTCATTTTGGCCACTCTGACTGGCGTGAGGTGATACCTGAGTGTGGTTTTGATTTGTATTTCCCTGATAAGGAGCGACGCTGAACATCTTTTCATGTGCCTGTTGGCCATCCGGATGTCTTCTTTAGAGAAGTGTCTATTCATGTTTTCTGCCCATTTCTTCACTGGGTTATTTGCTTTTCGGGTGTGGAGTTTGGTGAGCTCTTTATAGATTTTGGATACTAGCCCTTTGTCCGATATGTCATTTGCAAATATCTTTTCCCATTCCGTTGGTTGCCTTTTCGTTTTGTTGGTTGTTTCCTTTGCTGTGCAGAAGCTTTTTATCTTCATAAGGTCCCAGTAATTCACTTTTGCTTTTAATTCCCTTGCCTTTGGGGATGTGTCGAGTAAGAGATTGCTACGGCTGAGGTCAGAGAGGTCTTTTCCTGCTTTCTCCTCTAAGGTTTTGATGGTTTCCTGTCTCACATTCAGGTCCTTGATCCATTTTGAGTTTATTTTTGTGAATGGTGTGAGAAAGTGGTCTAGTTTCAACCTTCTGCATGTTGCTGTCCAGTTCTCCCAGCACCATTTGTTAAAGAGACTGTCTTTTTTCCATTGGATGTTCTTTCCTGCTTTGTCAAAGATGAGTTGGCCATACGTTTGTGGGTCTAGTTCTGGGGTTTCTATTCTATTCCATTGGTCTATGTGTCTGTTTTTGTGCCAATACCATGCTGTCTTGATGATGACAGCTTTGTAGTAGAGGCTAAAGTCTGGGATTGTGATGCCTCCTGCTTTGGTCTTCTTCTTCAAAATTACTTTGGCTATTCGGGGCCTTTTGTGGTTCCATATGAATTTTAGGATTGCTTGTTCTAGTTTCGAGAAGAATGCTGGTGCAATTTTGATTGGGATTGCATTGAATGTGTAGATAGCTTTGGGTAGTATTGACATTTTGACAATATTTATTCTTCCAATCCATGAGCAGGGAATGTCTTTCTATTTCTTTAAATCTTCTTCAATTACCTTCATAAGCTTTCTATAGTTTTCAGCATACAGATCCTTTACATCTTTGGTTAGATTTATTCCTAGGTATTTTATGCTTCTTGGTGCAATTGTGAATGGGATCAGTTTCTTTACTTGTCTTTCTGTTGCTTCATTGTTAGTGTATAAGAATGCAACTGATTTCTGTACATTGATTTTGTATCCTGCAACTTTGCTGAATTCATGTATCAGTTCTAGCAGACTTTTGGTGGAGTCTATCGGATTTTCCATGTATAATATCATGTCATCTGCAAAAAGCGAAAGCTTGACTTCATCTTTGCCAATTTTGATGCCTTTGATTTCCTTTTGTTGTCTGATTGCTGATGCTAGAACTTCCAGCACTATGTTAAACAACAGCGGTGAGAGTGGGCATCCCTGTCGTGTTCCTGATCTCAGGGAAAAAGCTCTCAGTTTTTCCCCGTTGAGGATGATGTTAGCTGTGGGCTTTTCATAAATGGCTTTTATGATCTTTAAGTATGTTCCTTCTATCCCGACTTTCTCAAGGGTTTTTATTAAGAAAGGGTGCTGGATTTTGTCAAAGGCCTTTTCTGCATCGATTGACAGGATCATATGGTTTTTCTCTTTTTTTTTGTTAATGTGATGTATCACGTTGATTGATTTGCGAATGTTGAACCAGCCCTGCATCCCAGGAATGAATCCCACTTGATCATGGTGAATAATTCTTTTTATATGCCGTTGAATTCGATTTGCTAGTATCTTATTGAGAATTTTTGCATCCATATTCATCAGGGATATTGGCCTGTAGTTCTCTTTTTTCACTGGGTCTCTGTCTGGTTTAGGAATCAAAGTAATACTGGCTTCATAGAATAAGTCTGGAAGTTTTCCTTCCCTTTCTATTTCTTGGAATAGCTTGAGAAGGATAGGTATTATCTCTGCTTTAAACGTCTGGTAGAACTCCCCTGGGAAGCCATCTGGTCCTGGACTCTTATTTGTTGGGAGATTTTTGAT
>NW_024420896.1:0-4028 GCF_014898765.1 Herpailurus yagouaroundi
ATATATATATATATATATATATATATATATATATATATATGTTTATATATGTATATATATAATGATTTATTAGCAAAGGAAAGACCTTTGTGAAATTCAGACTATTCTGGTTCCTTCTTTGACACTGAAGTCCATTACAATAATTATGTGTACTTTGCCTTCAGCAGTTAGGTATAACCACTTTGTCTCTGCCACCCAAGGATCCAATTATTCCTATCACATTTAGATTTTCCAATTGAGTGGCTGTAGATTCTGGCCTAAATAGAAGAGAATCATGGAACTCTTCAATAATGCTTGGGCTCCACTCACAAATTTATCTTTCAAAGCACTGATGAAAAATATGTAGATATGTCATCTAGACCCTATCTTTGTGGGCCAGTGGGTCTTTAATCACAAACCTAATTTAACATTCCAATGTTACTAAACTTTTGAATATACTCCCCTTGATTAAACCAAGGGAGATGGCATTTTCATTTAATTTAAGGTGGGATATCTTTTGATTCATGTTTCAGCCAACAATCCAAGAAAATTATATATGTCCTTTTATCTACATGAGCTACAACATTAAATGCGTTATTTCCTCCTATGGTCCCATACCAATAAATTTGACCTAATTTGACTTGTACCTTGTACCATTGTCCCACATCCTTACTATTCTTTCCCATATATATTCCCCAGATTTCTGTCTGTATAAATTAGGAAAACCAAGCACTTCTTTTGGAGCAGTTCTTTTGACAAAACCTTTATAGGTCTTCTTTTTTACCTCACCATTTGGGACCTTGGGACTTGAGTCTACTCATAGGGGGCAACTGCCACAGAGGAGGCCATTACCTTTTTCACATGCAATGGTGACTGCAGTGGAAAGGCTGAATCCACTATGGATTAGAAGCCTGATAGGGAGCCTGGGTTGCTCAGTCAGCTGAGCAGCCAACTTCAGCTCAGATGATGAGTTCATGGTTCATGAGTTCAAGCCCCTCACTGGGTTTGCTGCTCCCAGGGCAGAGCCTACTTTAGATCCTGTCTCCCCCTCTCTCTCTTACCCTCCCCTGCGTATGCTCTTCTCTTAAAAATGAGTACATTTTTTGTAAAGAAGTCTGTTATCATTTGGGTGGGTAGGCCACTACATTTGAGGTACTACACTATACCAATTTTGCTGAGGGTGGCGAGAAGATATGCATGAGCAAATAAGACTCATCACATTTTAGGCAAGTGATATGCCCAGCTTCATCTCAGCTGAAGTCAGATGCTTAACTGACTGAGCCACCCAGGCATCCCATAGTCTGTCTTAAGAAAGAATTCTCTTAGGTCAGTTTAACCAAAATCCTCTTTACCTTTGGTATTTCCTCTTAGTAATTTTCCATCCTCTGGTCCTCACCAAGCTCCTGGGCTATAAATTCCCACTTGGCTTTTCTGTATTTAGAATTTAACCTAGTTCTATACTTCGTATATTTTCCTCTATTGCAATAGTCCTGAATAAAACTGTTTGTTTGTATGTTTCTTTGTTTAACGAATGTAACTGTTGTAAATCTCACGTTTATATTTGAAGTTATGGTGCTATGACTTGAATAGGATAAAATTCATCATTGGAGCCCAGGACCCCTCACCCAGAACCCTAAGTGTGCACCTGTGAAACCTTTGTCATCACTCCTGACTGACTGATCAGAGATCCATTGGTAAGTCTGACTCCCAGATCATTGGTCCAGACCAACGTCCTTTGCAGCTGGTAGGGACAAGTTTGGATTATTACAATTTTGATTTAACTCTGGAATCTAGTTTAGAGTCCCAGAAAATGAGATGGTGGGTTAGGGTTCCAGGTTTCTCTGTAAGAAGCTCAGTTAGCATTCCATCCAAGCACAAACTGGGTTAGAGTGTCAACCTTTACTGTTCATAAGTATAAAGGTACTATTAGTTATAAACATGGAAGATTCTCAATGACTAAAATCCTCCTTCTTGAACCCCTGCAGAAAATATGTTCTGCTAACTATGTCTGCTGTCTTTCATGTTGGCATGAATTTATTAAAGATGATTTGGAATTTCACAGGGTGCCTGGGTGGCTCAGTCAGTAAAGCATCCGACTTTGGTTCAGGTGGTGATCTCACAGCTTGTGAGTTCCAACCCTGCGTTGGGCTCTGTGCTGACAGCTCAGAGCCTGGAGACTCCTTCTTATTCTGTGTCCTTCTTTCTCTCTGCCCTTCCCCCACTCATGCTTGCACTCTCTCTCTTAGTAATAATAATAATAATAATAATAATAATAATATGATTTGGAACTTCAATATCTTCTTTTGGAAATGTAAGGTGCTCAAAAACTGGCTCCTTAAACCTCTATATACCCTTCAAAGTTGCTCTTGTTTCCTCCTTTTACTGCTTTACATCTTTCCTCCAACCCTCTGAATCATTTATGTTTACTTTCCAATCACTACCTCTTTCATCCCTCTGTCTACCCTGCCAGACTTTTCCCTTCACATTTTGGTCCTTTAGCTCCCTACTGTACCTTTAACTTTAGCCCCCCTATCTTCCACTGAGGGTTCTAAAGAGAATTAGGGAATCCCACAAATAACTGCCTGAGGCTGAACAAAGAACAAAAGGATATTAGGAAATAGAATTAGACTTTCTGTCCACTCAGTTGAGTTTTGGAGACTCCTTGACAGCTGCTAGATGTCCACTCAGTCACTATCCTAAAATTTACTCTGCAAACTTTATCAGGATATATATCAGGGCAAAAGAAAATCTCAAAACTCTACTCTACAAATACTGGTAAACAGATAACTTTAATGTGTCCTATTGCCAGAAACACATTTCAGATAAAAATATAAAGTGGAAATAAACCAGTGACATTGTATTTCTATGTTTTATTGATTCAAGCCTAAAATTTTAGAATAAAAGCTCTGAAATTCCTGTTTGATTCTGCATACGTGTTATATATGTATGTCTATAAGTATGCATGCGTGTATATTATGTATATGTGACATTTTTCTGCCTCTGAATATTACCAAGTTAAATTATAAAATCTCTTAAAGAGATCTGTTCAAATTGGCTTACAGATAAATGAGCCCATATACAAATTATTTCCCCAAATCCCAAAGATATGGACTAATCTATTTTTTTTTTAAGTTCACATGATTTAAGATAATCTTTGGTAAACAAAACTAGTTTTTTAAATTGTTGGTAAAATAAAAACAGGCATGTCTTCAGAGTTGTCAGAATTAAATATACTTAAGATATACAATATTTTTCTACCTAGTTTAGTAGTCAAACAAGCTTATGTTATATATACCACAGGTTGAGCTTATAAAACTATAAATTCTGGGGCGCCTGGGTGGCGCAGTCGGTTGAGCGTCCGACTTCAGCCAGGTCACGATCTCGCGCTCCGTGAGTTCGAGCCCCGCGTCGGGCTCTGGGCTGATGGCTCAGAGCCTGGAGCCTGTTTCCGATTCTGTGTCTGCCTCTCTCTCTGCCCCTCCCCCGTTCATGCTCTGTCTCTCTCTGTCCCAAAAATAAATAAACGTTGAAAAAAAATTTAAAAAAAACTATAAATTCAAACTTTAAAATCCATTAAAAGTTATAATGGAAATAAATTTTGATATATATCAAATGTGCTAGTAAATGGAAAGAAAAATTTTTTTAAAAAGGAAAATTTGTATGTTTAACTTTAGGTTCATTGCTTCTGAGATTTTTTTTTTTTTATATTTCCTAATTTGTCAATAAGAAAAATAGGATGATAGCTAAACTTTTTGTTTAGTTTGTGAATTTTTATGATCAAACATAATTGATAAACACAAGTGATTTAAATACATGTAAGTGCTCTAAAATTTATTTTTTAAACTTTTCAATAATTATGTTTATAATATATATTATATATTATATAATACTTTCTTATTGGCATTTCTTTTTTTTTTTTTAATTTTTTTTTCAACGTTTATTTATTTTTGGGACTGAGAGAGACAGAGCATGAACGGGGGAGGGGCAGAGAGAGAGGGAGACACAGAATCGGAAACAGGCTCCAGGCTCTGAGCCATCAGCCCAGAGCC
>NW_024420897.1:0-3458 GCF_014898765.1 Herpailurus yagouaroundi
ACAGAATCGGAAACAGGCTCCAGGCTCTGAGCCATCAGCCCAGAGCCCGACGCGGGGCTCGAACTCACGGAGCGCGAGATCGTGACCTGGCTGAAGTCGGACGCTCAACCGACTGCGCCACCCAGGCGCCCCAGAATTTATAGTTTTATAAGCTCAACCTGTGGTATATATAACATAAGCTTGTTTGACTACTAAACTAGGTAGAAAAATATTGTATATCTTAAGTATATTTAATTCTGACAACTCTGAAGACATGCCTGTTTTTATTTTACCAACAATTTAAAAAACTAGTTTTGTTTACCAAAGATTATCTTAAATCATGTGAACTTAAAAAAAAAATAGATTAGTCCATATCTTTGGGATTTGGGGAAATAATTTGTATATGGGCTCATTTATCTGTAAGCCAATTTGAACAGATCTCTTTAAGAGATTTTATAATTTAACTTGGTAATATTCAGAGGCAGAAAAATGTCACATATACATAATATACACGCATGCATACTTATAGACATACATATATAACACGTATGCAGAATCAAACAGGAATTTCAGAGCTTTTATTCTAAAATTTTAGGCTTGAATCAATAAAACATAGAAATACAATGTCACTGGTTTATTTCCACTTTATATTTTTATCTGAAATGTGTTTCTGGCAATAGGACACATTAAAGTTATCTGTTTACCAGTATTTGTAGAGTAGAGTTTTGAGATTTTCTTTTGCCCTGATATATATCCTGATAAAGTTTGCAGAGTAAATTTTAGGATAGTGACTGAGTGGACATCTAGCAGCTGTCAAGGAGTCTCCAAAACTCAACTGAGTGGACAGAAAGTCTAATTCTATTTCCTAATATCCTTTTGTTCTTTGTTCAGCCTCAGGCAGTTATTTGTGGGATTCCCTAATTCTCTTTAGAACCCTCAGTGGAAGATAGGGGGGCTAAAGTTAAAGGTACAGTAGGGAGCTAAAGGACCAAAATGTGAAGGGAAAAGTCTGGCAGGGTAGACAGAGGGATGAAAGAGGTAGTGATTGGAAAGTAAACATAAATGATTCAGAGGGTTGGAGGAAAGATGTAAAGCAGTAAAAGGAGGAAACAAGAGCAACTTTGAAGGGTATATAGAGGTTTAAGGAGCCAGTTTTTGAGCACCTTACATTTCCAAAAGAAGATATTGAAGTTCCAAATCATATTATTATTATTATTATTATTATTATTATTACTAAGAGAGAGAGTGCAAGCATGAGTGGGGGAAGGGCAGAGAGAAAGAAGGACACAGAATAAGAAGGAGTCTCCAGGCTCTGAGCTGTCAGCACAGAGCCCAACGCAGGGTTGGAACTCACAAGCTGTGAGATCACCACCTGAACCAAAGTCGGATGCTTTACTGACTGAGCCACCCAGGCACCCTGTGAAATTCCAAATCATCTTTAATAAATTCATGCCAACATGAAAGACAGCAGACATAGTTAGCAGAACATATTTTCTGCAGGGGTTCAAGAAGGAGGATTTTAGTCATTGAGAATCTTCCATGTTTATAACTAATAGTACCTTTATACTTATGAACAGTAAAGGTTGACACTCTAACCCAGTTTGTGCTTGGATGGAATGCTAACTGAGCTTCTTACAGAGAAACCTGGAACCCTAACCCACCATCTCATTTTCTGGGACTCTAAACTAGATTCCAGAGTTAAATCAAAATTGTAATAATCCAAACTTGTCCCTACCAGCTGCAAAGGACGTTGGTCTGGACCAATGATCTGGGAGTCAGACTTACCAATGGATCTCTGATCAGTCAGTCAGGAGTGATGACAAAGGTTTCACAGGTGCACACTTAGGGTTCTGGGTGAGGGGTCCTGGGCTCCAATGATGAATTTTATCCTATTCAAGTCATAGCACCATAACTTCAAATATAAACGTGAGATTTACAACAGTTACATTCGTTAAACAAAGAAACATACAAACAAACAGTTTTATTCAGGACTATTGCAATAGAGGAAAATATACGAAGTATAGAACTAGGTTAAATTCTAAATACAGAAAAGCCAAGTGGGAATTTATAGCCCAGGAGCTTGGTGAGGACCAGAGGATGGAAAATTACTAAGAGGAAATACCAAAGGTAAAGAGGATTTTGGTTAAACTGACCTAAGAGAATTCTTTCTTAAGACAGACTATGGGATGCCTGGGTGGCTCAGTCAGTTAAGCATCTGACTTCAGCTGAGATGAAGCTGGGCATATCACTTGCCTAAAATGTGATGAGTCTTATTTGCTCATGCATATCTTCTCGCCACCCTCAGCAAAATTGGTATAGTGTAGTACCTCAAATGTAGTGGCCTACCCACCCAAATGATAACAGACTTCTTTACAAAAAATGTACTCATTTTTAAGAGAAGAGCATACGCAGGGGAGGGTAAGAGAGAGAGGGGGAGACAGGATCTAAAGTAGGCTCTGCCCTGGGAGCAGCAAACCCAGTGAGGGGCTTGAACTCATGAACCATGAACTCATCATCTGAGCTGAAGTTGGCTGCTCAGCTGACTGAGCAACCCAGGCTCCCTATCAGGCTTCTAATCCATAGTGGATTCAGCCTTTCCACTGCAGTCACCATTGCATGTGAAAAAGGTAATGGCCTCCTCTGTGGCAGTTGCCCCCTATGAGTAGACTCAAGTCCCAAGGTCCCAAATGGTGAGGTAAAAAAGAAGACCTATAAAGGTTTTGTCAAAAGAACTGCTCCAAAAGAAGTGCTTGGTTTTCCTAATTTATACAGACAGAAATCTGGGGAATATATATGGGAAAGAATAGTAAGGATGTGGGACAATGGTACAAGGTACAAGTCAAATTAGGTCAAATTTATTGGTATGGGACCATAGGAGGAAATAACGCATTTAATGTTGTAGCTCATGTAGATAAAAGGACATATATAATTTTCTTGGATTGTTGGCTGAAACATGAATCAAAAGATATCCCACCTTAAATTAAATGAAAATGCCATCTCCCTTGGTTTAATCAAGGGGAGTATATTCAAAAGTTTAGTAACATTGGAATGTTAAATTAGGTTTGTGATTAAAGACCCACTGGCCCACAAAGATAGGGTCTAGATGACATATCTACATATTTTTCATCAGTGCTTTGAAAGATAAATTTGTGAGTGGAGCCCAAGCATTATTGAAGAGTTCCATGATTCTCTTCTATTTAGGCCAGAATCTACAGCCACTCAATTGGAAAATCTAAATGTGATAGGAATAATTGGATCCTTGGGTGGCAGAGACAAAGTGGTTATACCTAACTGCTGAAGGCAAAGTACACATAATTATTGTAATGGACTTCAGTGTCAAAGAAGGAACCAGAATAGTCTGAATTTCACAAAGGTCTTTCCTTTGCTAATAAATCATTATATATATACATATATAAACATATATATATATATATATATATATATATATATATATATATATATATATATATATATATGTT
>NW_024420898.1:0-6002 GCF_014898765.1 Herpailurus yagouaroundi
CTCTCCCTGGTATCTCACCGCTGTGTCGGTGCAGGTAGGGGATTGAGTTCGAGCTAGCTTGAATAAAGGCTCTTTTGCTTTTACATCGGACTTGGCTCCCTGGCAGTATTTGGGGATCACGAATTCTGGGCATAACATTTGGGGGCTCGGCCCGGGATCCCCAAGACCCCCGAGGGACCCCCGACCTGGAGAGCCTGACTGGCCACGGTTAGTGTCTGTTTGTTCTGTCTCTTCTGTATGAGCTCATTTCTGGAATTCTGGTAGTGCCCGACGCGGTCTAAGTGGACGCACTGGAGGACCACGGGCCGGGAGTTTCGGAAGACGTTCCGATCCTCCCTTCTGGAGGGACGTGGAATCCCCTCAAATGTCTAAGCTAGCTCTCAGTTTTGCTTCCATGGAGTTGGAAGACTTTCTAGGGGCCCTCTGTTTGTCTGTTTTTGTGTTTCTCTGTTTTGTTCTGTGGACTTACTGGACGGACCTTATGGGACAGACTCAGACTACTCCTCTAAGTATTATGATTGATCACTTTAAGGATGTGAGGGGAAGAGCTAACAACCTCAGTGTGGAAGTCCGAAAGGGTTGGTTGCAGTTTTTTTGTTCTAGCGAGTGGCCAACTGTCAATGTCGGATGGCCACCAGAGGGGACCTAAGACCTCCCTACCATCCACCGAGTAAGGAGTATCATCTCTCGGCCTAAGACGGGCCATCTTGATCAGCTCCCTTACAGTATCACTTGGCAGGACCTTGTAGAAGACCCACCCTCTTGGCTTAAGCCCTTCCTATACCCGCTCCCTCTAGAGCCAAAACCCATTCTTGTTTTGCAGGGGACAAAGAAGAAGAAAATTCTTACCCAGCCTTCAGCACCCCTCTACCCTGTCCTACAGGGGGGTACTGAAGAAGAATTAATTTTTCCTCCCCCGTATAACCCCTCTAGGATGCCGGAAGAACACCATCCTCCCCCTCCGGGGGAGGCAGACTCTGTTCCGAGAGCGGGAGGCGGAAACGCTCCAGTGGGAAGCCCGCCCTTTACCAGACAAAGGGCTCAGAGGGAGCAATCCGCCTCTGCCGCCGACTCCACTATTCTGACCCTGCGAGCCACCGGACCCCAAACGCGGAGGGGAATCAGCCCCATCACTATTGGCCTTTTGCCACTAGTGACCTCTACAATTGGAAAGCTCAGAATCCTAAGTTTTCTGAGAAACCGGCAGGGCTTATTGATTTATTAGACTCTGTTCTTTTTACCCATCAGCCCACGTGGGACGATTGCCAGCTTTTGCAGGTCCTGTTCACGACTGAAGAAAGAGAAAGAATCCTCAATGGGGCCCAAAAACTAGTTCTGGGTGCAGATGAGAATCCTACCACCAACCAGGATCAGATAGATGCCTCCTTCCCCTTAACTCGGCCCCAGTGGGATTTCAACATGGCAGAAGGTAAGGAGAGGCTCCGGGTCTACCGCCAGACTCTAATGGGGGGGGGGGGGTCTCCGAATGGCTGCTAGAAAGCCAACCAATTTGGCCAAGGTAAGAAATGTACAACAGGGAAAAGATGAATCTCCAGCTGCCTTTTTAGAATGGATCATGGAGGCATTCCGTACCTATACCCCCATGGATCCAGAGGCTCTGGAAAGCAAGGCAGCTGTTATCATGGCCTTTGTAAACCAATCGGCCATAGACATTAGGAGAAAATTATAGAAAATAGATAGACTAGGAGAAAAAAGTCTGCAGGAGTTACTGGTGGTAGCCGAAAAGGTATATAATAACCGGGAGCCTCCTGAGGACAAGCAGGCTCACGCCATGGCAGCTGCCAGCAGTAAGCAGACTCGAGACCTGGCCAGAATACTACTAGCTACCACTGCTGACTTCCCCGAGGAACGAGACCGCTGTCTCCGGCAGCTGGCAGATGATGCAAGAAAAGGTAAAGGAACCACCAATGGGGGGGAAGCAGAGGCTGCAGAAGGACCAGTGCGCATACTGCAAGGAGATAGGGCATTGGGCCCGAGATTGTCCAAAAAGGGCCAGCGGGAAGGGAAGCAACACTGATCGAGTAAAAGTCCTAGAGCTAGATGAACTAAGTGATTAGGGGAGTCGGGGTTCGGACCCTCTCCCCGAACCCAGGGTAACTCTTAAAGTGGAGGGGACCCCTATTGACTTCCTTGTCGACACCGGAGCACAACATTCGGTCCTCCTCACCCCACAAGGAAAACTAGCTAGCAAGAAGTCCTGGGTACAAGGGGCAACTGGTATGAGCCAGTATTCATGGACTACCCGAAGAACAGTAGATTTGGGAATGGGCCAGGTATCCCACTCCTTTATGGTAATACCAGAATGCCCCTACCTGCTGTTAGGACGGGACTTACTGACCAAGATTGGAGCTCAGATAGCTTTCAGACAAGGGGGGCCTCAGGTCACCGATGGCAAGGGCCACCCCATCCAGGTCCTGACCATGAAACTGGAGGATGAATACCTCCTCCACCAGGAGGCGCTCCCAAGAGAGAATACAGACATATGGCTACAAGAATTCCCCTCAGTTTGGGCAGAGACGGGCGGGATGGGACTAGCCGCTCACAGGACCCCAGTCCTGGTAGAGCTCTTGCCAGGAGAGAGTCCGGTAAGGATCAAACAATACCCCAAGTCTCAGGAGGCCTGGAAGGGGATTCAGCCACACATCTGGAGACTACGAAGCCTAGGGGTACTAGTTCCTTGCCAGTCTTCCTGGAACACCCCCTTACTGCTGGTCAAAAAGCCTCACACAAATGACTACCGACCGGTACAAGACCTCCGGGAAGTAAATAAGAGGGTCCCGGACATACATCCAACTGTTCCCAACCCATATACTCTCTTGAGCTCCTTGGCGCCCTCCAGGTTCTGGTATACTGTACTAGATTTAAAGGACGCCTTCTTCAATCTGCCACTGGCACCCCAGAGCCAACCCTTGTTCGCCTTCGAGTGGCATGATCCAGAGGAGGGCTACAGTGGGCAACTCACCTGGACACGGCTACCTCAGGGATTCAAAAATTCACCCACCATCTTCGATGAGGCACTACACGTGGACCTGTGTGAGTACAGAAGGGAGCACCCTGGCCTCACCCTTCTACAGTACGTAGATGACATCCTGATTGCTGCCGACACGGCCAAAGACTGTGAGCGAGGGACCCAGGACCTGCTGGCTACCTGGGGGCCTTAGGGTACCGGGCATCCGTGAAGAAGGCTCAGATATGCAGGGAGCGGGTAAGTTACCTGGGATATATCCTGGAGGGCGGACAGCGGCGGTTACCAGATGCCAGAAGAGAAACTGTCCTAAAGATCCCTACTCCCACCTGCCGAAGAGAAGTGAGGATATTCCTAGGATCAGCTGGCTACTGCCGCCTCTGGGTTCCAGGTTTTGCTGAGATCGCCAGGCCCCTATATGAAGCTACCAAAGAGGGGAAAACATTTAAATGGGCTGAAGAAGAAGAAACTGCCTTTAATCAGTTAAAAAAGGCCCTCCTAAGTGCCCCAGCCCTGGGCCTACCAGACATTACGAAGCCCTTCCACCTCTTTGTAGACGAACATAAGGGAATAGCAAAAGGGGTTCTAACTCAAGCCTTAGGCCCCTGGAACTGCCCAGTGGCTTACCTGTCTAAGAAACTAGACCCAGTGGCTGCCAGCTGGCCGCCATGCCTAAGAATTATTGCAGCGACAGCACTCCTAGTCAAGGATGCAGACAAACTGACACTAGGACAGGAAATCTGGATCACGACCCCACACACCATTGAAGGGGTCCTGAAACAGCCTCTGGATAGATGGATGAGCAATACACATATGACTCATTACCAGAGCCTCCTACTCAACCCTCAACGAGTGCGGTTCCACCCCAGTGCAGCCCTCAATCCTGCAACCCTGCTGCCCGACCCTGACCTAGGTGCTCCACTACATGACTGTGCAGGAATCCTGGAACAAGTACATGGATTCTGGACGGACCTGACCGACCGGCCCCTCCCTGATGCCGAGGCTACTTGGTTCACTGATGGCAGCAGCTTTGTGCGAGACGGACACAGGTATGCGGGTGCAGCAGTGGTCACTGAAACGGACACCATATGGGCAGAGGCTCTACCCTCCGGAACGTCAGCCCAGCGAGCAGAGCTCATAGCCCTCACCAAGGCACTGATGCTGGGAGCTGGAAAATGGCTTAACATCTACATAGCCAGCCATTATGCATTTGCCACAGCTCATATTCATGGGGCAATTTATCAGGAGAGGGGGTTACTGACGGCAGAAGGACGGACTATAAAAAATAAGCAGGAGGTACTTAACCTACTTACGGCCTTATGGCTTCCTGCCAAACTAGCCATTATCCACTGCCAAGGGCACCAAAAAGCTGATAACCCAGTAGCTAGAGATAATCGAAAGGCTGACCAGGCAGCCAAGGCAGTAGCCCTAACTCCAGTCCCCACCATGACCATACAACTACCGGACCCGGGAGACCCAGTTTTACCAGACCAGCCCAAATACTCCCAGGAGGAGTTACAGTGGATCAAGAAACTCCCCATGGCCCAGGAGATAAAAGGATGGTGGTATACACCTAACAAGGAGCTTGTGCTGCCAGACCAGCTCAGAGTCTCAATATTAAAACACATGTATCGGTCTACTCACATGGGGGCCTGAAAATTAAAAGACTTAATCCGACATGCCGGAATCAAGATTCACCAACAGGACACCAAAATAGAGCAAGTTGTATCTGCCTGCAAGACCTGCCAACTCACCAACGCAAGAGCCACATCAAATAAAAAAGGAACCAGGTTCAGAGGCACCAGACTGGGAGCCCAATGGGAAGTCGACTTCACTGAAGTCAAACCAGGAAAGTATGGTTTTAAATATCTTTTAGTATTTACAGACACCTTCTCTGGCTGGGTGGAGGCATACCCAACCAAGCATGAAACGGCTCAGACGGTGGCTAAGAAGCTACTAGAAGACATCTTACCCAGGTATGGTTTTCCTGCCATGGTAGGATCAGACAATGGACCAGCTTTTATCTCGCAGGTAACACAGGCAGTAGCCAAGGCGGTGAGTGCAAACTAGAAATTACATTGTGCTTATAGGCCCCAGAGCTCAGGACAGGTAGAAAGAATGAATAGAACCCTAAAATAGACCCTTACCAAATTAACCATGGAGACTGGCGGGGACTGGGTGACTCTTCTACTGTACGCCCTTTACCGGGTTAGAAACACTCCTTACAGTCTGGGTTTTACTCCCTATGAGATCATGTTTGGCAGGCCACCCCCTGTTATTCCCAGCCTTTGAGCTGAACTTATTGCTGAGTTTAAAGATCAAGAACTTTTTCTTTCCTTGAGCGGGCTCCAGAGGGCACATGAGGACATTTGGCCACGCCTCCGTGCCATCTATGAAGCTGGCCCGATCCCAACACCTCATCAGTACAGGCCGGGAGACTGGGTCTACGTCAAGAGGCACCACTGAGAGACCCTCGAGCCGTGCTGCAAGGGACCCTACATCGTGGTGTTGACAACCCCCACCACTGTCAAGGTATACGGCATCACAACCTGGGTCCATCACACCCACGCTCGGCCAGCGGACCCCTCCTCAATCTGGAAGGACTTCGTCACGCAATGGGCCATCAGTCGGGACCAACACAACCCGCTCAAGCTCAAGCTACAGCGCATTCGACCCACCTGATATTGGTAACTCTGTTAACTCTGCTTGTCATTGCTCATGCTGCCGGAAGTCCCTACGCCCCCCAAAACATCACCTGGCAGATCATAGACACCAGCTCAGGGACAATACTTAATCAGACCTCCCAGAGCCACCCCAGGGACACTTGCTTCCCAGAACTTTGCATAAACCTCCAAACTCTGTTCCCCTTGTCACCATAAATGCAGCCGGTCCCATGATTGGGTCTGGAAGCTACATGACAAGGGGGGAATGAAAGGGCGGGCCTACGCTGGCCGACTCCATCTTGTTCTGTGTCCTTCACCTTGACCACACCTCCTGCCCTTGAGTGACCCCCCCC
>NW_024420899.1:0-1336 GCF_014898765.1 Herpailurus yagouaroundi
AACAGATTAGAACGATGTTTCAAAACCAAGGATTGCAAGATTGCAGTAAGGACGTAATATGTGGGAGTAATCGGGGTGGGTGGGAGGAAGAAAGGGCCAGGGGGCAGATGGAGGGTGTGTAAATGGACGCTGGCATTCTAGCAAAGGTGGAGAGTTGTTAATTTCACTCCGTTCCTCCAGAACTTGTTGTCCCCAGCATGTGGTGTCCACAGACCATATGCTTCAGGGCTGGAGGATGGATAAGCTGCCCATTGTAATCAGGGGAAAACATTCCACGCACAGAATTCACTAATTCACCTGTTCTGTAATGTTTACCCTCTTACTGGCATTGCTAAAAGCACCTACTTTCTCTACACCACCATAGAACACGTGGATTTTCCCTTGTTAGCTTTTGCTCGCTTGCTTGTCCGTTTATTGGTCCACCTGGGGCTGTATTCACCACTCACCGAAAACTGACTGAGGGATTATGTGTGCCAGACTCTCTTCTCGAGGTATACCCCTGCCTCCGTGGTGGTTGTGGGTAATTCATGACTTCTGGGCTTCCAGCTACTACATCACGTGGGGCTCTTCATCATCCTCTGTTGCTTTTTCATTGTCATTGGGCAGGTGTCTGCCTGCTTCTTCTCTCTACTTATGTACACAGTAGAAATCAGTGCTTTGGGGATATGGATGACTGCAGTGAACAGACTCCTGGACGTGTCTTTTACCTTGGGGAATTGTGCATATTTGTGTTTCAAAATCTAGTTTATCCTAGACGTAGACATTTGAAACAAGGCAAACACAGTCCAGACGGGGCTCAAGAAACAAAATCGTTGGATGTGTCCCCGAGCCTGGTAGCAATGCAGGTGGGCTAGAGGCCTACAGATGCAGAGCTAGACTGTTGTTGGATGACAGCTTCACTGTGCATCTTCAGCTAGGAAGTGGTACAGCTGGAATGAGAATTCTCCTACTGTGATTCTTGGCCTGTGTTTTCCTGCTCACTCATCGGCCTGGGAGGGCTGAGAACTTTTGGAACTTTGTTGCGTTTGCTGCAGAATTAAACACTAGCTAGGTTTCTCAGGTACGTATAGAATGGCCTGTGACAGCAAGGTGGGGTGGTGGTCAGGGAGACCTGGCAGGAGGGAGGAAACTGAACAGGCAGGAGAGGGGGACTGACAGAGGCTGTTTTCTTCCATTTTGTTCTGGGAAGACCTTCGTGAGGATGTCTAGTCCTGAGTACTGGTGAAGTTTATGTACTGGCCATGGAATTGGGCGGGCACCTCAGAGAGATTCCTGACAGTCTGTGGGAAGTGTGTGTGTGTGTGTGTGTGTGTGTGTGTGTGTGTGTGTGTGTGTG
>NW_024420900.1:0-1335 GCF_014898765.1 Herpailurus yagouaroundi
AACAGATTAGAACGATGTTTCAAAACCAAGGATTGCAAGATTGCAGTCAGGACGTAATATGTGGGAGTAATTGGGGTGGGTGGGAGGAAGAAAGGGCCAGGGGGCAGATGGAGGGTGTGTAAATGGACGCTGGCATTCTAGCAAAGGTGGAGAGTTGTTAATTTCACTCCGTTCCTCCAGAACTTGTTGTCCCCAGCATGTGGTGTCCACAGACCATATGCTTCAGGGCTGGAGGATGGATAAGCTGCCCATTGTAATCAGGGGAAAACATTCCACGCACAGAATTCACTAATTCGCCTGTTCTGTAATGTTTACCCTCTTACTGGCATTGCTAAAAGCACCTACTTTCTCTACACCACCATAGAACACGTGGATTTTCCCTTGTTAGCTTTTGCTCGCTTGCTTGTCCGTTTATTGGTCCACCTGGGGCTGTATTCACCACTCACCGAAAACTGACTGAGGGATTATGTGTGCCAGACTCTCTTCTCGAGGTATACCCCTGCCTCCGTGGTGGTTGTGGGTAATTCATGACTTCTGGGCTTCCAGCTACTACATCACGTGGGGCTCTTCATCATCCTCTGTTGCTTTTTCATTGTCATTGGGCAGGTGTCTGCCTGCTTCTTCTCTCTACTTATGTACACAGTAGAAATCAGTGCTTTGGGGATATGGATGACTGCAGTGAACAGACTCCTGGACGTGTCTTTTACCTTGGGGAATTGTGCATATTTGTGTTTCAAAATCTAGTTTATCCTAGACGTAGACATTTGAAACAAGGCAAACACAGTCCAGACGGGGCTCAAGAAACAAAATCGTTGGATGTGTCCCCGAGCCTGGTAGCAATGCAGGTGGGCTAGAGGCCTACAGATGCAGAGCTAGACTGTTGTTGGATGACAGCTTCACTGTGCATCTTCAGCTAGGAAGTGGTACAGCTGGAATGAGAATTCTCCTACTGTGATTCTTGGCCTGTGTTTTCCTGCTCACTCATCGGCCTGGGAGGGCTGAGAACTTTGGAACTTTGTTGCGTTTGCTGCAGAATTAAACACTAGCTAGGTTTCTCAGGTACGTATAGAATGGCCTGTGACAGCAAGGTGGGGTGGTGGTCAGGGAGACCTGGCAGGAGGGAGGAAACTGAACAGGCAGGAGAGGGGGACTGACAGAGGCTGTTTTCTTCCATTTTGTTCTGGGAAGACCTTCGTGAGGATGTCTAGTCCTGAGTACTGGTGAAGTTTATGTACTGGCCATGGAATTGGGCGGGCACCTCAGAGAGATTCCTGACAGTCTGTGGGAAGTGTGTGTGTGTGTGTGTGTGTGTGTGTGTGTGTGTGTGTGTGTGTG
>NW_024420901.1:0-1654 GCF_014898765.1 Herpailurus yagouaroundi
ACCTGTAGGTTTTACTGTACATGCTCTTAGATCACTGAAATTTCTAGTTATAAGTATGGATAAAATATGGTGTGTGTGTTAAAGAGGAGATTCTTTATATATATTTACTCGCATGCACCTGAATCATGTCTTACCATAAATTTTATTCTCTATTTAAAGTATAAAATATTTCTTATAAAATGCTACATATTCCACTCTCACTGAATATGCCCTCTTTGCTGTTAGCTGACTTGAACATGTTCATATTCTTAATGAAGAATTTTAAGATGAATTTAGGAAAATTAGGTGACTTACTTCAAAGCCAATCTTTGGTTTCCTCTTGTTTCAGGTTGTGCTCTTCCGGGAAGATCGTGTGTCAGCCTTGTGAAGTAGCTCTGTTTTGTTTTATTCCACATGGTGTCGCTCTCCCCCTTGCCAAGGACACAGTTGTCTCTAGTCAGTTTCTGAACTTCGACTGAATGTTAATGAGGAAAACCATTACAATTATTTCAAATCACAATAATGGAAAAAAATTCCAATTTTCACTGTAAGATAGCATGATAAATTTTCCTAATTGGCTTTCATTTATTTCAAACTTCAAAACAAAGAGCACAATTAGCATAAGTAGGCAATATATTATTTTGTCTTCCTAGGCAAAGTCACTAAATTAATAGACTTAAAAAGCAATATCCCCCAAATGCATTTACAACTTCATTACAAACATAGTGTCTTAAAATTTTCTTAGAGTATTTATTTAAAAATGACTTTATATTTAAATATAGATTTTTAAAATTAAAATAGTTATATTTTAAAACATTTTAAGTTATGTTTAATTTATATTTTATAGTTTATAAAATAGTTATACTTTAAAATATAATATGTATGTTTATATTTAAATATAAAACATATTACCAAGTGATTTAGTAATTTTTTGAAAAATCCAAAAAATATGTAAGACACAGTTTAACTGAATTATAATTTTTAAGAAAGTTGGTGCTAGGCGATAGTAGTGTGTTCTTTACTAGAGCTTGCCAGAAGAAACTTTTGATGTTCACCCCAACTTTTTGACTGTAGAGGCACAAATCCCTTGATATACTTTGACCATCACAGAGAGACAGTCACAAGCTATACACTTGTCACTGTGTTGTGGTTGTATTATCAGTGACACAATATCATATGGAGGGACTCTGGAACTTCTGGTCTCAATTTTAATTTCATTATTATACACCGTGTGACCTTCGGTAAGTCTTTTCATCTCTTGGTGATACTTCAGTTTCTTCATACTGCCAGTAAGTCAATGGCAAAGTCTTCTTTACAGATGTGTTTCCAACACTTCTCACAGTACCTAAAATGTAATATGTGCTCCATCAATATTTGTTGGGTAAATGAACAAATGAAAAACAATTAACAATGTACATAAGTCCCACTGCTACATACGTGTTTGTTTAAAAAAATGTTTAAGCCAAAATTTTTCCCCCAAATGCCATCTCAAACATACACACAAGCCAGTGATTTCCTGACCACCTTGTTGAAGCAATTGATTTATATTAGTGGACTCAGTATTAACTGTGTTGTTCTGAGTTTTTCCAAAAAGTATTTGTGAAGAAAGTTTATTCAGTAATTATTTAACCTGTAGGTTTTACTGTACATGCTCTTAGATCACTGAAATTTCTAG
>NW_024420902.1:0-5078 GCF_014898765.1 Herpailurus yagouaroundi
ACACAGATTCTGAAAAAGACTCCCGACTCTGAGCTTTCAGCAAAGAGATAGATGCAGGGCTCAAACCCACAAACCATGAGATCTTGACCTGAGTCGAATTTGTACGCTTAACGTACCAAGCCACCCAGGCACCTCACTTTATTTATTCTTTTCCTTTTTTTTTGTCTTTATTTTTTCTTTACAAATTTGAAAAATATATGTTCAATATAATAAAAAAAGATCCTTCTCTACTATCGTTACATCTGAGCTTAATGTCCACCCCTATTTTAGAAAGATCATTGTCATTCTGGATTATAAGAATAATTTGCCCATGTTTTCTCCTAGGACTTCATAGATTGACTTACATAAAAAAATATCTTGTCCATTTGTAATAAAACTGGGGGAGGCAGTGAGATAAGATTTAAAGTGATTCTGCAGATGACTGTGTTGATGCGTTGGCAAAAATGAATGCTTTGACACTTAAATATTACCTAAGAAAGTTATATTTTCTTTTGATCCACATAAAAGACACTTCTTTTTTTATGGGTATTTCTTTTTTTTATTTATATATGAAATTTATTGTCAAATTGGTTTCCATACAACACCCAGTGCTCATCCCAAAAGGTGCTCTCCTCAATACCAATCACCCACCCTCTCTTCCCTCCCACCCCCCATCAACACTCAGTTTGCTCTCAGTTCTCAACAGTCTCTTATGCTTTGGCTCTCCCCCACTCTAACCTCTTTTTTTTTTCCTTCCCCTCCCCCATGGGTTCCTGTTAAGTTTCTCAGGATCCACATAAGAGTGAAACCATATGGTATCTGTCTTTCTCTGTATGGCTTCTTTCACTTAGCATCACACTCTCCAGTTCCATCCACGTTCCTACAAAAGGCCATATTTCATTTTTTCTCATTGCCACGTAGTATTCCATAGTGTATATAAAGCACAATTTCTTTATCCACTCATCAGTTGATGGACATTTAGGCTCTTTCCATAATTTGGCTATTGTTGAGAGTGCGGCTATGAACATTGGGGTACAAGTGCCCCTATGCATCAGTACTCCTGTGTCCCTTGGATAAATTCCTAGAAGTGCTATTGCTGGGTCATAGGGTAGGTCTATTTTTAATTTTCTGAGGAACCTCCACACTGCTTTCCAGATCAGCTGCACCAATTTGCATTCCCACCATCAGTGCAAGAGGGTTCCCGTTTCTCCACATCCTCTCCAGCATCTAGAGTCTCCTGATTTGTTCATTTTGGCCACTCTGACTGGCGTGAGGTGATACCTGAGTGTGGTTTTGATTTGTATTTCCCTGATAAGGAGCGACGCTGAACATCTTTTCATGTGCCTGTTGGCCATCCGGATGTCTTCTTTAGAGAAGTGTCTATTCATGTTTTCTGCCCATTTCTTCACTGGTTTCTTTGCTTTTCGGGTGTAGAGTTTGGTGAGCTCTTTATAGATTTTGGATACTAGCCCTTTGTCTGATATGTCATTTGCAAATATCTTTTCCCATTCCGTTGGTTGCCTTTTAGTTTTGTTGGTTGTTTCCTTTGCTGTGCAGAAGCTTTTTATCTTCATAAGGTCCCAGTAATTCACTTTTGCTTTTAATTCCCTTGCCTTTGGGGATGTGTCGAGTAAGAGATTGCTACGGCTGAGGTCAGAGAGGTCTTTTCCTGCTTTCTCCTCTAAGGTTTTGATGGTTTCCTGTCTCACATTCAGGTCCTTTATCCATTTTGAGTTTATTTTTGTGAATGGTGTGAGAAAGTGGTCTAGTTTCAACCTTCTGCATGTTGCTGTCCAGTTCTCCCAGCACCATTTGTTAAAGAGACTGTCTTTTTTCCATTGGATGTTCTTTCCTGCTTTGTCAAAGATGAGTTGGCCATACACTTGTGGGTCTAGTTCTGGGGTTTCTATTCTATTCCATTGGTCTATGTGTCTGTTTTTGTGCCAATACCATGCTGTCTTGATGATGACAGCTTTGTAGTAGAGGCTAAAGTCTGGGATTGTGATGCCTCCTGCTTTGGTCTTCTTCTTCAAAATTACTTTGGCTATTCGGGGCCTTTTGTGGTTCCATATGAATTTTAGGATTGCTTGTTCTAGTTTCGAGAAGAATGCTGGTGCAATTTTGATTGGGATTGCATTGAATGTGTAGATAGCTTTGGGTAGTATTGACATTTTGACAATATTTATTCTTCCAATCCATGAGCAGGGAATGTCTTTCCATTTCTTTAAATCTTCTTCAATTACCTTCATAAGCTTTCTATAGTTTTCAGCATACATCTTTGGTTACATTTATTCCTACGTATTTTATGCTTCTTGGTGCAATTGTGAATGGGATCAGTTTCTTTATTTGTCTTTCTGTTGTTTCATTGTTAGTGTATAAGAATGCAACTGATTTCTGTACATTGATTTTGTATCCTGCAACTTTGCTGAATTCATGTATCAGTTCTAGCAGACTTTTGGTGGAGTCTATCGGATTTTCCATGTATAATATCCTGTCATCTGCAAAAAGGGAAAGCTTGACTTCATCTTTGCCAATTTTGATGCCGTTGATTTCCTTTTATTGTCTGATTGCTGATGCTAGAACTTCCAGCACTATGTTAAACCACAGCGGTGAGAGTGGGCATCCCTGTCGTGTTCCTGATCTCAGGGAAAAAGCTCTCAGTTTTTCCCCGTTGAGGATGATGTGAGCTGTGGGCTTTTCATAAATGGCTTTTATGATCTTTAAGTATGTTCCTTCTATCCCGAATTTCTCAAGGGTTTTTATTAAGAAAGGGTGCTGGATTTTGTCAAAGGCCTTTTCTGCATCGATTTACAGGATCATATGGTTTTTCTCTTTTTTTTTGTTAATGTGATGTATCACGTTGATTGATTTGCGAATGTTGTACCAGCCCTGCATCCCAGGAATGAATCCCACTTGATCATGGTGAATAACTCTTTTTATATGCTTTTGAATCGATTTGCTAGTATCTTATTGAGAATTTTTGCATCTATATTCATCAGGGATATTGGCCTGTAGTTCTCTTTTTTTTTTTACTGGGTCTCTGTCTGGTTTAGGAATCAAAGTAATACTGGCTTCATAGAATGAGTCTGGAAGTTTTTCTTCCTTTTCTATTTCTTGGAATAGCTTGAGAAGGATAGGTATTATCTCTGCTTTAAACGTCTGGTAGAACTCCCCTGGGAAGCCATCTGGTCCTGGACTCTTATTTGTTGGGAGATTTTTGATAACCGATTCAATTTCTTCACTGGTGATGGGTCTGTTCAAGCTTTCTATTTCCTCCTGATTGAGTTTTGGAAGAGTGTGGGTGTTCAGGAATTTGTCCATTTCTTCCAGGTTGTCCAATTTGTTGCCATATAATTTTTCATAGTATTCCCTGATAATTGTTTGTATCTCTGAGGGATTGGTTGTAATAATTCCATTTTCATTCATGATTTTATCTATTTGGGTCATCTCCCGTTTCTTTTTGAGAAGCCTGGCTAGAAGTTTGTCAATTTTGTTTATTTTTTCAAAAAACCAACTCTTGGTTTCGTTGATCTGCTCTACAGTTTTTTTTAGATTCTATATTGTTTATTTCTGCTCTGATCTTTATTATTTCTCTTCTTCTGCTGTGTTTAGGCTGCCTTTGCTGTTCTGCTTCTATTTCCTTTAGGTGTGCTGTTAGATTTTGTATTTGGGATTTTTCTTGTTTCTTGAGATAGGCCTGGATTGCAATGTCTTTTCCTCTCAGGACTGCTAAAAGACACTTCTTAAACAACATGTGGGAAACCATCCTCCTTGCACGTATGGGGTAAGCTTGCCTCCTGGGCTTTTTTGTTTCTTTTCTTTTCTTTTTATTTATTTATTTTTTTGTACTCTTAGGGGGAAACGCATAGGTTGTTTATAATGGAATTTTGTATTTCCAGATTAAGGTGCTGCCAGGTACAGCATAACTAATTTCCCAGTTTATAAGACTGCCTCTCACACATCGCTTCCTGGTGGTAGGCAACCAGGGCCATACTGCCACTTGTTCACACGTTAAATAATGATGCCAAGACATTTTTATGCCTATGCTAACAATGACCCACCTGTGGACAAGTGCAGACAGATACTGCCTACCTTTTAAGGCCAAGGAGGGATTGAGCCCACGGCCTTCCACTGGGCTCCACCATTGTTTCTGCTCTCTCTGGTGTTTGTCAGTTGTTAGCATCACGTTTGAGAACACACGCTCTAGAGTCAAACTATCTGACTATGTACTTCCATATTGAGCTATAGGGAAATAAATAAAGTCCCCTTACCTTTTTTGTTCTTTGCTTTCTCTTTTGTGAAACGGGCTTTATCACAGTGTGGGGATTCAATAATTAAATAAATAAATACGTAAGTGCTTACAATTTCTTAGCAACAAACGCTCAGTAAATATTAAGAAGGCTTTTCCCAATAGAGAATAGAAAAATAACTTTCTTGTTTTCTCCTAGGATTTTATAGATGCATTTTTATAAGAAAACATATAACATTGGTACCAATATTATAGCATATAATAATATGACATAAAGCAAATTAAGACATTTATAAGAAAAGTATTGAAACTTCATGAATAGCATCACTGTTACTAATATTCGAACAATGCATTTGCTTTGAAAGGTTCACTTAGTTATATACTAAATTTGCATATGCTTTGAACCTACTTCTGGATGCTCTATGATGATTCATTCATTCAGCTGAACCACATTTGCTTTATAACATAATTTATTATCTGGTAGAACTCGCCTAATTCATATGCTTCCTTTTCAGAAAAATGTTTCTGGATCAGCTTGAATTTTGATATTTATACAAAAATGTTAGAACCAGCTGATCTGATTTAAAAATCCATATTTTATTGGGCTTGCAACAAATTTCCATAGTAATTTAGAGATAGTTGGCATTCTTACAATAATAACTTTTCCTATTCCAACACAAGGAATGTTTATATTTAAGCTTTTTTTTTAATACCTCTCAGATGAGTTTAAAGTTTTCTGAAAGGCTATTTATATACTTCTTTCATGTTTCTTGTTAAGTTCCCTCCTTCCTTCTTTCCCTCCCTCCTTCCTTCCTTCCTTCCTTCCTTCCTTCCTTCCTTCCTTCCTTCC
>NW_024420903.1:0-1997 GCF_014898765.1 Herpailurus yagouaroundi
CCTTCCTTCCTTCCTTCCTTCCTTCCTTCCTTCCTTCCTTCCTTCCTCCCTTCCTGCCTTCCTTCCTGCCTTCCTGCCTTCCTGCCTTCCTGCCTTCCTGCCTTCCTGCCTTCCCTCCTTCCACCTCCTTCTCCTTTTACTTCTGTTATGGCAAATGGCGCCAATTCTCTGACCATATTTCTAATTATTTCTTGTTTGTAAGGGAGAATGCCAGATTGTTACCTTGTGAGCCTGGATCATGTAATATCATCAGGAGGACTCATGAAAATCTGATCTCCCTTCCTTCATCGCAGTTATGTATAATTGACACTTGTTGGAAGGAGATAAACAGAGTCAAGAGAATTTCAGTCTTAGAAGAGAAGACCCTGAGGTGAGAGTAGCCTGAGAGAGCAATTGGAGAGGGAACAAATGTGACCCAGAAAGGAGCTCACTGAACAATGTGATTGGGATAACACCCAAAAAGCAGGTTGTTTAGGAATAGTACCAAAAAGTAATTCTCAGATATGATCAAAGCTGTACAAGGGCAACTTGAAAGCTTTAGATGTTTTCCTTAAATACAAAAACTTTTGTATTTAACCAAGAAATTAAAAAGTTAACCAAGTTACCAAGTCAGTAAAATTAAACTTTTTTTCTTGTAAACAGAAAATTCAAGGAAACCAAATTATTAAAGTAAAACATGGTAACATTATAGAGCTTTTGGTTATTAAAAACTCCTATGTACATATGCCAATAAAACAGACAATGAATGTTTTGGACAAAATGTAAAGGACTACAACTGGTTTAAGAAAAAGCAGCAAGAGAATGAAAGCGATGCAAGTCATTTCTTTGAAAACCTAGCATAACCCCATAACTCTAACACTGGAGCAAATGAGTAAGACTTGGGGACCAGCTAGCCTGGCTGAGATGTTTCTTGCCAACACTTACTTAGTTCTTACTCATACCAGGTGAGGTTCTGAACATTTCACAAGTACTTCATGTCATTCTCCTTAGGGCCCTATGAGGGAGGGGTTACTATTAAACTCCTTTTACACATCCGCAAATTGAAGAATTTCCGAGGTTAAGGAACTTGTCTGGTCCCAAGGTCAACACAGGTGGCATGTGATGGAACTGAGAGGTGGCATGAAATAGTGTCCTCTAGTGCCAACTCACCCAAGTTTACATCCTGTCTCACCAGTACTAGGTGTATGATCATCGGCACAGATTTTTTTAATGCTTTTGTGCTTTCGTTCTCATATATGTAAGACCAAGAGATGAATATAATGATCATATAAAGAGTTTAGAACAATATCTGTGAACATAGCAAACACCCCTTATATAGAATCCTATTATTACTGCTATTATTATTATTATTATTATTAA
Organism: Herpailurus yagouaroundi; assembly: GCF_014898765.1. Lineage (NCBI taxonomy): Eukaryota > Metazoa > Chordata > Mammalia > Carnivora > Felidae > Herpailurus > Herpailurus yagouaroundi. Next base: position 1,360 of record NW_024420903.1, read on the forward strand.
AACAGGACGGGACAGAGAATACCTAAAAAGATATAATAACACATATGCAAACAAATGAATTTCCTGATACCTAAAATATCAGAAAATCCAGTAATTTAATTAGGCGCTCTAAAGTGTTTTTTTTTCTTTTTCTTATAAACTGAATTTATTTTTAAATATTTTATGGTTTTGAAACAATATCTTATTTCTTTCTGAGGGAATGCAAGCAGGGTCAGAGAGAGAGGACTAGCATATCTGAAGTGGGCGTGATGCCTACAGCAGTGAGCCCAATGTAGGGCTTGAACCCACGAACTGTGAGATCATGACCTGAGCCAAAGTTGGATGGCCAACCAACTGAGCCACCAGGATGCCCCTCTTTTTTTCACATATGGTGTTATATTAGTTTCAGATGTACAATATACTGATTCAGCAATTCCTTACAATACCCAGTACTCATGGCAACAAGTGCACTCCTTCATCCCCATCACATATTTCACTCACTACATCTGCACCACCCCCCCCCACACACACACACTGGTAACCAGCATTTATCTATAATGAAGTGTATGTTTCTTGATTTGTCTATTACTCTGTTTCTCAAACATTTGATCCTTTGTTTAGTTTCTTAAATTTCACATATTTGGGGCGCCTGCGTGGCG
>NW_024420904.1:0-5093 GCF_014898765.1 Herpailurus yagouaroundi
ACACAGATTCTGAAAAAGACTCCCGACTCTGAGCTTTCAGCAAAGAGCTAGATGCAGGGCTCAAACCCACAAACCATGAGATCTTGACCTGAGTCGAATTTGTACGCTTAACCTACCAAGCCACCCAGGCACCTCACTTTATTTATTCTTTTCCTTTTTTTTTGTCTTTATTTTTTCTTTACAAATTTGAAAAATATATGTTCAATATAATAAAAAAGATCCTCCTCTACTATCGTTACATCTGAGCTTAATGTCCACCCCTATTTTAGAAAGATCATTGTCATTCTGGATTATAAGAATAATTTGCCCATGTTTTCTCCTAGGACTTCATAGATTGACTTACATAAAAAAATATCTTGTCCATTTGTAATAAAACTGGGGGAGGCAGTGAGATAAGATTTAAAGTGATTCTGCAGATGACTGTGTTGATGCGTTGGCAAAAATGAATGCTTTGACACTTAAATATTACCTAAGAAAGTTATATTTTCTTTTGATCCACATAAAAGACACTTCTTTTTTTATGGGTATTTCTTTTTTTTATTTATATATGAAATTTATTGTCAAATTGGTTTCCATACAACACCCAGTGCTCATCCCAAAAGGTGCTCTCCTCAATACCAATCACCCACCCTCTCTTCCCTCCCACCCCCCATCAACACTCAGTTTGCTCTCAGTTCTCAACAGTCTCTTATGCTTTGGCTCTCCCCCACTCTAACCTCTTTTTTTTTTCCTTCCCCTCCCCCATGGGTTCCTGTTAAGTTTCTCAGGATCCACATAAGAGTGAAACCATATGGTATCTGTCTTTCTCTGTATGGCTTCTTTCACTTAGCATCACACTCTCCAGTTCCATCCACGTTCCTACAAAAGGCCATATTTCATTTTTTCTCATTGCCACGTAGTATTCCATAGTGTATATAAAGCACAATTTCTTTATCCACTCATCAGTTGATGGACATTTAGGCTCTTTCCATAATTTGGCTATTGTTGAGAGTGCGGCTATGAACATTGGGGTACAAGTGCCCCTATGCATCAGTACTCCTGTGTCCCTTGGATAAATTCCTAGCAGTGCTATTGCTGGGTCATAGGGTAGGTCTATTTTTAATTTTCTGAGGAACCTCCACACTGCTTTCCAGATCAGCTGCACCAATTTGCATTCCCACCATCAGTGCAAGAGGGTTCCCGTTTCTCCACATCCTCTCCAGCATCTAGAGTCTCCTGATTTGTTCATTTTGGCCACTCTGACTGGCGTGAGGTGATACCTGAGTGTGGTTTTGATTTGTATTTCCCTGATAAGGAGCGACGCTGAACATCTTTTCATGTGCCTGTTGGCCATCCGGATGTCTTCTTTAGAGAAGTGTCTATTCATGTTTTCTGCCCATTTCTTCACTGGTTTCTTTGCTTTTCGGGTGTAGAGTTTGGTGAGCTCTTTATAGATTTTGGATACTAGCCCTTTGTCTGATATGTCATTTGCAAATATCTTTTCCCATTCCGTTGGTTGCCTTTTCGTTTTGTTGGTTGTTTCCTTTGCTGTGCAGAAGCTTTTTATCTTCATAAGGTCCCAGTAATTCACTTTTGCTTTTAATGCCCTTGCCTTTGGGGATGTGTCGAGTAAGAGATTGCTACGGCTGACGTCAGAGAGGTCTTTTCCTGCTTTCTCCTCTAAGGTTTTGATGGTTTCCTGTCTCACATTCAGGTCCTTTATCCATTTTGAGTTTATTTTTGTGAATGGTGTGAGAAAGTGGTCTAGTTTCAACCTTCTGCATGTTGCTGTCCAGTTCTCCCAGCACCATTTGTTAAAGAGACTGTCTTTTTTTCCATTGGATGTTCTTTCCTGCTTTGTCAAAGATGAGTTGGCCATACACTTGTGGGTCTAGTTCTGGGGTTTCTATTCTATTCCATTGGTCTATGTGTCTGTTTTTGTGCCAATACCATGCTGTCTTGATGATGACAGCTTTGTAGTAGAGGCTAAAGTCTGGGATTGTGATGCCTCCTGCTTTGGTCTTCTTCTTCAAAATTACTTTGGCTATTCGGGGCCTTTTGTGGTTCCATATGAATTTTAGGATTGCTTGTTCTAGTTTCGAGAAGAATGCTGGTGCAATTTTGATTGGGATTGCATTGAATGTGTAGATAGCTTTGGGTAGTATTGACATTTTGACAATATTTATTCTTCCAATCCATGAGCAGGGAATGTCTTTCCATTTCTTTAAATCTTCTTCAATTACCTTCATAAGCTTTCTATAGTTTTCAGCATACATCTTTGGTTACATTTATTCCTACGTATTTTATGCTTCTTGGTGCAATTGTGAATGGGATCAGTTTCTTTATTTGTCTTTCTGTTGTTTCATTGTTAGTGTATAAGAATGCAACTGATTTCTGTACATTGATTTTGTATCCTGCAACTTTGCTGAATTCATGTATCAGTTCTAGCAGACTTTTGGTGGAGTCTATCGGATTTTCCATGTATAATATCCTGTCATCTGCAAAAAGGGAAAGCTTGACTTCATCTTTGCCAATTTTGATGCCGTTGATTTCCTTTTATTGTCTGATTGCTGATGCTAGAACTTCCAGCACTATGTTAAACCACAGCGGTGAGAGTGGGCATCCCTGTCGTGTTCCTGATCTCAGGGAAAAAGCTCTCAGTTTTTCCCCGTTGAGGATGATGTGAGCTGTGGGCTTTTCATAAATGGCTTTTATGATCTTTAAGTATGTTCCTTCTATCCCGAATTTCTCAAGGGTTTTTATTAAGAAAGGGTGCTGGATTTTGTCAAAGGCCTTTTCTGCATCGATTGACAGGATCATATGGTTTTTCTCTTTTTTTTTGTTAATGTGATGTATCACGTTGATTGATTTGCGAATGTTGTACCAGCCCTGCATCCCAGGAATGAATCCCACTTGATCATGGTGAATAACTCTTTTTATATGCTTTTGAATCGATTTGCTAGTATCTTATTGAGAATTTTTGCATCTATATTCATCAGGGATATTGGCCTGTAGTTCTCTTTTTTTTTTACTGGGTCTCTGTCTGGTTTAGGAATCAAAGTAATACTGGCTTCATAGAATGAGTCTGGAAGTTTTTCTTCCTTTTCTATTTCTTGGAATAGCTTGAGAAGGATAGGTATTATCTCTGCTTTAAACGTCTGGTAGAACTCCCCTGGGAAGCCATCTGGTCCTGGACTCTTATTTGTTGGGAGATTTTTGATAACCGATTCAATTTCTTCGCTGGTGATGGGTCTGTTCAAGCTTTCTATTTCCTCCTGATTGAGTTTTGGAAGAGTGTGGGTGTTCAGGAATTTGTCCATTTCTTCCAGGTTGTCCAATTTGTTGGCATATAATTTTTCATAGTATTCCCTGATAATTGTTTGTATCTCTGAGGGATTGGTTGTAATCATTCCATTTTCATTCATGATTTTATCTATTTGGGTCATCTCCCGTTTCTTTTTGAGAAGCCTGGCTAGAAGTTTGTCAATTTTGTTTATTTTTTCAAAAAACCAACTCTTGGTTTCGTTGATCTGCTCTACAGTTTTTTTTAGATTCTATATTGTTTATTTCTGCTCTGATCTTTATTATTTCTCTTCTTCTGCTGTGTTTAGGCTGCCTTTGCTGTTCTGCTTCTATTTCCTTTAGGTGTGCTGTTAGATTTTGTATTTGGGATTTTTCTTGTTTCTTGAGATAGGCCTGGATTGCAATGTCTTTTCCTCTCAGGACTGCTAAAAGACACTTCTTAAACAACATGTGGGAAACCATGCTACTTGCACGTATGGGGTAAGCTTGCCTCATGGGCTTTTTTGTTTCTTTTCTTTTCTTTTTATTTATTTATTTTTTTGTACTCTTAGGGGGAAACGCATAGGTTGTTTATAATGGAATTTTGTATTTCCAGATTAAGGTGCTGCCAGGTACAGCATAACTAATTTCCCAGTTTATAAGACTGCCTCTCACACATCGCTTCCTGGTGGTAGGCAACCAGGGCCATACTGCCACTTGTTCACACGTTAAGTAATGATGCCAAGACATTTTTATGCCTATGCTAACAATGACCCACCTGTGGACAAGTGCAGACAGATACTGCCTACCTTTTAAGGCCAAGGAGGGATTGAGCCCACGGCCTTCCACTGGGCTCCACCATTGTTTCTGCTCTCTCTGGTGTTTGTCAGTTGTTAGCATCACGTTTGAGAACACACGCTCTAGAGTAAAACTATCTGACTATGTACTTCCATCTTGAGCTATAGGGAAACAAATAAAGTCCCCTTACCTTTTTTGTTCTTTGCTTTCTCTTTTGTGAAACGGGCATTATCACAGTGTGGGAATTCAATAATTAAATAAACAAATACGTAAGTGCTTACAATTTCTTAGCAACAAACGCTCAGTAAATATTAAGAAGGCTTTTCCCAATAGAGAATAGAAAAATAACTTTCTTGTTTTCTCCTAGGATTTTATAGATGCATTTTTATAAGAAAACATATAACATTGGTACCAATATTATAGCATATAATAATATGACATAAAGCAAATTAAGACATTTATAAGAAAAGTATTGAAACTTCATGAATAGCATCACTGTTACTAATATTCGAACAATGCATTTGCTTTGAAAGGTTCACTTAGTTATATACTAAATTTGCATATGCTTTGAACCTACTTCTGGATGCTCTATGATGATTCATTCATTCAGCTGAACCACATTTGCTTTATAACATAATTTATTATCTGGTAGAACTCGCCTAATTCATATGCTTCCTTTTCAGAAAAATGTTTCTGGATCAGCTTGAATTTTGATATTTATACAAAAATGTTAGAACCAGCTGATCTGATTTAAAAATCCATATTTTATTGGGCTTGCAACAAATTTCCATAGTAATTTAGAGATAGTTGGCATTCTTACAATAATAACTTTTCCTATTCCAACACAAGGAATGTTTATATTTAAGCTTTTTTTTTAATACCTCTCAGATGAGTTTAAAGTTTTCTGAAAGGCTATTTATATACTTCTTTCATGTTTCTTGTTAAGTTCCCTCCTTCCTTCTTTCCCTCCCTCCTTCCTTCCCTCCCTCCTTCCTTCCTTCCTTCCTTCCTTCCTTCCTTCCTTCCTTCCTTCC
>NW_024420905.1:0-1989 GCF_014898765.1 Herpailurus yagouaroundi
CCTTCCTTCCTTCCTTCCTTCCTTCCTTCCTTCCTTCCTTCCTTCCTCCCTTCCTGCCTTCCTTCCTGCCTTCCTGCCTTCCTGCCTTCCTGCCTTCCTGCCTTCCCTCCTTCCACCTCCTTCTCCTTTTACTTCTGTTATGGCAAATGGCGCCAATTCTCTGACCATATTTCTAATTATTTCTTGTTTGTAAGGGAGAATGCCAGATTGTTACCTTGTGAGCCTGGATCATGTAATATCATCAGGAGGACTCATGAAAATCTTATCTCCCTTCCTTCATCGCAGTTATGTATAATTGACACTTGTTGGAAGGAGATAAACAGAGTCAAGAGAATTTCAGTCTTAGAAGAGAAGCCCCTGAGGTGAGAGTAGCCTGAGAGAGCAATTGGAGAGGGAACAAATGTGACCCAGAAATGAGCTCACTGAACAATGTGATTGGGATAACACCCAAAAAGCAGGTTGTTTAGGAATAGTACCAAAAAGTAATTCTCAGATATGATCAAAGCTGTACAAGGGCAACTTGAAAGCTTTAGATGTTTTCCTTAAATACAAAAACTTTTGTATTTAACCAAGAAATTAAAAAGTTAACCAAGTTACCAAGTCAGTAAAATTAAACTTTTTTTCTTGTAAACAGAAAATTCAAGGAAACCAAATTATTAAAGTAAAACATGGTAACATTATAGAGCTTTTGGTTATTAAAAACTCCTATGTACATATGCCAATAAAACAGACAATGAATGTTTTGGACAAAATGTAAAGGACTACAACTGGTTTAAGAAAAAGCAGCAAGAGAATGAAAGCGATGCAAGTCATTTCTTTGAAAAACTAGCATAACCCCATAACTCTAACACTGGAGCAAATGAGTAAGACTTGGGGACCAGCTAGCCTGGCTGAGATGTTTCTTGCCAACACTTACTTAGTTCTTACTCATACCAGGTGAGGTTCTGAACATTTCACAAGTACTTCATGTCATTCTCCTTAGGGCCCTATGAGGGAGGGGTTACTATTAAACTCCTTTTACACATCCGCAAATTGAAGAATTTCCGAGGTTAAGGAACTTGTCTGGTCCCAAGGTCAACACAGGTGGCATGTGATGGAACTGAGAGGTGGCATGAAATAGTGTCCTCTAGTGCCAACTCACCCAAGTTTACATCCTGTCTCACCAGTACTAGGTGTATGATCATCGGCACAGATTTTTTTAATGCTTTTGTGCTTTCGTTCTCATATATGTAAGACCAAGAGATGAATATAATGATCATATAAAGAGTTTAGAACAATATCTGTGAACATAGCAAACACCCCTTATATAGAATCCTATTATTACTGCTATTATTATTATTATTATTATTAAAACAGGACGGGACAGAGAATACCTAAAAAGATATAATAACACATATGCAAACAAATGAATTTCCTGATACCTAAAATATCAGAAAATCCAGTAATTTAATTAGGCGCTCTAAAGTGTTTTTTTTTCTTTTTCTTATAAACTGAATTTATTTTTAAATATTTTATGGTTTTGAAACAATATCTTATTTCTTTCTGAGGGAATGCAAGCAGGGTCAGAGAGAGAGGAATAGCATATCTGAAGTGGGCGTGATGCCTACAGCAGTGAGCCCAATGTAGGGCTTGAACCCACGAACTGTGAGATCATGACCTGAGCCAAAGTTGGATGGCCAACCAACTGAGCCACCAGGATGCCCCTCTTTTTTTCACATATGGTGTTATATTAGTTTCAGATGTACAATATACTGATTCAGCAATTCCTTACAATACCCAGTACTCATGGCAACAAGTGCACTCCTTCATCCCCATCACATATTTCACTCACTACATCTGCACCACCCCCCCCCACACACACACACTGGTAACCAGCATTTATCTATAATGAAGTGTATGTTTCTTGATTTGTCTATTACTCTGTTTCTCAAACATTTGATCATTTGTTTAGTTTCTTAAATTTCACATATTTGGGGCGCCTGCGTGGCG
>NW_024420906.1:0-24254 GCF_014898765.1 Herpailurus yagouaroundi
GTTATGTTTTTCTTTCCCCAAGAATGGATGCAGTCTTTTTTTTTTTTTCAAATGCTTTTTCTACATCTATTGAGGGGATCATATGGTTCAAATCTTTGTTGTTGTTGTTGCTGTTGCTGTTAATGTGGTGTGTCACGTTGATTGATTTGTGGATGTTGAACCATCCCTGCAACCCAGGAATAAATCCCACCTGATTGTACTGAACAATTCTTTGCTAGTATCTTGTTGAGAATATTTGCATCCATGTTCATCAGGGATATTGGCCTGCAATTCTCCTTTTTAGTGGGGTCTTTGGTTTAGGAATCAAGGAAATGCGGGTCTTGTAAAAGGAGTTTGGAGATTTTCCTTTCATTTCTATTTTTTGGAACAGTTTGAGAAGAATAGGTATTAATACGTCTTCAAATATCTGGTAGAATTCCCCATGGGAAGCCATCTGGCCCTGGACTTTTTTTGTTGTTGTTGGGGTATTTTTGATTACAGATTAAATTTCCTTCTTTCCTGGTTATGGATCTTTTACTATTTGCAGATGACCTTATACTCTGTATAGAAACCGAAATATTATTAAGATGTCTGTACTACCCAAAGCAGTTGACACATTTAATGAAATCCCTATCAAAATACCAATGGTGTTTTTCACAGAGATAGAATGAACAATACTAAAATTTGTGTGGAACCACAAAAGACCTCAAATAGCCAAAGCAGTCTTCAAAAGGAAAAGAAAAGCAGAAAGTATCAAAATTCCAGACTTCAAGTTATATTACAAACTTGTATTGATCAATATATTATGATACCGGCACAGCAACAGACACATAGATCAATGGAACAGAATAGAAAACTCACAAATGGAGCCACAACTATATATGGTCAACTAATCTTCGTCAAAGCAGGAAAGAATATCTAATGGAAAAAAAAAAAAACAGTCTCTTCCACACATGCTGATGGGAAACCTGGACAATAACATGTAAAAGAATGGAACTGGACCACTTTTTACATCATACACAGATATAAATTCAAAATGGATGAAAGACCTAAATGTGAGGCAGGACACCATTACAACCCTACAGGAGAACACAAGCAATAACCTCTTTGACATCAGCCATAGCAACTTCTTACTAGATATGTCTCCTGTGGCAAGGGAAACAAAAGCAAAAATAAATCATTGGGACTTCATCAAGGTAAAAAGCTGTTGCACGATGAAGGAAACAATTAGTAAAACTAAAAGGCAACTTTCAGAATATAAGATATTTACAAATGACATATCTGATAATGGGTTAGTATCCAAAATCTATAAAGAACTTATCAAACTCAACACCCGAAGTTCAAATAATCCAGTTAGGAAATGACAGAAGACATGAGAAGACATTTTTCCAAAGGGTCCAGATGGCCAAGAGACACATGAAAAGACGGCCAACACCCCTGATCATCGGGAAATACAAATGAAAACTACAATGAGATATCATCTGACACCAGTCGGAATGGCTAACATTAACAACACAGGAAATGGCAGGTGTTGGCAAGGATGAAGAGAAGGGTTAACTATCTTACACTCTTGGTGGGAATGCAGACTGGTGCAGCCACTCTGGAAAACTTTATGGAGGTTCCTCAAAATGTTAAAAATAGAACTATCCTATGACTCATCAATTGCTCTATTACGTATTTACCCAATGAATACAAAAATACTCTTTCAAAGGCATACATGCACCCTGATGTTTATAGCAGCATTATCAAAAATAGCCAAATTATGGAAGGAACCTTAATGTCCATTGACTGATGAATGGATAAAGAAGATGTGGTGTATATATAGAATATTACTCAGTCATAAAAATGAGTGAAATTTTGCAATGATGTGGGTGGAGCTAGAGAGTATTTTACTAAGTGAAATTTGTCAGTCAGAGAAAGAACAATATCATATGATTTCACTTGTATGTGGACTTTAAGAAAGAAAACAGATGAACATAGGAAAAGAGAAACAGAGGCAAACCAGAAAACAGACTCTAAACTATAGAGAACAAACTGAGGGATACTGGAGGGGAGAGGGGGGAGGAGATGTGTTAAATGGGTGATGGCTATTAAGGAGGGCACTTGTTGTGATGAGTGCTCAGGGTTCTATGTAATTGATGAATCACTAGATCCTACACCTGCAGCTATTATTACACTGCATGTTTACTAACTGGAATTTAAATAAAAACCTGAAAATGTTTTTAGCAAACCATATACAAAAATATATTAAATATATCATTTGCTGTGATTAAGTGATTATTTTGGATTATGCAAGGATGGTTCAATATTTGCAAATCAATCAATGTGATGCACGACATCAACAAAGCAAAGGGTTAAAAAACATATGATCATCTCAATGGATGCAAAAAAAAAAAAAAAAAGCTTTTGGGAAAATTTAACATCTATTCCTGGTAAAAATTCTCAACATAATGGGTTTAGAGGGAGCATACCTCACCATAATAAAGTAATACAGGCCATATGTGAAAAACCCATAGCTAACAGCATAATCAATAACGAAATACTTTTCATTTAAGATCAGAAGAAAAAGAAGGATGTCCACACTCATTAATTTTATTCAACACAGTACAGGAAGTCCTAACCGTAACAATCATACAAGAAAAAGAAATAAAAGGCATCCTTATTGATAAAGACGTAAAACTGTCACTGTATGCAAACAGTATGACAGCATACATAGAAAACCCTAACGTTTCCACAAAAAAACTATTAGAAATAATAAACGAATTCAATAAATTAGTAGGAACAAAATTAATATGTAGAAATTGGCATCATTATTTTTTTATTTTATTTTACTATTTTATTTTATTTTATTTTATAATTTTATATTCCAGTATAGTTAACATAGTGTTATATTAGTTTCAGGTATACAATATAGTGATTCAATAATCTCATACATCACTTAGTGCTCATCACAAGAAGTACACTCCTTAATCCTCATGGCTTATTTCATGCATCCCCCTACCCATCTTCTCTCTGCTAACCATGAGTTTGTTCTAAATATTTAAGTGTCTGGTTTTTGGCTTGTATCTCTGTCTGTCTGTCTCTCTCTCTTCCCCTAGCTCGTTTGTTTGTTTCTTAAATTCTACATATAAGTAAACTTATATAGTATTTCTCTTTCTCTGGTTGACTTATTTCATTTAGCATTAGACTCTCTAGCTTCACCCATGTCATTGAAAATGGCAAGATTTCATTTTTTTTGGCTGAATAACATCCCATTATATCTATAACTATACTACATCTTCTTTATACATTACTATACATGATTAACGAATGAGCAAAAAGATAAATTCTAAAACAACACCATTAATAATTGCATCAAAAAGGCCAAAATGACTAGGGATGAACTTATTCAAAGAGGCGAAAGATCTGTGCTCTGAAAACTATAAAATATTGATGAAAGAAATTGAAGATGACACAAATAAAAAGATATTCTAGGGGCGCCTGGGTGGCGCAGTCGGTTAAGCGTCCGACTTCAGCCAGGTCACGATCTCGCGGTCCGGGAGTTCGAGCCCCGCGTCGGGCTCTGGGCTGATGGCTCAGAGCCTGGAGCCTGTTTCCGATTCTGTGTCTCCCTCTCTCTCTGCCCCTCCCCCGTTCATGCTCTGTCTCTCTCTGTCCCAAAACTAAATAAACGTTGAAAAAAAATAAATTTTAAAAAAGATATTCTATGCTCATAAATTGCAAGAAGTAATATTGTTAAAATGTCCATATAACCCAATGTAATCTACAAATTCAATGCAATCCTTATCAAATACCATTGGAATTTTGTTACAGAAATAGAACAAATAATTTAAAAAATTGTACGGAATCATAACAGTCCCTGAATAGCCAAAGCAATTTTGAGAAGAAGAAAGCTGGAGGTAACACAATTCTATATTCCAAGATATACTACAAAGCAAAAGTAATCTAAATTGTGGTAGTACAAAGAAATAGACACAAAATTCAGTGGAACACCATAGAAACCCCAGAAACAAACCCTAATTTGTATGGCCAACCAATCTATGACAAAGAAAGCAAGAATGTATAATGGAGACAAGATAGTCTTGTCAACAAATAGTACTAGGAAAACTTGGCAGCTACATGTAAAAGAATGGAACAGGATGATCTTTTAACAACATACACAAAAATAAATTCAAAATGTCTAAAGACCCAAATGTGAGACCTGAAACTATATAAACCTTGGAAGGTAACACAAGCAGTAATCTCTTTGACATTGGCCCTAGCAACATCTTTGTAGATAAATCACCTGAGGTAAAGGAAACAAAAGCAAAAATAAACGTTGGGACTACATCAAAATAAAAAGCTTTTGCAAAACAAAGGAAACAGTCAACAACAACACAAAAAGACAACCTACTTAATGGGAGAAGATATTTGCAAATGATACATCCAATAAGCTGTTAGTGGTCAAAATTTATAAAGAAGGTATACAACTCAACACCAAAATAATAAACCATCTGATCAATAACTGTGTGGAGAACATGAATGGACACTTTTCTAAAGAAGACATACAGATAGCAAACGGACACATGATAAGATGCTCAACATCTCTAATCATTAGGGAAATGTAAATCAAAACCACAATGAGATATCACCTTACACCTGTAAGAATGGCTACACTTATATAGACAAGAAATATAAAGTGTTGGAGAGGATGTGGAGAAAATGGAACCGTCATACATTGTTGTTGAGGATGTATGTTGATACAGCCACTGAGGACAACAATATGAATTCTCCTCACAAACATAGAAAATAGAATTCCCGTATGATTCAAAAATTCCTATTAGGTATTTATGCAAAGGAAATGAAAACACTAATCTGAAAAGATACATATGCCCCTGTGTTTGTTGCAACACTACTACAACAGCCAAGATATGGAAGCAACCTAAGTGTTCATCAACAGGCAAATCAAAAAGGCAGATTTTATATGTGTGTGTGTGTGTGTGTGTGTGTATTTTTTTTTTTTTGCAAAATTCGGGTGCAATATTTATTTGTATTAAAAATTTCATATCAGTTAGGTTAAGAACTAGGAATTCTTATGAGGTATCTGTGCTTAGTTTTGGAAAATACAGTCAAAGATTATATATATGGGACATGGATCACACATCTATGACACACATATATATACCTTACATATATACACCTTATACATAGTGGAATATTACACAGCCTTAGATAGGACGAGATCATGCCATCTGAGACAACATGGGTGGACCTGGAGGGTATTATGCTAAGTAAAATCAGACTAAGAAAGACAAATATCATATGATTTCCCTCATGAGAGGAATCTTAAAAAAAAAAAAAGGAATAAACAAACACAGTGCAAAATCAGACCGACAAATAAAAAGAACAAATTGATGGTTGCCAGAGGGGAGTAGAGACTGGGCAAAATGGGTAAAGGGGAGAGGAAGGTAAAGGTTTCCAGTTATGAAATAAATAAGTCATGGGAATAAAAGTCACAATATTAAGAATATAGTCATTGATATTTAATAATGATGTATGGGGCCATATGGTAGCTACACTTGTGGTGAAAATAGCACAATGCATAAAATTGTTGAATCACAATGTTGTACATCTGAAACCAATGTAACATTGTATGTCAACCATACTCAAAAAAATAAAAATAAAAATAAGGTTATCCTCTGAAATATCACTGTAAAGAGAATAAAAAGGCAAGCCACAGACCTGAAGAAAACAATTGTAAAACTCTATATTAAAGCATTGTCTACCCCAAATATACAAAAACTCCTAAAACTCAACAATTTAAGAGAGAACTATTAAATTTTGGGCAATATATCTGAGCAGACACTTCTCCAAAGCTTATAATCACATGGCATATAAGTATGTAAATATATGCAAGGTAGTAGTTGCCTTTAGGAAATTTGAAATTTAAAAATACTTAAATACCTATATATACCTGTTGGAATGGCTAAATCCTAAACAAGAGGTATTGTGAAAAGATAGCTAGATGTGGAGCAACAGGAATTTTAATTGCTGCTGGTGGGAATACAAAACAGTATAGTCACATTCACAAAAATCTTTGACCGTGTTTTCCAAAACTAAGCACAGATATCTCATAAGGATTCCTAGTTTTTAAAATACTTGATATGAAAATTGGAATCCAAATAAAATTTGCACTTGAATGTCTATATCAACTTCATTTATAGTCACCAAATACCAGAAACCATCATGAACTGAATCAATCTGTGAATTGACTGTGTTTATTCTATATAATGAAATATTATTTACGATAAAAAGAAATGAGCTAACAAGCCACACACACACACACACACACACACACACACACACACACTTGGATAAATCTTAAAGGCATATTTTTAAGTGAAAGAAACCAGTTTGAGATATATATATGTTTATGTGTATATATATATATACCTATATATATATATATACCTATATATATATATCTATATATATATATCTATATATATACATATAGATATAGATATATATAGATATAGATATATAGATATATATAGCTGTGTATATATACGTATATAGCTATACATATATATACCTATATATATATGTATATATATATGTATAGATATATTCCACCATGATAGATCACAATCTGGGTCATAAAATAATTTTTAATAATGTTTAAACTTTTGAAATGTTTATTATTTTTGAGAGAGACAGAGACAGAATGTGAGTGTGTCAGGGGCAGAGAAAGAGGGAGACACAGAATCCGAAGCAGGTTCCAGGCTACCAGCTGTCAGCACAGAGCCCAACGCGGGGCTTGAGTCCAGGAGATGTGAGATCATGACCTGAGCTGAAGTCGGACGCTCAACTGACTGAGCCATCCAGGCGCCCCAAATAATGTTAAAGAATGAAAAACATTGTCATGTTCCTCACCTTAGGGAGAGAGCTCTGTTATTCCCCACTGAGGATATTAGCTGTGTGTCTTTCATATATGGCCTTTATGATCTTGAAGTATGTTCTTTCCATCTATCCCTACTTTCTTAAGGGTTTTTATGAATAAAGGTTGCTGTATTTTGTCAAATGCTTTTTCTGCACAATGTCTGTTTCAAACCAAAATATTAAACTAGAGGTACATGCTAGATAAATAGCTGGAAAAAAAAAAAAACCTTCCGAATTAAGCAAAAAACTTCTAAAAATTTTTTTTTCAACGTTTATTTATTTTTGGGACAGAGAGAGACAGAGCATGAACGGGCGAGGGGCAGAGAGAGAGGGAGACACAGAATCGGAAACAGGCTCCAGGCTCTGAGCCATCAGCCCAGAGCCCGACGCGGGGCTGGAACTCACGGACCCTGAGATCGTGACCTGGTTGAAGTCGGACGCTTAACCGACTGCGCCACCCAGGCGCCCCAGAAGCAAAAAACTTCTAAATAAAACACCAACAAAGAAGAAATATTGAGAAGTTTAAAAAATTTTTTTCACATTTTAATTTAAATTCTCATTAGGTAATATGTAGTGTAATATTGGTTTCAGTAGTAGAATTTAATGATTCATCATTTACATATAACACACAATGCTCAGCATAACATGTACCCTCCTTAATACCCAACCTCCGTTTAACCCATCCCTCACCCACATCCCTCCATCAACCTTCAGTTTATTCCCCATAGTTAAGGGTCTCTTAAGGTTTGCTTCATTCTCTCTTTTTTTCTTCCCATATGTTCATCTGTTTCGTTTCTTAAATTCCATATGTGAGTGAAATCATATGGAATTTGTCTTTCTCTGAATGACTTATTTCACTTAGCATAATACACTCTAAGCTCCATCCACGTCATTGCAAATGGCAAGATTTCATTATTCTTTATGGCTGAGTAATGTCGCATTGATTATATATACCACTTCTTTATCCATTCATCAATTGATGGGCATTTGGGCTCTTTCTATAATTTTAGCTATTGTTGGTAATGCTGCTATAAACATCCGGGTGCACGTACCCCTTTGAATCTGTATTTTTGTAACCTTTGGGTAAATACCTAGCAGTGCAATTGCTGGGTTGTAGGGTAGTTCTATTTTTAACTTTTTGAGGAAACTCCATAAACTTTTCCAGAGCGGATGCACCAGTTTGCATTTCCAAAAACAGTGCAACAGGGTTCTCTTTTCTCCACACCCTCCACCATCTGTTGTTTCTTTTGGTGTTAATTTTAACCATTCTGACAGGTGTAAGATGGTATCTCAATGTGGTTTTGATTTGGATTTCCCTGATGATGAGTGATGTTGAGCATCTTTTCATGTGTCTGTTAGCCATCTGGATGTCTTCTTTGAAAAATGTCTATTCATGTCTTCTGCCCATTTCTTAACTGGATTGTTTGGTTTTGGATGTGGAGTTTGATACGTTCTTTCTAGATTTTGGATACTAATCCTCTATTAGATATGTCATTTGCAAATATCGTCTCACATTCTGTAGGCTGCCTTTTAATTTTGTTGATTGTTTCCTTCGCTGTGCAAAGGCTTTTTAACTTGATGAAGTCCTAACAGTTCATTTTTGCTTTTTTTCCCTTGCCCACGGAGACATATCTAGTAAGAAGTTGCTACAGCCAACGTCAAAGAGGTTGCTGTCTGTGTTCTCCTCTAGGATTTGATGGGTTCCTGTCTCACATTTAAGTCTTTCATCCATTTTGAATATATTTTGTGTGTGGTGCAGAAAAGTGATCCAGTTTCTTTCTTCTGCACGTTGCTGTCCAGTTTTCCCAACAGAATTTGTTGAACAGAGTGTCTTTTTTTCCACTGGATATACTCTCTTGCTTTGTTGAAGATTAGTTGAGCATATAGTTGTGGCTCCATTTCTGGGTTTTCTATTCTGTTACACTGATGTATGTGTCTGTTTTGATGCCAGTACTACACAGTCTTGATGACTAGAGCTTTGTAATGTAGCTTGAAGTCCAGCACCTGTCGCCTTTAGCTTTGTTTTTCTTATTCAGGATTGCTTTGACTATTCGCAGTCTTTTGTGGTTCCATACAAATTTTAGGATCATTTGTTTTAGCTCTGTGAAAAATGCTGGTTGAATATTGATAGGGATTGCATTGAATGTGTAGATTGCTTCGGGTACTATAGCTGTTTGGAATGTGTAGATTGCTTTGGGTAGTATAGTCATTTTAACAATGTTTCTTCTTTGAATCTGTGAGCATGGAATGTTTTTTTTTTTTTTTCCATTTCTTGTGTCCTCTTCAATTTCTTTCATAAGTCTTCTATATTTTTCAGAAAACAGGATTTTTCACCTCCTTGGTTAAGTTTATTCCTAGGTATCCTATTTTTTTCCCATGGAATTGCAAATGGGATCGAATCCTTGAATTCTGTTTTTGTTTTTTTTTGTTTTTTTTTTTTTGCCGCTTCATTATTGGTGTATGGAAATGCAATATATTTCTGTAGGTTGATTTTATATCCTGCGACTTTAAGGGAATTCATGTATTAGTTCTAGCAATGTTTTGGGAAAATCTTTCAGGTTTTCTACATAGAGTGTCAAGCGACAATTTGAATTCTTCATGGCTGATTTTTTTTTTAATTTATTTTTGTTGTCCAATTGCTAGGGTAGGATGTCCAGTACTATGTTAAATAGTGGTCGTCCCTGTTTTGTTCCTGACCGTGGAGGAAAGACACTCAGTTTTTCCCCATTGATGATGACATTAGATATGGGTCTTCCGTATATGGCCTTTATGATGTTGAGGTATGTTCCATCTACTCCTACTTTGCTGGGAGTTTTTATCAAGAATGGATGCTGCACTTTGTCAAATGCTTTTTCTTCATCTATTGAGAGGACCATATGGTTCCTACCCTTTCATGTCTACTTTTTGGAACATTTTGAGAAGCATAGGTATTAACTCTCCTTTCTCTCTCTGGTAGAATTCCCCTGGCAAGCCATCTGGTCCTGGACTTTTAATTGTTGGAAGATTTTTTTATTACTAATTCAGTTTCTTTACTGGTTATGGGTCTAGACAACTTTTCTATTTTTTTCCATGTCAGTTTTGGTCATTTTCATATTTCTAGGAATTTGCCCATTTTTTTCCAGATCCCTCAGTTTGTTGACATATAATTTTTCATATATTCCCTTATAATTTTTTCCCTGTGGTGTTGATTGTGATCTCTCCTCCTTCGTTCATGATTTTATTTGGGTCCTTTCTCTTATCTTTTTGATACGTCTGGTTAGGGCCTTATCGATTTTATTAATTCCTTCAAAGAACCACCTTTCCCTTTCATCGATCTCTTCTACTGTTTTTGTTTCTTTGTTTCTATATCATTTATATCATCTCTAATCTTTATTATTTACCATCTTCTTCTGGATTTAGGTGTTATGTTAGGCTGTATATATGAGACTGTTCTTGCTTATTGAGTAGGCCTATATTGCAATATACTTCCCTCTTAGGACCACTTTGCTGCATCCCAAAGGTTTTAGACTGTCGTGTTTTCATTTTCATTTGCTCCCTTGCATTTCCTTATTTCCTCCTTAATTTCCTGATTAACCCATTACTTTTTCAGCAGAATGTTTTTTTTTTTTTTAACTTTTATGTATTTACTATCTTTCCAAGTTTTTCCTTATGGTTGACTTCAAGTTTCATAGCGGTGTGGTCTGAAAATATGCATGGTATAATCTCAGTCTCTATTTGTTGAGGCCTGATTTGTGACCCAATGTGTGTTCTATTCTGGGGAATGTTCCATGTGCTTTCTAAAAGAATGTGTATTCTGCTGCTTTAGGATGAAGTGTTTTGAATATATCTGTTATGTCCATCTAGTCCAGTGTGTCATTCATAGCCATTGTTTCCCTGTTAATTTTCTGCTTAGATGATCTTTCCATTGTGTAAGTGGGATGTTAAAGTCCCCTGTTATTATTGTATACTCATCAATGAGGTTCTTTATGTTTCTTACTAACTTATTTACATATTTGGCTGCCTCGACTTTGGGGCCATAAATATTTTTAATTGTTAAATCTTCTTTTTGGATAGACACCTTAATCATGATGAAGTGCCCTTATTTATCTCCTGTTACACTATTTGCTTTAAAATCTAATTTATGTCATATAAGTATGACTACTCCCGCTTTCTTTTGACCTCCATTAGCATGGTAGATGGTTCTCCATCCCCCCACTTTCAATCTGCAGGTGCCTTTCTGTCTAAAATGAGTCTCATGAAGGCAACATATAGATGGGTCTTGATTTTATGCATTCTAATACTGTATGTCTTTTTTTTTTTATAGAGAATGGAAGAGCATGGGAGCAGAGGAGGGACATAGGGAGATGGAGAGAGAGAATCTTAGGCAGACTCCATACTCAGCATGCAGCCTGACAACCCAGTGACCCTGGGATCATGACCTGAGCTGAAATCAAGAGTGGACATGCAACTGAATGAGCCACTTAGGCACCCCCTATGTCTTTTGATTGGGGCATTTATCCTATTTACATTCAGAGTGATTATTGATATATATGAATTTAGTGCCATTGTGTTATCTGTAAATTTGGTGTTTCTGGTGATGTTCTCTGTTTCTTTCTAGCCTTTTGCTGCTTTTGGTCTCTTTTTCACTTCACATAGAATCCCCTTTAATACTTTATGCAGGGCTGGTTTAGTGGTCTTGAACTCCTTCAGTTTTTTTTTCCTCTAGGGAATTCTTTCTCTCCTTCTATTCTGAACGACAGCTTCACTGAGTAAAGAAGTCTTGGGGCGCCTGGGTGGCGCAGTCGGTTAAGCGTCCGACTTCAGCCAGGTCACGATCTCGCGGTCCGTGAGTTCGAGCCCCGCGTCGGGCTCTGGGCTGATGGCTCAGAGCCTGGAGCCTGTTTCCGATTCTGTGTCTCCCTCTCTCTCTGCCCCTCGCCCATTCATGCTCTGTCTCTCTCTGTCCCAAAAATAAATAAACGTTGAAAAAAAAAAAAGAAGTCTTGGCTGCATATTTTTCCCACTTGGCACATTGAATATATCATGCCATTTCCCTTGGCCTGCCAAGTTTCTGTGGACAGAACTGCTGTGAACCTGATCTGTCTTCCTTTGTAGGTTAAGGACATTTTTTCCCTTGCTGATGTTAGGATTCTTTCCTCATCTGTGAATTTTGTGAATTTGACTATGATAAGTCTTGGTGATGGCTGGCTTTAGTTGAATTAATGGAAGCTTTTTGTGCTTCTTGTATTTCAATGTCTGTTTCCTCACCCAGTCTAGGGACATTTTCAGCTATAATTTCTTGTAATAAACCTTCTGTCCCCTTCTCTCTTCTTCTTCTTCTTCTTCTTCTTCTTCTTCTTCTTCTTCTTTTTCTTCTGGGACTCCTGTGATACAAATGTTATTATGTGTTAAGGGGTCACTGAGTTGCCTAAGTCTACAATTTCCCTTTCTTTCCCTCTTCTTTTCAGCTTCATTACTTTTCCATAATTTTATCTTCTATATCACTGATTCATTCCTCTGCTTTGTCCTTTTTCATTTCATTGCATCCAACTGGTTTTGCATCTCAGTTGTAACATTTTTTTAAATTTCTGACTGACTAGTTTTTTGTTCTTTTATCTCTGCAGTAAAGGATTCACTAGTGTGTTCTATGCTTTCGTCAAACCCAGCTTGTATCTTTATGATTGTTGTTTTAAATTCTGGTTCAGGCATTAAACCTATTTTGATTAATTCCCTGGCTGTTCTTTCTTTTGGGGTAAATTCCTCCATCTTGTCATTTTATCTAAGTCACGTGTGTGTGTGTGTGTGTGTGTGTGTGTGTGTGATAGAGAGAGACAGAGACAGAGACAGAGACAGAAAAAGAGAGAAGTTTTGGAAAGCCTGTTATAATCCTGCTCTTGTGATTAATGGCTATTTTAAAAGAGGACTTATACTATGTTGGTCCCGGTGCTTCAGGAGTTGTTTCAGAGTGTTGTGTTTTGCCTGTTCCTTCCCTGAGTTCAGTCTTCAGCAGAGTTTCTCCTTGCCTGCATTGGGGTGTGTTTGGACCTTGCCCAATGTGTGGCAAGTTGTAACTAAGTGTCTTTTGGTCTTCTTACTAAAAGAATCTAGATCCTTATTTCCCCTAGAGCTGAAGCTTTGCAGCATTCTCTGATTAGTAGGCTTTCTGAGTGTGAGGGTTTTGTGTTGGTCCTTTCAGGGAGGGGCCTGCTGCACTGATTCTCAGGCTGACTTGCCCTAGTGAAGATTCACCTGCAGGGTGCAGGGGGTAGGGCTTGGTGTACACAGCTCCAGCCTACATTGGGGGCACTCAGTGTCTTGCTCAGTGAGGTTTGTCAGCACTGATGGGTGGGGGGAAAATGGCATTTCCCCACTCTCTCATCCCAAGAGTGGGAATTTTGTTCCTGCCGCTCTTCAGGAATCCCTCACAGAAGAGAAAACAATGCCTCGTCTTGTGTTCTTGGATTCTGTAAGATCCCTGCCTTCATCCTGTCTATGTCTGTGCTGTCTGCTTTCCAGGCAGCACAGTACTCCTGTGTTTTATCTCAGGTGCATGGCAGGGTTTCAAAACTCCAAATTTTAGTGACCCAGCACAGCATGGACCAGTGCTGGCCCTCTGGGGGGAGGGTCTCCCCCTGCTGTAGCTGGTGCCAGTTTGTCCAAGAAAAACAGTCACATGACCATGCAAGGGTTCATATTTCATGGTTGAGTGCAGCAAAAAGCTGACAACAAGGGTTGCTGCCCTCAGCAGGTGTCTCTGTTCCTATGCTAGTAAACAAAGTAGCATGCTGGTGCTGCCAGCTATTATGTCCCCAGAGAGGCCTTGTCACCACTGCCAAATTCACTCAAAGAAGGGGAACTCTTTCTTCCCCCCTCTGACCCAGGGGATCCTTTGACCACGCTGCCTGTTCCTGATCCTCTGCCCTCCTTCCATACAGGAGCACCGCTAAGCCCACAAGTCAAGACCCTGATGATGGTGCAGTCCTCCAAACTTCAGTCTTTGAGCTTTGTAACTTATAAAAACTTGCAGTACTCATCCCCTCTCTTTTTCCCAGTGAATGGTTTTAGGGAAGACGTTTTCTTGTGCAATCCTATGAATGCTTCTCTCTCTCTCTCTCTCTCTCTCTCTCTCTCTCTCTCTCTCCCTCCCTCCCTCCTTTTTCTCCTCACTGCTTTCAAATCAATGGTCTCACTTTAACAATAGACTCACTGCAAGGCTCGGAATTCAATTCATGTTGTAATTCAACCACTCACATGATGAAATCATGAGTATACTTCTCACTTATCTCAGCCTGTGGATACAGGAAATAAGGGACTCTTTCAGGGAGAACATGGAAGCTTTGATTGAGCTGGGAATTGGAATCCCTGACCTAATCCTTTTCTTGCCCTTTCTTGTCCAGTGACATTGGGGGCAACCAGTCAATCTTACTAGACACATTCGTTTGACATAAATGGTCAAGCAAATCATATACATGGTCACCCAGATTCATGACTCTTATAATTATTTAACTAGGATTATCCAATGGTGATATCTTGTATATCTCTATAGCCACATCATGCCATGAACTATCAGTTCTCCTTTTCCTATTGCAAATGAAGTCATTAGCATCCTTAGATATGACCACTTTAGAGAATATATTGCAGAAACCCAAAGCCAACTCATTTTTAGTACTCCGTTTTCCTAGTCACACTCCTAATTTGAAATCTGTATTATTCATAATTCTTCAGCGAATCAGAATTCACAGGTCCATAGGATATATACATATACTTATATTTGAATATACATATACATAGAGAGAGAGAGACAGAGGCAGGAAGATGGAAAAAACAAAGATGGGGGACTGAAAGAGTGTTAGAGGAAAAAAGACAACAAGAGTGACAGGAAGAAAAAGAGAGTAAAGAAACACAGAAGCAGAGAGAGGTTTTAAGGTATTAGGTCATGCTTTTGTGGACTGTAACTTTGTAACTAGTCCAAAATCTAACTGGGTAGGTCAGCAGGCTGGAGGCTCAGGAGAGAATTTCAAGCTGAGTCCAACAGCTGGCTGCTGGCAATATTCCTTCTTGCTAGAGTAAGGTCAGTCTTCGTTCTATTAAGGCCTTCAAATAATTGGATGAGACCTGCCCACGTCATGGAAGGAAATCTGCCTTATTCAATGTCCAATTATTTAAATACTTATCTAATATGGAAAACAACCTCACAAAACTATCCAAAATAATGTTTGGCCAAATACCTGGGCACTGTGCCCCAGCCAGATTGACACATAAAATTAAATATCACACCTTGTGATTTTCTTTTGTTTTCTAAATGTATGAGCTACAGTTTCCATTACAATTTTGAATCCAAATAGAGAGGGGAGACATCTTGACTTGTTCATGATCTTACGGGGAAAAACATTTAGTTCTAGCTATTATATTAGCTGTAGATGTTCTTAATCAATGAAGAATGCTTTCCTCTGTTTCTAGTTTGCTGAGAGTTTTAATCACAAATTGGTATTGGTTTTGTCAAATGATTTTAATGCGTTGATATAATCCTATGATTTTTCTTCTTTAGCCTGTTGATACAATAGAACTTAATTGATTTTGGAATGTTGTTTCAATCTTGCAAACCTGGAAAAAAATCCTACTTGGTGACTTTATTAGTCAGCTCAGACTACCATAATAAAATACCATAAACTTGGTTGCTTAAACAACAGAAATTTATTTTTCATAGTTCTTTTTTCATAGATATTTTTCATAGCTAGGAATTCCAAAATAAAGATGCCAGCTGATTAGATGCCTGCTGGGAACTCTTTTCCTGGTTTGCCAGACAGATGGCTTCTTTGTCTTCAAAGTGGGAAGAGAGAGTTCTGTGTCTCTCTCTCTTTTTTTTTTTAATTTGTAAATGTTTATTTATTTCTGAGAGAGACAGAATTGGAGCAGAGGAGGGGCAGAGAGGGAGAGGAAGATACAGAATCCCAAGTAGGCTCCAGGCTCTGAGCTGTCTTCACAGAGCCCAATGTGGGACTCGAGCACACGAACCATGAGATCAGAACTGAGCCAAAGTCGGACGCTTAACCCACTGAGCCACCCAGGCGCCCGTCTTCTTCTTTATATAACCAGCCATATTGGATTACAGCCCCACCCTTATGACCTCATTTGACCTTGATCAACTCCTCACAGGACTGATCTCCCAAATTCAGTCACATTGGTGGTTAGGGCTTCAGCATATGAATCGTCAGGACACATATATTCATTCAGTCCATAACATTCCAACCTTGGCCCACCAAAATGTTTATCTTTCTCACACACAAATTCATTCCTTCCATACCATCAGCCTTAAAAATCCTAACTTATTTAAATACTAAGCTTATGTTCTAAATTCCAAAGTATCATGTAAATATTATTTAAGTCAGATATGGGTGAGACTTGAGGCATGATTCATTCTTAGGAAAAAAAATTCCTCTCTATTTCTTTTTTTTATTTTTATTTTTAAATTTTTAATGTTTATTTATTTTTGAGAGAGAGGAGGATACAGAGCGTGAGTGGGGGAGGGGCAGAGAAAGAGGGAGACACAGAATCTTTGGCAGGGTCCATGCTCTGAGCTGCCAGCACAAAGCCCAATGTGGGGTTCAAACCCACAAACTGTGAGATCATGACATGAGCCGAAGTTGGACGCCCAACCGACTGAGCCACCCAGGCACCACCCTCTCTATTTCTAATCTTGTGAAACCATACAAGTTATGTGCTTCCAAAATGCAATGGTGGGACAGGCATAAGGTAGGCACTCTCATTCCAAAAGTGAAAAATAGGAAATAAAGAAAGAAGTTATTGGTCACAAGGAAGTCCAAAACTTGGCAAGGCAAATTTGGCTGGATCATATTCCTTGAGAATAATTACCTTTGACTTCAAGCCCCACCTGCCATACCCAATGGAGTGGTGATTCTGCCCTTGCATCTAAGCTAAGCAGGATTCTCACACCCAAGTATCTACTGAGTGGCATCACTGTCTCCAAGACTCTTCTGGGTTATGTAAGGCACTCTCTTAAGCTTCAGTCAGAGGCCATCTGGCGTGTTGAAACTGAGGCAAGGGCCACATGCTTTGAAATCAAGCGGACAGGCCTAATGACCACTGAATCACCTTCAGGATCATTCTTCTCTTTTCTTGAAAAATAATGCATGTTCACAGACAAATAGCACAATGATTCCATTCTGTATAATATAAGAAGTCTGACATTTAATTTATTTACTTTCTCACAGTTCCGGAGGCTGGAATTCTGATATCAAGATGCCAGAGTCATTGCTTTCTGGAGAAGGGCCTCTTCTTGGCCTGCAGATGACCACCTTGTAGCTATATCATCACATGGCCTTTCCTCAGTGTATGCTGGTGGGGATAGAATAGAGTGAGCTCTCTGGTGTCTCTTATTGTAAAGACACTAGTACTATTAGATCAAGGTCCCACCATTATGGCTTCATCTACTGTTTATCACCTCTTCAGAGACCCTATCTCCAAATACAGTTATATTAGTGGTTAAAACCTTCAAAAAATGAATTTTGGATAGAAATATTCTGTCCATAATAATGACAGTTTATAATTCTTTTGATACATTGTTGAATTTTTTTGCTGTTTCTTTTCAGATAATTTTCACATCTATATTCATGAGAGATATTAGCCTGTAGTTTTCTTTTCTGATAATGTCTTTATCTTCTTTGGGTATTATGGTAATTGTATTTCTGTACTCTTAACCTACCTGTGTCTTTACATATTAAAAGGGGGTTCCTTTAAATTTTTTTTTAATGTTTACTTATTTTGAGAGAGAGAAAGAGTGTGAGCAGGGTAGGGGCAGAGAGAGAGGGAGACACAGAATCTGAAGCAGGCTCCAGGCTCTGAGCTGTCAGCAGCATAGAGCCCGATGCAGAGCTCATAATCATGGACCACGAGATCATGACCTGAGCTGAGGTCAGATGCTCAACCGACGGAGTCACCCAGCGCCCCTACAAGGGGGTTCTTATACACAACATGGAGTTGGGTCCTTTTTTATTTTCTCTGACAGTCTCTGTCTTTTAGTTTGTATTCAACTCATTCACATGTAAATTAATTATTGGTATTGTTGGATAATATACTCTATGTGTGTAATCATTTTCCATCCATTGTGCTCATATCTGTTTTGTGTTGGTCTCACCCCCCTTTCCTATCTTCTCTGGCTTAATTCTTCATTTTATATTATTCTATTCTTTCTCCCCTCATAGCATATCAATATTCTTTTTTTATGTGATTTTTAGTGCTTGCCCATGAGTTCGCAATATATATTTACAACTAATCTGAGTCCATTTTCAAATAACGCTATACCACTTCACAGGTAGTACACGTAACTTAGAGTATTTCCAATTTATCCCTGTCACTTCTTATTTCATGTCTATGATTCATTTTACTTGTCTATACTATAATTACCTAATATATTGTTGCTTTTCTTAATATGCACAAACAGGTATCTATTTATTTAATAGCTCAAATAGAAACAAGAAAAGGAATACTTTATTTATACCTTTTCTGACACTACTCTTTTATATAGATTCATTTTTTTGAACTTTATCAATTTCTTTCTCTCTGAGGAACTTCTTTTAACATTTATTACAGGGAAGGTTTACTTGTAACACATTTTTTTTCAATTTTCTTTTTTTTTTAATCTGAGGAACTACTTATGTCTCTTTCATTTTGTAAGGAGTATTTTTGCAGGTAAAAAAATTATAAAGTGGCGTTTTCAAACTTGTGTGTATAAGCACCAGGGAAAAATCGTGTCTTTAGCTGCTTGAATTTGCATTGTACTTGAAATGTCCTTCAAGGGGCGCCTGGGTGGCTCAGTCGGTTAAGCGTCTGACTTCGGCTCAGGTCATGATCTCACAGTTTGTGAGTTCGAGCCCTGTGTCGGGCTCTGTGCTGACAGCTCAGAGCCTGGAGCCTGCTTCGGATTCTGTGTCCCCTCCTCTCTCGGCACCTCCCATGCTCATGCTCTATCTCTCTCTGTCTCTCAATAATAAATAAACGTTAGAAAATTTTTGTTTAAATGTCCTTCAAGTAACTTCTGAATTTCATTAAGTTAGGAGCGTTTTTTTTTCTCCAAAATTTTATTTAAATTCCAGTTAGTTAACATAAAGTGTAATACTTATTTTACGTGTAGAATTTAGTGATTCATCAGTTACATACCACACCTGGTGCTCATCGCAACAAGTGCCCTCTTTAAAACCCGTCCCCTGTTTAACCCATCCCCCTGCCGACATCCCGACCAGTAACCATCAGGTTGTTCTCTATAGTTAAGAATCTGCTCATTTCTTGGCTTGAATCTGTTTTTTCCCCACTATGTTCATTTGTCTTGTTTCTAAAATACCACATATGAATTAAAGCGTATATTTGTCTTTCTCTGACTTATTTAGCTTAGCGTAATACTCCCTAGCTCCATCCACATCATTGCAAATGGTGAGACTTCATTATTTCTTATGGCAGATTACTCTTTCATATATATATATATATATATATATATATATATATATATATATCTCAACTCTTCTTTATCCATTCATCAGTCAATGGACATTTGGGCCTTTTCCATAATTTGGCTATTGTTGATAATCTGCTATAAACATCACTTTGAATTGGTAATTTTGTATCCTTTGGGTAAATACCTAGAAGTGCATTTGGTGCATCATAGGGTAGTTCTATTTTTTAATTCTTTGTGGTACCCCCATAGTGTTTTCCAGAGTGCCTGCAGCAGGAGACATTCCCACCAACAGTGTGAGAGGGCTCCCCTTTCTCCACATCCTCACCAACACCTGTTGTTTCTTGCCTTGTTAATTTTAGCCATTCTGACTGGTGTGAAGTGATAGCTCTTGTAGTTGCGGGTTGAATTTCCCTGATGATGAGTGATGTTAAGCATGTTTTCAGGTGTCTGTTTGCCATCCGTATGTCTTCTTTGGATAAATGTCTATTCATGTCTTCTGCCCATATTGTTAACTCTCTCTCTCTCCCTCTCTCTCCCTCTCCCTCTCCCTCTCCCTCTCCCTCTCCCTCTCTCTCTCTCTCTCTCTCTCCCTCCTGCCCTCCCCTGCTCATGCTCTGTCTCTCTCTCTCTCCCAAAAATAGCCATTAAATTTTTCTTAAAAAAATAAACAGGTACATTTGTGATTTCAGGAAACTGAGATGTAACTTGAAGGATGCTAAAAGCACAGTGTAATTTCAAGGAGTTAACCACATGACTTTTCTCTATTGCATATGTACATTCATTTAAAAATGCTTATCAATCACTGAAACTAAGGTATTACATGAGGGATGCTTTAAGCACAGTGTAGTTTCAAGGCGTTAAATACTTGAATATTCCCCTGCACTTATAGATATAATTTAGAAACACATATATCTTGATGAATGGAAGATGTTACTTGAAGGCGGTTTCGATACAGTGTAGATTCCAGGAGTTAAGCATGGGACTTTACATACGGTTTACACACATGTTTTAAAAAGGGTTGTAAGTTAATGAAACTAAGATGTTAACTGAAGGACTCCTTTTTTACATTTTTAAAATGTTTATTTTTGCGAGAGAGAGAGAGACAGAGATCAAGTGGAGTAGTGGCAGAGAGAGAGGGAGACACAGAATCTGAAGCAGGCTCCAGGCCCTGAGCTGTTAGCACAGAGCCCGACGCAGGGCTCAAACTCACAGACTGCGAGATCGTGACCCGAGCTGAAGTCAGATGCCTAACCAACTGACCCCAGCCACCCTGGTGCCCCAAAAGACTCTTTTATCACACTATAATTTCAAGCAGTTAAGCACACTACTCTTTGGTTGTGCATATACACATAACTTTAAAAATACTTGTAACTTATTGAAACAGATGTTACTTGTAGCCCACTTTAAACACAGCATAATTTTAAGGAAGTAAGCACATGGCTTTTCCCTTGGGCTTATACACACGGTCTTAAAAACATTTCTATTTGATTTGTCGGGGATAAGCTTAGGAATCCCCTGGGCTTACACCGATGAGTTACCCAGGCATAAAGAAATACAAAGCCATAAAATGCTCACACCCGAGTTTGGGTAAACCAGATTGGCACCCCAAGAACAGGGAGTGCAGAGCACCCCAAGAATAGGGGGTGCAAAGGTGCCAGGACAGGGAGGTGCAAAGTCACCCCAAAATAGAGAGGGGGTGCAGAGCCTCCAGAATAGAGAGGAAGGGGCAAGGCCCAAAATAGGAATGGGCACAAAGGTGCCCAATACATAGGTATATGAAATAAACAAGATTAGATATTCAGGGTAGAAGCACCCCCAATTTAGTACTATAGCAGAAAAGCTGCTTTCACGGGGGATAGGGCCAAGTTAGGTAAATTGGTGAATTGGACTATGGACCACTGCACTGCAGGCAAAGCCCCCAAAGCGGAGATGGCTAACAAAAGAAAAGGTGCCTTATTAACCCTGAGGTTATTTCCCCTATCTGCCTCATCCCCTAGGCTAAGATAAACAGAGTTGGTGCCTCATGTTCACTGTAAACAACCTTCCTACTGAGTGCCTGGCACCCGGATTTTGTTTTGTATTAACCCAAACCCCTAACCCCGAATATCTTCAAGACCCCTTTTCCCTCACGTCCACAAGTTAATGTTCACAGTTTCATTGTCTCTTTGTGCACATCCATCACCATGTTTGTAAGCTTTCTGATCCTAATAAAAACAGGGCAAGGACGCTTATTCAGGGTTCTTGTCTTTTCCCAGACATTAGCCATCTCTCACTTTCAATCCTGCATCCCGCTCTTGCTAGACAAGAGAGAACTTTAGACCCAGAGTCTATGATATTGATTAAAGGAAGACATTACTTGAAGGCCTGTTTAAGCACTGTGAAGTTTCAAGGAGTTAAGCACATGGCCATTCCCTTGTGCATGTGTGTGTGTGTATATATATATTTTTTTTTATACACACACACACATATACACATACACATACACACATTATATGTATACACATATACATACACACATTATATATATATATATATATATATATATATATAATGCTATTTGCTTAATCTATTTGCTTAATGAAACTAAGATATTACTTGATAAAGACTTTAGGCACAGTAGAGTTTAAAAAGTTAAGTACACAGATTTTCCCCTGTGATTATACACATATTTTGAAAACCCTTATAACTTCATGAAACGAGGATATTAATTGAAGGATGGTTTACACACAGTGTAGCTTCAACAAATTAAGCACTTAGCTTTTCACTAGTGCTTGTACACAAAAGTTTAAAAACACATATCTAAACGAAACATCAATGTTACTTGAAGGATGGTCTAAGCACAGTGTGGTTTCAAGGAGTTAAGCACATGGCTTTTCCCTAGAGCTCATACACATAAATTTAAAAATCTTTATAATTTAATGAAAGTAAGATGTTACTAGAAATATGCCTGTAGCACAGTGTAGTTTCTTTTTTTTTTTTTTAGCATAGTTTCAAGGACTTAAAACACATTGCGTTTCCCTAGTTCTAAGTTTAAAAACAATTCTACATTTATGACACTAAGATGTTACTGGAGGGCCTCATTAAGCACCAAGGGGTAAGAACATCAATTTTCCCTAGGTCTTATACAGCAAGTTTAAACACATATATATCGTAATTAAATTACATTGTTACTAAAGGAAGCTTTAAACACATTGTAATTTTAGGGAATATGTACACGGCTCTTCCCTAATGATCATACACATAAGTTCAAAGACCCTCATATCCTAAAAGACGTATGTTACTTGAAGGCCACATTAAGCACAAGGTAGTTTCAAGCAGAAGCACATAGCTTTTCCCTTGTGCTTATACATATAATTTTAAAGGCACAACTTAATGAAACTGAGATGCTACTTAAAGGTGGCTTTATGCACAGTGTAGTTTCAAGGACTAATGCACATTGCCTAGTTTTCTAGTTCTCATACATGTACGTTTATACACACATATCTTGATGAAAAGAAAATGTTTCTTGAAGGATGATTTAAGTACAGTGAAGTTTCAAGGATTTAAGCACATGGCTTTTCCCTTGTGCTTATACATGTAAGTTCATAAATACTTTTAACATAATGGAACTAAGATGTTACTTGGTGGTTGTTTTGAGCACAGTGTATTTTAAGGCGTTAAGCACAAGGCTTTTTTGTGCTTATACACATAATTTTGAAAGCAATTATAATGTGATGAAACTAGGATGTTACTTGAAGTTTGCTTTAAGCACAGTGTAGAGTGTGTGATTTTATATGTGTGGTGTGTTTGCAGTGAATATGTAATATGTGTGTTGTATATGTGTTTTGTGTGTGCTACATTTGTGGGGGGCGTGTGTTGTGTATGTGTTGGTTTTGTGATGTATGTGTGGTGTGTTGTTCATGCATGTGTGGGTTGTGTGAAGCCTTGTATGTGGTGTGTGTGTGTGCTGCATGTGTTGCGTGTTTATTGTATGTTTGCTCTGTGACTATGTGGTATATGTATGTTTTGTATGTGGTGTTTGTGTGGAGTATGTGTGATATGTATGGTATATGTGTTGTGTTTGGTATATGTGTGGTTTAAATTGGTATGGCTTTGGTGTATGCGTTGCATTTATGGTGTGTGTATATGGTATATGTGTGGTGTTTATGTCATGGGTGTGTGGTGTGTGCATGGTGTATGTTTTCTGTGTTTGATATATGTGTGGTGTGTGTGAGGTGAATGTCATGTGTGTGGTTTATATATAGTGTGTGGGTAACATATATGGGTGTGTGGTATATGTGTGGTGTGTGATTCATGTGAAGTATTTGCATGCTGTTTGTGTGTTTTCTGTGTGGTTTATATGTGCTGCCTGTGTTTGTGTTATGTGTTATTTGTGAGATATGTGTTGTGTGTATGTGGTGTATTTGTGGTGTGTCTGTGTGTGAGTTTGGTGTATGTGTGGTGTTCATGTGGTATATGAGTGGAGAGAGCGTGTGTGGAATAGTGTGCTGACTGTGTGGAGTGCAAGTTCCAGGTATATATGTGTTGTGTGTGTGCGCTGTGTGTTGTGTGTTTTCTGTGTATGTGTGTGTGTGTGTGTGTGTGTGTGTGTGTGCATGCATGCAGGCATGCCATGTCTCACTGTGTGGTAAATGTGTGGTGCATGTGTAGAATATGTCCGGTGTTTCTGTCATGGGTGTGATGTATGTGTGGTGATTGTGTGGTGCATGTGAATTCTGTCTGTGGTATGTGTGTGTGTGGTGCGTGTGTTGGTTTTGAGTGGTGTTTGTGGTGTCTCTGTGATGTATATGTGATGTGTTTCTGTGAGGTATTTGTGCGGTGTTTGTGTGATGTGTGTCCTTGTGGTATATTAGTTATGTGTGCTGGTGTGTGTGGGGTTTCACTGTGGTGTTTGTGTGGTGTGTGT
>NW_024420907.1:0-24222 GCF_014898765.1 Herpailurus yagouaroundi
GTTATGTTTTTCTTTCCCCAAGAATGGATGCAGTCTTTTTTTTTTTTCAAATGCTTTTTCTACATCTATTGAGGGGATCATATGGTTCAAATCTTTGTTGTTGTTGTTGCTGTTGCTGTTAATGTGGTGTGTCACATTGATTGATTTGTGGATGTTGAACCATCCCTGCAACCCAGGAATAAATCCCACCTGATTGTACTGAACAATTCTTTGCTAGTATCTTGTTGAGAATATTTGCATCCATGTTCATCAGGGATATTGGCCTGCAATTCTCCTTTTTAGTGGGGTCTTTGGTTTAGGAATCAAGGAAATGCGGGTCTTGTAAAAGGAGTTTGGAGATTTTCCTTTCATTTCTATTTTTTGGAACAGTTTGAGAAGAATAGGTATTAATACGTCTTCAAATATCTGGTAGAATTCCCCATGGGAAGCCATCTGGCCCTGGACTTTTTTTGTTGTTGTTGGGGTATTTTTGATTACAGATTAAATTTCCTTCTTTCCTGGTTATGGATCTTTTACTATTTGCAGATGACCTTATACTCTGTATAGAAACCGAAATATTATTAAGATGTCTGTACTACCCAAAGCAGTTGACACATTTAATGAAATCCCTATCAAAATACCAATGGTGTTTTTCACAGAGATAGAATGAACAATACTAAAATTTGTGTGGAACCACAAAAGACCTCAAATAGCCAAAGCAGTCTTCAAAAGGAAAAGAAAAGCAGAAAGTATCAAAATTCCAGACTTCAAGTTATATTACAAACTTGTATTGATCAATATATTATGATACCGGCACAGCAACAGACACATAGATCAATGGAACAGAATAGAAAACTCACAAATGGAGCCACAACTATATATGGTCAACTAATCTTCGTCAAAGCAGGAAAGAATATCTAATGGAAAAAAAAAAAAACAGTCTCTTCCACACATGCTGATGGGAAACCTGGACAATAACATGTAAAAGAATGGAACTGGACCACTTTTTACATCATACACAGATATAAATTCAAAATGGATGAAAGACCTAAATGTGAGGCAGGACACCATTACAACCCTACAGGAGAACACAAGCAATAACCTCTTTGACATCAGCCATAGCAACTTCTTACTAGATATGTCTCCTGTGGCAAGGGAAACAAAAGCAAAAATAAATCATTGGGACTTCATCAAGGTAAAAAGCTGTTGCACGATGAAGGAAACAATTAGTAAAACTAAAAGGCAACTTTCAGAATATAAGATATTTACAAATGACATATCTGATAATGGGTTAGTATCCAAAATCTATAAAGAACTTATCAAACTCAACACCCGAAGTTCAAATAATCCAGTTAGGAAATGACAGAAGACATGAGAAGACATTTTTCCAAAGGGTCCAGATGGCCAAGAGACACATGAAAAGACGGCCAACACCCCTGATCATCGGGAAATACAAATGAAAACTACAATGAAATATCATCTGACACCAGTCGGAATGGCTAACATTAACAACACAGGAAATGGCAGGTGTTGGCAAGGATGAAGAGAAGGGTTAACTATCTTACACTCTTGGTGGGAATGCAGACTGGTGCAGCCACTCTGGAAAACTTTATGGAGGTTCCTCAAAATGTTAAAAATAGAACTATCCTATGACTCATCAATTGCTCTATTACGTATTTACCCAATGAATACAAAAATACTCTTTCAAAGGCATACATGCACCCTGATGTTTATAGCAGCATTATCAAAAATAGCCAAATTATGGAAGGAACCTTAATGTCCATTGACTGATGAATGGATAAAGAAGATGTGGTGTATATATAGAATATTACTCAGTCATAAAAATGAGTGAAATTTTGCAATGATGTGGGTGGAGCTAGAGAGTATTTTACTAAGTGAAATTTGTCAGTCAGAGAAAGAACAATATCATATGATTTCACTTGTATGTGGACTTTAAGAAAGAAAACAGATGAACATAGGAAAAGAGAAACAGAGGCAAACCAGAAAACAGACTCTAAACTATAGAGAACAAACTGAGGGATACTGGAGGGGAGAGGGGGGAGGAGATGTGTTAAATGGGTGATGGCTATTAAGGAGGGCACTTGTTGTGATGAGTGCTCAGGGTTCTATGTAATTGATGAATCACTAGATCCTACACCTGCAGCTATTATTACACTGCATGTTTACTAACTGGAATTTAAATAAAAACCTGAAAATGTTTTTAGCAAACCATATACAAAAATATATTAAATATATCATTTGCTGTGATTAAGTGATTATTTTGGATTATGCAAGGATGGTTCAATATTTGCAAATCAATCAATGTGATGCACGACATCAACAAAGCAAAGGGTTAAAAAACATATGATCATCTCAATGGATGCAAAAAAAAAAAAAAAAAAAGCTTTTGGGAAAATTTAACATCTATTCCTGGTAAAAATTCTCAACATAATGGGTTTAGAGGGAGCATACCTCACCATAATAAAGTAATACAGGCCATATGTGAAAAACCCATAGCTAACAGCATAATCAATAACGAAATACTTTTCATTTAAGATCAGAAGAAAAAGAAGGATGTCCACACTCATTAATTTTATTCAACACAGTACAGGAAGTCCTAACCGTAACAATCATACAAGAAAAAGAAATAAAAGGCATCCTTATTGATAAAGACGTAAAACTGTCACTGTATGCAAACAGTATGACAGCATACATAGAAAACCCTAACGTTTCCACAAAAAAACTATTAGAAATAATAAACGAATTCAATAAATTAGTAGGAACAAAATTAATATGTAGAAATTGGCATCATTATTTTTTTATTTTATTTTACTATTTTATTTTATTTTATTTTATAATTTTATATTCCAGTATAGTTAACATAGTGTTATATTAGTTTCAGGTATACAATATAGTGATTCAATAATCTCATACATCACTTAGTGCTCATCACAAGAAGTACACTCCTTAATCCTCATGGCTTATTTCATGCATCCCCCTACCCATCTTCTCTCTGCTAACCATGAGTTTGTTCTAAATATTTAAGTGTCTGGTTTTTGGCTTGTATCTCTGTCTGTCTGTCTCTCTCTCTTCCCCTAGCTCGTTTGTTTGTTTCTTAAATTCTACATATAAGTAAACTTATATAGTATTTCTCTTTCTCTGGTTGACTTATTTCATTTAGCATTAGACTCTCTAGCTTCACCCATGTCATTGAAAATGGCAAGATTTCATTTTTTTTGGCTGAATAACATCCCATTATATCTATAACTATACTACATCTTCTTTATACATTACTATACATGATTAACGAATGAGCAAAAAGATAAATTCTAAAACAACACCATTAATAATTGCATCAAAAAGGCCAAAATGACTAGGGATGAACTTATTCAAAGAGGCGAAAGATCTGTGCTCTGAAAACTATAAAATATTGATGAAAGAAATTGAAGATGACACAAATAAAAAGATATTCTAGGGGCGCCTGGGTGGCGCAGTCGGTTAAGCGTCCGACTTCAGCCAGGTCACGATCTCGCGGTCCGGGAGTTCGAGCCCCGCGTCGGGCTCTGGGCTGATGGCTCAGAGCCTGGAGCCTGTTTCCGATTCTGTGTCTCCCTCTCTCTCTGCCCCTCCCCCGTTCATGCTCTGTCTCTCTCTGTCCCAAAACTAAATAAACGTTGAAAAAAAATAAATTTTAAAAAAGATATTCTATGCTCATAAATTGCAAGAAGTAATATTGTTAAAATGTCCATATAACCCAATGTAATCTACAAATTCAATGCAATCCTTATCAAATACCATTGGAATTTTGTTACAGAAATAGAACAAATAATTTAAAAAATTGTACGGAATCATAACAGTCCCTGAATAGCCAAAGCAATTTTGAGAAGAAGAAAGCTGGAGGTAACACAATTCTATATTCCAAGATATACTACAAAGCAAAAGTAATCTAAATTGTGGTAGTACAAAGAAATAGACACAAAATTCAGTGGAACACCATAGAAACCCCAGAAACAAACCCTAATTTGTATGGCCAACCAATCTATGACAAAGAAAGCAAGAATGTATAATGGAGACAAGATAGTCTTGTCAACAAATAGTACTAGGAAAACTTGGCAGCTACATGTAAAAGAATGGAACAGGATGATCTTTTAACAACATACACAAAAATAAATTCAAAATGTCTAAAGACCCAAATGTGAGACCTGAAACTATATAAACCTTGGAAGGTAACACAAGCAGTAATCTCTTTGACATTGGCCCTAGCAACATCTTTGTAGATAAATCACCTGAGGTAAAGGAAACAAAAGCAAAAATAAACGTTGGGACTACATCAAAATAAAAAGCTTTTGCAAAACAAAGGAAACAGTCAACAACAACACAAAAAGACAACCTACTTAATGGGAGAAGATATTTGCAAATGATACATCCAATAAGCTGTTAGTGGTCAAAATTTATAAAGAAGGTATACAACTCAACACCAAAATAATAAACCATCTGATCAATAACTGTGTGGAGAACATGAATGGACACTTTTCTAAAGAAGACATACAGATAGCAAACGGACACATGATAAGATGCTCAACATCTCTAATCATTAGGGAAATGTAAATCAAAACCACAATGAGATATCACCTTACACCTGTAAGAATGGCTACACTTATATAGACAAGAAATATAAAGTGTTGGAGAGGATGTGGAGAAAATGGAACCGTCATACATTGTTGTTGAGGATGTATGTTGATACAGCCACTGAGGACAACAATATGAATTCTCCTCACAAACATAGAAAATAGAATTCCCGTATGATTCAAAAATTCCTATTAGGTATTTATGCAAAGGAAATGAAAACACTAATCTGAAAAGATACATATGCCCCTGTGTTTGTTGCAACACTACTACAACAGCCAAGATATGGAAGCAACCTAAGTGTTCATCAACAGGCAAATCAAAAAGGCAGATTTTATATGTGTGTGTGTGTGTGTGTGTGTGTATTTTTTTTTTTTTGCAAAATTCGGGTGCAATATTTATTTGTATTAAAAATTTCATATCAGTTAGGTTAAGAACTAGGAATTCTTATGAGGTATCTGTGCTTAGTTTTGGAAAATACAGTCAAAGATTATATATATGGGACATGGATCACACATCTATGACACACATATATATACCTTACATATATACACCTTATACATAGTGGAATATTACACAGCCTTAGATAGGACGAGATCATGCCATCTGAGACAACATGGGTGGACCTGGAGGGTATTATGCTAAGTAAAATCAGACTAAGAAAGACAAATATCATATGATTTCCCTCATGAGAGGAATCTTAAAAAAAAAAAAAGGAATAAACAAACACAGTGCAAAATCAGACCGACAAATAAAAAGAACAAATTGATGGTTGCCAGAGGGGAGTAGAGACTGGGCAAAATGGGTAAAGGGGAGAGGAAGGTAAAGGTTTCCAGTTATGAAATAAATAAGTCATGGGAATAAAAGTCACAATATTAAGAATATAGTCATTGATATTTAATAATGATGTATGGGGCCATATGGTAGCTACACTTGTGGTGAAAATAGCACAATGCATAAAATTGTTGAATCACAATGTTGTACATCTGAAACCAATGTAACATTGTATGTCAACCATACTCAAAAAAATAAAAATAAAAATAAGGTTATCCTCTGAAATATCACTGTAAAGAGAATAAAAAGGCAAGCCACAGACCTGAAGAAAACAATTGTAAAACTCTATATTAAAGCATTGTCTACCCCAAATATACAAAAACTCCTAAAACTCAACAATTTAAGAGAGAACTATTAAATTTTGGGCAATATATCTGAGCAGACACTTCTCCAAAGCTTATAATCACATGGCATATAAGTATGTAAATATATGCAAGGTAGTAGTTGCCTTTAGGAAATTTGAAATTTAAAAATACTTAAATACCTATATATACCTGTTGGAATGGCTAAATCCTAAACAAGAGGTATTGTGAAAAGATAGCTAGATGTGGAGCAACAGGAATTTTAATTGCTGCTGGTGGGAATACAAAACAGTATAGTCACATTCACAAAAATCTTTGACCGTGTTTTCCAAAACTAAGCACAGATATCTCATAAGGATTCCTAGTTTTTAAAATACTTGATATGAAAATTGGAATCCAAATAAAATTTGCACTTGAATGTCTATATCAACTTCATTTATAGTCACCAAATACCAGAAACCATCATGAACTGAATCAATCTGTGAATTGACTGTGTTTATTCTATATAATGAAATATTATTTACGATAAAAAGAAATGAGCTAACAAGCCACACACACACACACACACACACACACACACACACACTTGGATAAATCTTAAAGGCATATTTTTAAGTGAAAGAAACCAGTTTGAGATATATATATGTTTATGTGTATATATATATATACCTATATATATATATATACCTATATATATATATCTATATATATATATCTATATATATATACATATAGATATAGATATATATAGATATAGATATATAGATATATATAGCTGTGTATATATACGTATATAGCTATACATATATATACCTATATATATATGTATATATATATGTATAGATATATTCCACCATGATAGATCACAATCTGGGTCATAAAATAATTTTTAATAATGTTTAAACTTTTGAAATGTTTATTATTTTTGAGAGAGACAGAGACAGAATGTGAGTGTGTCAGGGGCAGAGAAAGAGGGAGACACAGAATCCGAAGCAGGTTCCAGGCTACCAGCTGTCAGCACAGAGCCCAACGCGGGGCTTGAGTCCAGGAGATGTGAGATCATGACCTGAGCTGAAGTCGGACGCTCAACTGACTGAGCCATCCAGGCGCCCCAAATAATGTTAAAGAAT
This sequence comes from Herpailurus yagouaroundi, assembly GCF_014898765.1. Classification (NCBI taxonomy): domain Eukaryota; kingdom Metazoa; phylum Chordata; class Mammalia; order Carnivora; family Felidae; genus Herpailurus; species Herpailurus yagouaroundi. The sequence continues at coordinate 6,872 of NW_024420907.1, forward strand.
GAAAAACATTGTCATGTTCCTCACCTTAGGGAGAGAGCTCTGTTATTCCCCACTGAGGATATTAGCTGTGTGTCTTTCATATATGGCCTTTATGATCTTGAAGTATGTTCTTTCCATCTATCCCTACTTTCTTAAGGGTTTTTATGAATAAAGGTTGCTGTATTTTGTCAAATGCTTTTTCTGCACAATGTCTGTTTCAAACCAAAATATTAAACTAGAGGTACATGCTAGATAAATAGCTGGAAAAAAAAAAAAACCTTCCGAATTAAGCAAAAAACTTCTAAAAATTTTTTTTTCAACGTTTATTTATTTTTGGGACAGAGAGAGACAGAGCATGAACGGGCGAGGGGCAGAGAGAGAGGGAGACACAGAATCGGAAACAGGCTCCAGGCTCTGAGCCATCAGCCCAGAGCCCGACGCGGGGCTGGAACTCACGGACCCTGAGATCGTGACCTGGTTGAAGTCGGACGCTTAACCGACTGCGCCACCCAGGCGCCCCAGAAGCAAAAAACTTCTAAATAAAACACCAACAAAGAAGAAATATTGAGAAGTTTAAAAAATTTTTTTCACATTTTAATTTAAATTCTCATTAGGTAATATGTAGTGTAATATTGGTTTCAGTAGTAGAATTTAATGATTCATCATTTACATATAACACACAATGCTCAGCATAACATGTACCCTCCTTAATACCCAACCTCCGTTTAACCCATCCCTCACCCACATCCCTCCATCAACCTTCAGTTTATTCCCCATAGTTAAGGGTCTCTTAAGGTTTGCTTCATTCTCTCTTTTTTTCTTCCCATATGTTCATCTGTTTCGTTTCTTAAATTCCATATGTGAGTGAAATCATATGGAATTTGTCTTTCTCTGAATGACTTATTTCACTTAGCATAATACACTCTAAGCTCCATCCACGTCATTGCAAATGGCAAGATTTCATTATTCTTTATGGCTGAGTAATGTCGCATTGATTATATATACCACTTCTTTATCCATTCATCAATTGATGGGCATTTGGGCTCTTTCTATAATTTTAGCTATTGTTGGTAATGCTGCTATAAACATCCGGGTGCACGTACCCCTTTGAATCTGTATTTTTGTAACCTTTGGGTAAATACCTAGCAGTGCAATTGCTGGGTTGTAGGGTAGTTCTATTTTTAACTTTTTGAGGAAACTCCATAAACTTTTCCAGAGCGGATGCACCAGTTTGCATTTCCAAAAACAGTGCAACAGGGTTCTCTTTTCTCCACACCCTCCACCATCTGTTGTTTCTTTTGGTGTTAATTTTAACCATTCTGACAGGTGTAAGATGGTATCTCAATGTGGTTTTGATTTGGATTTCCCTGATGATGAGTGATGTTGAGCATCTTTTCATGTGTCTGTTAGCCATCTGGATGTCTTCTTTGAAAAATGTCTATTCATGTCTTCTGCCCATTTCTTAACTGGATTGTTTGGTTTTGGATGTGGAGTTTGATACGTTCTTTCTAGATTTTGGATACTAATCCTCTATTAGATATGTCATTTGCAAATATCGTCTCACATTCTGTAGGCTGCCTTTTAATTTTGTTGATTGTTTCCTTCGCTGTGCAAAGGCTTTTTAACTTGATGAAGTCCTAACAGTTCATTTTTGCTTTTTTTCCCTTGCCCACGGAGACATATCTAGTAAGAAGTTGCTACAGCCAACGTCAAAGAGGTTGCTGTCTGTGTTCTCCTCTAGGATTTGATGGGTTCCTGTCTCACATTTAAGTCTTTCATCCATTTTGAATATATTTTGTGTGTGGTGCAGAAAAGTGATCCAGTTTCTTTCTTCTGCACGTTGCTGTCCAGTTTTCCCAACAGAATTTGTTGAACAGAGTGTCTTTTTTTCCACTGGATATACTCTCTTGCTTTGTTGAAGATTAGTTGAGCATATAGTTGTGGCTCCATTTCTGGGTTTTCTATTCTGTTACACTGATGTATGTGTCTGTTTTGATGCCAGTACTACACAGTCTTGATGACTAGAGCTTTGTAATGTAGCTTGAAGTCCAGCACCTGTCGCCTTTAGCTTTGTTTTTCTTATTCAGGATTGCTTTGACTATTCGCAGTCTTTTGTGGTTCCATACAAATTTTAGGATCATTTGTTTTAGCTCTGTGAAAAATGCTGGTTGAATATTGATAGGGATTGCATTGAATGTGTAGATTGCTTCGGGTACTATAGCTGTTTGGAATGTGTAGATTGCTTTGGGTAGTATAGTCATTTTAACAATGTTTCTTCTTTGAATCTGTGAGCATGGAATGTTTTTTTTTTTTTTTCCATTTCTTGTGTCCTCTTCAATTTCTTTCATAAGTCTTCTATATTTTTCAGAAAACAGGATTTTTCACCTCCTTGGTTAAGTTTATTCCTAGGTATCCTATTTTTTTCCCATGGAATTGCAAATGGGATCGAATCCTTGAATTCTGTTTTTGTTTTTTTTTGTTTTTTTTTTTTTGCCGCTTCATTATTGGTGTATGGAAATGCAATATATTTCTGTAGGTTGATTTTATATCCTGCGACTTTAAGGGAATTCATGTATTAGTTCTAGCAATGTTTTGGGAAAATCTTTCAGGTTTTCTACATAGAGTGTCAAGCGACAATTTGAATTCTTCATGGCTGATTTTTTTTTTAATTTATTTTTGTTGTCCAATTGCTAGGGTAGGATGTCCAGTACTATGTTAAATAGTGGTCGTCCCTGTTTTGTTCCTGACCGTGGAGGAAAGACACTCAGTTTTTCCCCATTGATGATGACATTAGATATGGGTCTTCCGTATATGGCCTTTATGATGTTGAGGTATGTTCCATCTACTCCTACTTTGCTGGGAGTTTTTATCAAGAATGGATGCTGCACTTTGTCAAATGCTTTTTCTTCATCTATTGAGAGGACCATATGGTTCCTACCCTTTCATGTCTACTTTTTGGAACATTTTGAGAAGCATAGGTATTAACTCTCCTTTCTCTCTCTGGTAGAATTCCCCTGGCAAGCCATCTGGTCCTGGACTTTTAATTGTTGGAAGATTTTTTTATTACTAATTCAGTTTCTTTACTGGTTATGGGTCTAGACAACTTTTCTATTTTTTTCCATGTCAGTTTTGGTCATTTTCATATTTCTAGGAATTTGCCCATTTTTTTCCAGATCCCTCAGTTTGTTGACATATAATTTTTCATATATTCCCTTATAATTTTTTCCCTGTGGTGTTGATTGTGATCTCTCCTCCTTCGTTCATGATTTTATTTGGGTCCTTTCTCTTATCTTTTTGATACGTCTGGTTAGGGCCTTATCGATTTTATTAATTCCTTCAAAGAACCACCTTTCCCTTTCATCGATCTCTTCTACTGTTTTTGTTTCTTTGTTTCTATATCATTTATATCATCTCTAATCTTTATTATTTACCATCTTCTTCTGGATTTAGGTGTTATGTTAGGCTGTATATATGAGACTGTTCTTGCTTATTGAGTAGGCCTATATTGCAATATACTTCCCTCTTAGGACCACTTTGCTGCATCCCAAAGGTTTTAGACTGTCGTGTTTTCATTTTCATTTGCTCCCTTGCATTTCCTTATTTCCTCCTTAATTTCCTGATTAACCCATTACTTTTTCAGCAGAATGTTTTTTTTTTTTTTAACTTTTATGTATTTACTATCTTTCCAAGTTTTTCCTTATGGTTGACTTCAAGTTTCATAGCGGTGTGGTCTGAAAATATGCATGGTATAATCTCAGTCTCTATTTGTTGAGGCCTGATTTGTGACCCAATGTGTGTTCTATTCTGGGGAATGTTCCATGTGCTTTCTAAAAGAATGTGTATTCTGCTGCTTTAGGATGAAGTGTTTTGAATATATCTGTTATGTCCATCTAGTCCAGTGTGTCATTCATAGCCATTGTTTCCCTGTTAATTTTCTGCTTAGATGATCTTTCCATTGTGTAAGTGGGATGTTAAAGTCCCCTGTTATTATTGTATACTCATCAATGAGGTTCTTTATGTTTCTTACTAACTTATTTACATATTTGGCTGCCTCGACTTTGGGGCCATAAATATTTTTAATTGTTAAATCTTCTTTTTGGATAGACACCTTAATCATGATGAAGTGCCCTTATTTATCTCCTGTTACACTATTTGCTTTAAAATCTAATTTATGTCATATAAGTATGACTACTCCCGCTTTCTTTTGACCTCCATTAGCATGGTAGATGGTTCTCCATCCCCCCACTTTCAATCTGCAGGTGCCTTTCTGTCTAAAATGAGTCTCATGAAGGCAACATATAGATGGGTCTTGATTTTATGCATTCTAATACTGTATGTCTTTTTTTTTTTATAGAGAATGGAAGAGCATGGGAGCAGAGGAGGGACATAGGGAGATGGAGAGAGAGAATCTTAGGCAGACTCCATACTCAGCATGCAGCCTGACAACCCAGTGACCCTGGGATCATGACCTGAGCTGAAATCAAGAGTGGACATGCAACTGAATGAGCCACTTAGGCACCCCCTATGTCTTTTGATTGGGGCATTTATCCTATTTACATTCAGAGTGATTATTGATATATATGAATTTAGTGCCATTGTGTTATCTGTAAATTTGGTGTTTCTGGTGATGTTCTCTGTTTCTTTCTAGCCTTTTGCTGCTTTTGGTCTCTTTTTCACTTCACATAGAATCCCCTTTAATACTTTATGCAGGGCTGGTTTAGTGGTCTTGAACTCCTTCAGTTTTTTTTTCCTCTAGGGAATTCTTTCTCTCCTTCTATTCTGAACGACAGCTTCACTGAGTAAAGAAGTCTTGGGGCGCCTGGGTGGCGCAGTCGGTTAAGCGTCCGACTTCAGCCAGGTCACGATCTCGCGGTCCGTGAGTTCGAGCCCCGCGTCGGGCTCTGGGCTGATGGCTCAGAGCCTGGAGCCTGTTTCCGATTCTGTGTCTCCCTCTCTCTCTGCCCCTCGCCCATTCATGCTCTGTCTCTCTCTGTCCCAAAAATAAATAAACGTTGAAAAAAAAAAAAGAAGTCTTGGCTGCATATTTTTCCCACTTGGCACATTGAATATATCATGCCATTTCCCTTGGCCTGCCAAGTTTCTGTGGACAGAACTGCTGTGAACCTGATCTGTCTTCCTTTGTAGGTTAAGGACATTTTTTCCCTTGCTGATGTTAGGATTCTTTCCTCATCTGTGAATTTTGTGAATTTGACTATGATAAGTCTTGGTGATGGCTGGCTTTAGTTGAATTAATGGAAGCTTTTTGTGCTTCTTGTATTTCAATGTCTGTTTCCTCACCCAGTCTAGGGACATTTTCAGCTATAATTTCTTGTAATAAACCTTCTGTCCCCTTCTCTCTTCTTCTTCTTCTTCTTCTTCTTCTTCTTCTTCTTCTTCTTTTTCTTCTGGGACTCCTGTGATACAAATGTTATTATGTGTTAAGGGGTCACTGAGTTGCCTAAGTCTACAATTTCCCTTTCTTTCCCTCTTCTTTTCAGCTTCATTACTTTTCCATAATTTTATCTTCTATATCACTGATTCATTCCTCTGCTTTGTCCTTTTTCATTTCATTGCATCCAACTGGTTTTGCATCTCAGTTGTAACATTTTTTTAAATTTCTGACTGACTAGTTTTTTGTTCTTTTATCTCTGCAGTAAAGGATTCACTAGTGTGTTCTATGCTTTCGTCAAACCCAGCTTGTATCTTTATGATTGTTGTTTTAAATTCTGGTTCAGGCATTAAACCTATTTTGATTAATTCCCTGGCTGTTCTTTCTTTTGGGGTAAATTCCTCCATCTTGTCATTTTATCTAAGTCACGTGTGTGTGTGTGTGTGTGTGTGTGTGTGTGTGATAGAGAGAGACAGAGACAGAGACAGAGACAGAAAAAGAGAGAAGTTTTGGAAAGCCTGTTATAATCCTGCTCTTGTGATTAATGGCTATTTTAAAAGAGGACTTATACTATGTTGGTCCCGGTGCTTCAGGAGTTGTTTCAGAGTGTTGTGTTTTGCCTGTTCCTTCCCTGAGTTCAGTCTTCAGCAGAGTTTCTCCTTGCCTGCATTGGGGTGTGTTTGGACCTTGCCCAATGTGTGGCAAGTTGTAACTAAGTGTCTTTTGGTCTTCTTACTAAAAGAATCTAGATCCTTATTTCCCCTAGAGCTGAAGCTTTGCAGCATTCTCTGATTAGTAGGCTTTCTGAGTGTGAGGGTTTTGTGTTGGTCCTTTCAGGGAGGGGCCTGCTGCACTGATTCTCAGGCTGACTTGCCCTAGTGAAGATGCACCTGCAGGGTGCAGGGGGTAGGGCTTGGTGTACACAGCTCCAGCCTACATTGGGGGCACTCAGTGTCTTGCTCAGTGAGGTTTGTCAGCACTGATGGGTGGGGGGAAAATGGCATTTCCCCACTCTCTCATCCCAAGAGTGGGAATTTTGTTCCTGCCGCTCTTCAGGAATCCCTCACAGAAGAGAAAACAATGCCTCGTCTTGTGTTCTTGGATTCTGTAAGATCCCTGCCTTCATCCTGTCTATGTCTGTGCTGTCTGCTTTCCAGGCAGCACAGTACTCCTGTGTTTTATCTCAGGTGCATGGCAGGGTTTCAAAACTCCAAATTTTAGTGACCCAGCACAGCATGGACCAGTGCTGGCCCTCTGGGGGGAGGGTCTCCCCCTGCTGTAGCTGGTGCCAGTTTGTCCAAGAAAAACAGTCACATGACCATGCAAGGGTTCATATTTCATGGTTGAGTGCAGCAAAAAGCTGACAACAAGGGTTGCTGCCCTCAGCAGGTGTCTCTGTTCCTATGCTAGTAAACAAAGTAGCATGCTGGTGCTGCCAGCTATTATGTCCCCAGAGAGGCCTTGTCACCACTGCCAAATTCACTCAAAGAAGGGGAACTCTTTCTTCCCCCCTCTGACCCAGGGGATCCTTTGACCACGCTGCCTGTTCCTGATCCTCTGCCCTCCTTCCATACAGGAGCACCGCTAAGCCCACAAGTCAAGACCCTGATGATGGTGCAGTCCTCCAAACTTCAGTCTTTGAGCTTTGTAACTTATAAAAACTTGCAGTACTCATCCCCTCTCTTTTTCCCAGTGAATGGTTTTAGGGAAGACGTTTTCTTGTGCAATCCTATGAATGCTTCTCTCTCTCTCTCTCTCTCTCTCTCTCTCTCTCTCCCTCCCTCCCTCCTTTTTCTCCTCACTGCTTTCAAATCAATGGTCTCACTTTAACAATAGACTCACTGCAAGGCTCGGAATTCAATTCATGTTGTAATTCAACCACTCACATGATGAAATCATGAGTATACTTCTCACTTATCTCAGCCTGTGGATACAGGAAATAAGGGACTCTTTCAGGGAGAACATGGAAGCTTTGATTGAGCTGGGAATTGGAATCCCTGACCTAATCCTTTTCTTGCCCTTTCTTGTCCAGTGACATTGGGGGCAACCAGTCAATCTTACTAGACACATTCGTTTGACATAAATGGTCAAGCAAATCATATACATGGTCACCCAGATTCATGACTCTTATAATTATTTAACTAGGATTATCCAATGGTGATATCTTGTATATCTCTATAGCCACATCATGCCATGAACTATCAGTTCTCCTTTTCCTATTGCAAATGAAGTCATTAGCATCCTTAGATATGACCACTTTAGAGAATATATTGCAGAAACCCAAAGCCAACTCATTTTTAGTACTCCGTTTTCCTAGTCACACTCCTAATTTGAAATCTGTATTATTCATAATTCTTCAGCGAATCAGAATTCACAGGTCCATAGGATATATACATATACTTATATTTGAATATACATATACATAGAGAGAGAGAGACAGAGGCAGGAAGATGGAAAAAACAAAGATGGGGGACTGAAAGAGTGTTAGAGGAAAAAAGACAACAAGAGTGACAGGAAGAAAAAGAGAGTAAAGAAACACAGAAGCAGAGAGAGGTTTTAAGGTATTAGGTCATGCTTTTGTGGACTGTAACTTTGTAACTAGTCCAAAATCTAACTGGGTAGGTCAGCAGGCTGGAGGCTCAGGAGAGAATTTCAAGCTGAGTCCAACAGCTGGCTGCTGGCAATATTCCTTCTTGCTAGAGTAAGGTCAGTCTTCGTTCTATTAAGGCCTTCAAATAATTGGATGAGACCTGCCCACGTCATGGAAGGAAATCTGCCTTATTCAATGTCCAATTATTTAAATACTTATCTAATATGGAAAACAACCTCACAAAACTATCCAAAATAATGTTTGGCCAAATACCTGGGCACTGTGCCCCAGCCAGATTGACACATAAAATTAAATATCACACCTTGTGATTTTCTTTTGTTTTCTAAATGTATGAGCTACAGTTTCCATTACAATTTTGAATCCAAATAGAGAGGGGAGACATCTTGACTTGTTCATGATCTTACGGGGAAAAACATTTAGTTCTAGCTATTATATTAGCTGTAGATGTTCTTAATCAATGAAGAATGCTTTCCTCTGTTTGCTGAGAGTTTTAATCACAAATTGGTATTGGTTTTGTCAAATGATTTTAATGCGTTGATATAATCCTATGATTTTTCTTCTTTAGCCTGTTGATACAATAGAACTTAATTGATTTTGGAATGTTGTTTCAATCTTGCAAACCTGGAAAAAAATCCTACTTGGTGACTTTATTAGTCAGCTCAGACTACCATAATAAAATACCATAAACTTGGTTGCTTAAACAACAGAAATTTATTTTTCATAGTTCTTTTTTCATAGATATTTTTCATAGCTAGGAATTCCAAAATAAAGATGCCAGCTGATTAGATGCCTGCTGGGAACTCTTTTCCTGGTTTGCCAGACAGATGGCTTCTTTGTCTTCAAAGTGGGAAGAGAGAGTTCTGTGTCTCTCTCTCTTTTTTTTTTTAATTTGTAAATGTTTATTTATTTCTGAGAGAGACAGAATTGGAGCAGAGGAGGGGCAGAGAGGGAGAGGAAGATACAGAATCCCAAGTAGGCTCCAGGCTCTGAGCTGTCTTCACAGAGCCCAATGTGGGACTCGAGCACACGAACCATGAGATCAGAACTGAGCCAAAGTCGGACGCTTAACCCACTGAGCCACCCAGGCGCCCGTCTTCTTCTTTATATAACCAGCCATATTGGATTACAGCCCCACCCTTATGACCTCATTTGACCTTGATCAACTCCTCACAGGACTGATCTCCCAAATTCAGTCACATTGGTGGTTAGGGCTTCAGCATATGAATCGTCAGGACACATATATTCATTCAGTCCATAACATTCCAACCTTGGCCCACCAAAATGTTTATCTTTCTCACACACAAATTCATTCCTTCCATACCATCAGCCTTAAAAATCCTAACTTATTTAAATACTAAGCTTATGTTCTAAATTCCAAAGTATCATGTAAATATTATTTAAGTCAGATATGGGCATGATTCATTCTTAGGAAAAAAAATTCCTCTCTATTTCTTTTTTTTATTTTTATTTTTAAATTTTTAATGTTTATTTTTGAGAGAGAGGAGGATACAGAGCGTGAGTGGGGGAGGGGCAGAGAAAGAGGGAGACACAGAATCTTTGGCAGGGTCCATGCTCTGAGCTGCCAGCACAAAGCCCAATGTGGGGTTCAAACCCACAAACTGTGAGATCATGACATGAGCCGAAGTTGGACGCCCAACCGACTGAGCCACCCAGGCACCACCCTCTCTATTTCTAATCTTGTGAAACCATACAAGTTATGTGCTTCCAAAATGCAATGGTGGGACAGGCATAAGGTAGGCACTCTCATTCCAAAAGTGAAAAATAGGAAATAAAGAAAGAAGTTATTGGTCACAAGGAAGTCCAAAACTTGGCAAGGCAAATTTGGCTGGATCATATTCCTTGAGAATAATTACCTTTGACTTCAAGCCCCACCTGCCATACCCAATGGAGTGGTGATTCTGCCCTTGCATCTAAGCTAAGCAGGATTCTCACACCCAAGTATCTACTGAGTGGCATCACTGTCTCCAAGACTCTTCTGGGTTATGTAAGGCACTCTCTTAAGCTTCAGTCAGAGGCCATCTGGCGTGTTGAAACTGAGGCAAGGGCCACATGCTTTGAAATCAAGCGGACAGGCCTAATGACCACTGAATCACCTTCAGGATCATTCTTCTCTTTTCTTGAAAAATAATGCATGTTCACAGACAAATAGCACAATGATTCCATTCTGTATAATATAAGAAGTCTGACATTTAATTTATTTACTTTCTCACAGTTCCGGAGGCTGGAATTCTGATATCAAGATGCCAGAGTCATTGCTTTCTGGAGAAGGGCCTCTTCTTGGCCTGCAGATGACCACCTTGTAGCTATATCATCACATGGCCTTTCCTCAGTGTATGCTGGTGGGGATAGAATAGAGTGAGCTCTCTGGTGTCTCTTATTGTAAAGACACTAGTACTATTAGATCAAGGTCCCACCATTATGGCTTCATCTACTGTTTATCACCTCTTCAGAGACCCTATCTCCAAATACAGTTATATTAGTGGTTAAAACCTTCAAAAAATGAATTTTGGGTAGAAATATTCTGTCCATAATAATGACAGTTTATAATTCTTTTGATACATTGTTGAATTTTTTTGCTGTTTCTTTTCAGATAATTTTCACATCTATATTCATGAGAGATATTAGCCTGTAGTTTTCTTTTCTGATAATGTCTTTATCTTCTTTGGGTATTATGGTAATTGTATTTCTGTACTCTTAACCTACCTGTGTCTTTACATATTAAAAGGGGGTTCCTTTAAATTTTTTTTTAATGTTTACTTATTTTGAGAGAGAGAAAGAGTGTGAGCAGGGTAGGGGCAGAGAGAGAGGGAGACACAGAATCTGAAGCAGGCTCCAGGCTCTGAGCTGTCAGCAGCATAGAGCCCGATGCAGAGCTCATAATCATGGACCACGAGATCATGACCTGAGCTGAGGTCAGATGCTCAACCGACGGAGTCACCCAGCGCCCCTACAAGGGGGTTCTTATACACAACATGGAGTTGGGTCCTTTTTTATTTTCTCTGACAGTCTCTGTCTTTTAGTTTGTATTCAACTCATTCACATGTAAATTAATTATTGGTATTGTTGGATAATATACTCTATGTGTGTAATCATTTTCCATCCATTGTGCTCATATCTGTTTTGTGTTGGTCTCACCCCCCTTTCCTATCTTCTCTGGCTTAATTCTTCATTTTATATTATTCTATTCTTTCTCCCCTCTTAGCATATCAATATTCTTTTTTTATGTGATTTTTAGTGCTTGCCCATGAGTTCGCAATATATATTTACAACTAATCTGAGTCCATTTTCAAATAACGCTATACCACTTCACAGGTAGTACACGTAACTTAGAGTATTTCCAATTTATCCCTGTCACTTCTTATTTCATGTCTATGATTCATTTTACTTGTCTATACTATAATTACCTAATATATTGTTGCTTTTCTTAATATGCACAAACAGGTATCTATTTATTTAATAGCTCAAATAGAAACAAGAAAAGGAATACTTTATTTATACCTTTTCTGACACTACTCTTTTATATAGATTCATTTTTTTGAACTTTATCAATTTCTTTCTCTCTGAGGAACTTCTTTTAACATTTATTACAGGGAAGGTTTACTTGTAACACATTTTTTTTCAATTTTCTTTTTTTTTTAATCTGAGGAACTACTTATGTCTCTTTCATTTTGTAAGGAGTATTTTTGCAGGTAAAAAAATTATAAAGTGGCGTTTTCAAACTTGTGTGTATAAGCACCAGGGAAAAATCGTGTCTTTAGCTGCTTGAATTTGCATTGTACTTGAAATGTCCTTCAAGGGGCGCCTGGGTGGCTCAGTCGGTTAAGCGTCTGACTTCGGCTCAGGTCATGATCTCACAGTTTGTGAGTTCGAGCCCTGTGTCGGGCTCTGTGCTGACAGCTCAGAGCCTGGAGCCTGCTTCGGATTCTGTGTCCCCTCCTCTCTCGGCACCTCCCATGCTCATGCTCTATCTCTCTCTGTCTCTCAATAATAAATAAACGTTAGAAAATTTTTGTTTAAATGTCCTTCAAGTAACTTCTGAATTTCATTAAGTTAGGAGCGTTTTTTTTCTCCAAAATTTTATTTAAATTCCAGTTAGTTAACATAAAGTGTAATACTTATTTTACGTGTAGAATTTAGTGATTCATCAGTTACATACCACACCTGGTGCTCATCGCAACAAGTGCCCTCTTTAAAACCCGTCCCCTGTTTAACCCATCCCCCTGCCGACATCCCGACCAGTAACCATCAGGTTGTTCTCTATAGTTAAGAATCTGCTCATTTCTTGGCTTGAATCTGTTTTTTCCCCACTATGTTCATTTGTCTTGTTTCTAAAATACCACATATGAATTAAAGCGTATATTTGTCTTTCTCTGACTTATTTAGCTTAGCGTAATACTCCCTAGCTCCATCCACATCATTGCAAATGGTGAGACTTCATTATTTCTTATGGCAGATTACTCTTTCATATATATATATATATATATATATATATATATATATATATATCTCAACTCTTCTTTATCCATTCATCAGTCAATGGACATTTGGGCCTTTTCCATAATTTGGCTATTGTTGATAATCTGCTATAAACATCACTTTGAATTGGTAATTTTGTATCCTTTGGGTAAATACCTAGAAGTGCATTTGGTGCATCATAGGGTAGTTCTATTTTTTAATTCTTTGTGGTACCCCCATAGTGTTTTCCAGAGTGCCTGCAGCAGGAGACATTCCCACCAACAGTGTGAGAGGGCTCCCCTTTCTCCACATCCTCACCAACACCTGTTGTTTCTTGCCTTGTTAATTTTAGCCATTCTGACTGGTGTGAAGTGATAGCTCTTGTAGTTGCGGGTTGAATTTCCCTGATGATGAGTGATGTTAAGCATGTTTTCAGGTGTCTGTTTGCCATCCGTATGTCTTCTTTGGATAAATGTCTATTCATGTCTTCTGCCCATATTGTTAACTCTCTCTCTCTCCCTCTCTCTCCCTCTCCCTCTCCCTCTCCCTCTCCCTCTCCCTCTCTCTCTCTCTCTCTCTCTCCCTCCTGCCCTCCCCTGCTCATGCTCTGTCTCTCTCTCTCTCCCAAAAATAGCCATTAAATTTTTCTTAAAAAAATAAACAGGTACATTTGTGATTTCAGGAAACTGAGATGTAACTTGAAGGATGCTAAAAGCACAGTGTAATTTCAAGGAGTTAACCACATGACTTTTCTCTATTGCATATGTACATTCATTTAAAAATGCTTATCAATCACTGAAACTAAGGTATTACATGAGGGATGCTTTAAGCACAGTGTAGTTTCAAGGCGTTAAATACTTGAATATTCCCCTGCACTTATAGATATAATTTAGAAACACATATATCTTGATGAATGGAAGATGTTACTTGAAGGCGGTTTCGATACAGTGTAGATTCCAGGAGTTAAGCATGGGACTTTACATACGGTTTACACACATGTTTTAAAAAGGGTTATAAGTTAATGAAACTAAGATGTTAACTGAAGGACTCCTTTTTTACATTTTTAAAATGTTTATTTTTGCGAGAGAGAGAGAGACAGAGATCAAGTGGAGTAGTGGCAGAGAGAGAGGGAGACACAGAATCTGAAGCAGGCTCCAGGCCCTGAGCTGTTAGCACAGAGCCCGACGCAGGGCTCAAACTCACAGACTGCGAGATCGTGACCCGAGCTGAAGTCAGATGCCTAACCAACTGACCCCAGCCACCCTGGTGCCCCAAAAGACTCTTTTATCACACTATAATTTCAAGCAGTTAAGCACACTACTCTTTGGTTGTGCATATACACATAACTTTAAAAATACTTGTAACTTATTGAAACAGATGTTACTTGTAGCCCACTTTAAACACAGCATAATTTTAAGGAAGTAAGCACATGGCTTTTCCCTTGGGCTTATACACACGGTCTTAAAAACATTTCTATTTGATTTGTCGGGGATAAGCTTAGGAATCCCCTGGGCTTACACCGATGAGTTACCCAGGCATAAAGAAATACAAAGCCATAAAATGCTCACACCCGAGTTTGGGTAAACCAGATTGGCACCCCAAGAACAGGGAGTGCAGAGCACCCCAAGAATAGGGGGTGCAAAGGTGCCAGGACAGGGAGGTGCAAAGTCACCCCAAAATAGAGAGGGGGTGCAGAGCCTCCAGAATAGAGAGGAAGGGGCAAGGCCCAAAATAGGAATGGGCACAAAGGTGCCCAATACATAGGTATATGAAATAAACAAGATTAGATATTCAGGGTAGAAGCACCCCCAATTTAGTACTATAGCAGAAAAGCTGCTTTCACGGGGGATAGGGCCAAGTTAGGTAAATTGGTGAATTGGACTATGGACCACTGCACTGCAGGCAAAGCCCCCAAAGCGGAGATGGCTAACAAAAGAAAAGGTGCCTTATTAACCCTGAGGTTATTTCCCCTATCTGCCTCATCCCCTAGGCTAAGATAAACAGAGTTGGTGCCTCATGTTCACTGTAAACAACCTTCCTACTGAGTGCCTGGCACCCGGATTTTGTTTTGTATTAACCCAAACCCCTAACCCCGAATATCTTCAAGACCCCTTTTCCCTCACGTCCACAAGTTAATGTTCACAGTTTCATTGTCTCTTTGTGCACATCCATCACCATGTTTGTAAGCTTTCTGATCCTAATAAAAACAGGGCAAGGACGCTTATTCAGGGTTCTTGTCTTTTCCCAGACATTAGCCATCTCTCACTTTCAATCCTGCATCCCGCTCTTGCTAGACAAGAGAGAACTTTAGACCCAGAGTCTATGATATTGATTAAAGGAAGACATTACTTGAAGGCCTGTTTAAGCACTGTGAAGTTTCAAGGAGTTAAGCACATGGCCATTCCCTTATGCATGTGTGTGTGTGTATATATATATATATTTTTTTTTATACACACACACACATATACACATACACATACACACATTATATGTATACACATATACATACACACATTATATATATATATATATATATATATATATATAATGCTATTTGCTTAATCTATTTGCTTAATGAAACTAAGATATTACTTGATAAAGACTTTAGGCACAGTAGAGTTTAAAAAGTTAAGTACACAGATTTTCCCCTGTGATTATACACATATTTTGAAAACCCTTATAACTTCATGAAACGAGGATATTAATTGAAGGATGGTTTACACACAGTGTAGCTTCAACAAATTAAGCACTTAGCTTTTCACTAGTGCTTGTACACAAAAGTTTAAAAACACATATCTAAACGAAACATCAATGTTACTTGAAGGATGGTCTAAGCACAGTGTGGTTTCAAGGAGTTAAGCACATGGCTTTTCCCTAGAGCTCATACACATAAATTTAAAAATCTTTATAATTTAATGAAAGTAAGATGTTACTAGAAATATGCCTGTAGCACAGTGTAGTTTCTTTTTTTTTTTTTTAGCATAGTTTCAAGGACTTAAAACACATTGCGTTTCCCTAGTTCTAAGTTTAAAAACAATTCTACATTTATGACACTAAGATGTTACTGGAGGGCCTCATTAAGCACCAAGGGGTAAGAACATCAATTTTCCCTAGGTCTTATACAGCAAGTTTAAACACATATATATCGTAATTAAATTACATTGTTACTAAAGGAAGCTTTAAACACATTGTAATTTTAGGGAATATGTACACGGCTCTTCCCTAATGATCATACACATAAGTTCAAAGACCCTCATATCCTAAAAGACGTATGTTACTTGAAGGCCACATTAAGCACAAGGTAGTTTCAAGCAGAAGCACATAGCTTTTCCCTTGTGCTTATACATATTTTAAAGGCACAACTTAATGAAACTGAGATGCTACTTAAAGGTGGCTTTATGCACAGTGTAGTTTCAAGGACTAATGCACATTGCCTAGTTTTCTAGTTCTCATACATGTACGTTTATACACACATATCTTGATGAAAAGAAAATGTTTCTTGAAGGATGATTTAAGTACAGTGAAGTTTCAAGGATTTAAGCACATGGCTTTTCCCTTGTGCTTATACATGTAAGTTCATAAATACTTTTAACATAATGGAACTAAGATGTTACTTGGTGGTTGTTTTGAGCACAGTGTATTTTAAGGCGTTAAGCACAAGGCTTTTTTGTGCTTATACACATAATTTTGAAAGCAATTATAATGTGATGAAACTAGGATGTTACTTGAAGTTTGCTTTAAGCACAGTGTAGAGTGTGTGATTTTATATGTGTGGTGTGTTTGCAGTGAATATGTAATATGTGTGTTGTATATGTGTTTTGTGTGTGCTACATTTGTGGGGGGCGTGTGTTGTGTATGTGTTGGTTTTGTGATGTATGTGTGGTGTGTTGTTCATGCATGTGTGGGTTGTGTGAAGCCTTGTATGTGGTGTGTGTGTGTGCTGCATGTGTTGCGTGTTTATTGTATGTTTGCTCTGTGACTATGTGGTATATGTATGTTTTGTATGTGGTGTTTGTGTGGAGTATGTGTGATATGTATGGTATATGTGTTGTGTTTGGTATATGTGTGGTTTAAATTGGTATGGCTTTGGTGTATGCGTTGCATTTATGGTGTGTGTATATGGTATATGTGTGGTGTTTATGTCATGGGTGTGTGGTGTGTGCATGGTGTATGTTTTCTGTGTTTGATATATGTGTGGTGTGTGTGAGGTGAATGTCATGTGTGTGGTTTATATATAGTGTGTGGGTAACATATATGGGTGTGTGGTATATGTGTGGTGTGTGATTCATGTGAAGTATTTGCATGCTGTTTGTGTGTTTTCTGTGTGGTTTATATGTGCTGCCTGTGTTTGTGTTATGTGTTATTTGTGAGATATGTGTTGTGTGTATGTGGTGTATTTGTGGTGTGTCTGTGTGTGAGTTTGGTGTATGTGTGGTGTTCATGTGGTATATGAGTGGAGAGAGCGTGTGTGGAATAGTGTGCTGACTGTGTGGAGTGCAAGTTCCAGGTATATATGTGTTGTGTGTGTGCGCTGTGTGTTGTGTGTTTTCTGTGTATGTGTGTGTGTGTGTGTGTGTGTGTGCATGCATGCAGGCATGCCATGTCTCACTGTGTGGTAAATGTGTGGTGCATGTGTAGAATATGTCCGGTGTTTCTGTCATGGGTGTGATGTATGTGTGGTGATTGTGTGGTGCATGTGAATTCTGTCTGTGGTATGTGTGTGTGTGTGGTGCGTGTGTTGGTTTTGAGTGGTGTTTGTGGTGTCTCTGTGATGTATATGTGATGTGTTTCTGTGAGGTATTTGTGCGGTGTTTGTGTGATGTGTGTCCTTGTGGTATATTAGTTATGTGTGCTGGTGTGTGTGGGGTTTCACTGTGGTGTTTGTGTGGTGTGTGT
>NW_024420908.1:0-9598 GCF_014898765.1 Herpailurus yagouaroundi
GAATATGTGGTGTATGTGTGGGGTGTTGTGTGTGTGGTGTTTGTTTGGTATATATACAGTCTGTGTGTGCTGTATGTCTGCTGTGTTTGTCGGAGATGTGTCATGTGAATGTGATGTATATGGTGCATATGTAGTTTATTTTTCTGTGCGGTCTATGTGTTGTGTATATGTGGTATACGTGTGGTGTCTGTACATGAGTGGTATACATGTGAGGTGTGTGTGTGTGCATGTGTGTGTGTGTGTGTGTGATGTATGAGTGAAGTGTGTGAAGGGTATTCCTGTGATGTGTGTGTTGTTTCTGTGGTGTTTGAGTTTTGTGTATGATTTTTGTGTGTGGTGTACGTGTGCTTTATATGTGTTTGTGGTATAGATATTTTGTGTATGGTACATGTGCAGTGCATATGTGGTGTGTCTGTGTGTGTGGTATATGTGTGGTGTATATGTGCTATATGAGTGGAGTATGTGTGTTATATGTGTGTGGAGTGTATGTGTGGTGTGTGTCATTTGTGCATGTGTGATGGGTTTGTCGCGTTGTGTGGTATTTGTGTGTGGCATAAGTGTGCTATGCATTTGGTGCTTTAGTGTTGTGTGTGGGGTGTGTATTTTATGTGATGTGACTGTGTGTGTGGTATATATGTGGTGTGTGCATTGTGTATGTGCCCTGTGTGTGTTATAAGTATATTGTGTACATTGGGTATGCATGGTCTGTTTGTGGATTGCATGTGGTATGTGATTTGTGTGTGTGCGTGTGTGTGTGTGTGTGTTCTGTGCAGTGTATGTATCTGTGGTGTACATGTAATGTGGTGTGTGTGTGTGTGTGTGTGTGTGTGTATGGATATGTGTGGTATGGATGTGATGTGTTGTGATTTGTGTCTGGGGTGGGTTTAGTAGATGTGTTCTGTGTGTGTGGTGTTTGTGCTTATTGTATGTGTCACTTGTGTTGTATATATGTAGAGTGTGTGCTATATATGAGTGATGTATGTGGTGAATGTGTTGTGCATCTGTGGTATATGTGTGGTGTGTGTGGTGATGTGTCGTGTGTGCATTTTAAATGTGTTATATGAGAAATGTGTGCTGTATTTGTCAGGTATGGTTTGTGTGTGGTGCATGTGTATGCGTTTTATATGTGTGTCGTGTGTATGGTGAGTGGTGTGTGTGTGCAGTATATGGGTGGAGTGGGGGGGCAAGTGTGATGTGCGTTTTGTGTGTGTGTGTTCTATGTATGGTGTGTGTTGGGTGTAATGTTGTGTGTGTGGTATATGTGTGTTGTGTGTGGTGTATGTGTCGCCTGTATTCAGTATGTGTGCTGTGTCTATGTGGTGTTTGGCTGTGGTATATGTTTGGAATGTTTGTTTTGTAGTATATGTGTGATGTGTTTAGCATGCCTGTGTTGTGTTTATGGTTTGTATGTGCATTGTGTGTTTGTAAGTTATATGTGTGGTGTGTTTGTTGTGTAAGTGTGTGTGTGTGTGTGTGTGTGTGTGGTGTGTGTGTGTGTGTGTGTGTGTGTGTGTGTGTGGTGTGAGTGATGAATTTTTAGTATTTGTATTTGCATGTGTGGTATATTTGTGGTTTTTGTGCTGTGCATGTGTCATATGAGTGTGGAATATTTGTTTTGAATGCGTGATGTATGTGTGGTGTGTGCACTGTATGTGGTGTGTGTGTGGTGTATGTGTTATGTGTGTGTTGCATGTGTCATGTGTGTAGTTTATGTATGGTAATTGTGTGTGTATTTGTGGTGTATGGAGTGTGCGATATGTCTGGTATGCGCATGTGGGAGGGTGTTAATTCTGAGATATGTGTTTGGTGTGTGTATGGTGTATGTGTGATGTGTTTGGTATATGTGCTGTGTACTTCAGTTTTGTGTTGTGTGTGTGATATATGTGATGTGTGCATGCTGTACGTGTGCTGTGTGTGTTTTTTGTGTTGTGTATGTGGTGTATGAGAAAAGTTTGTAGTGTGTTTGTGCTGCGTGTATGTGTGCAATGTGTGTGGGGAGTGTGCTTTGTGAGCTTTGTGGTTTATATGTATTGTGTGTGTCTGCTTGTATGGTGTGTGTAGTGTGTGTCACATAAGTTTGCTCCCTATGGTGTGTTTTTGAGTCACCTATTTGTTATATGTGTGGCATACATATGCTGTGTGTGACATGTGTGCTGTGTGTGCTCCATGTGTGTAGGGTGTGTGTGTATGTGTTGCATGTGTGACGTGTTTGTGGTGTGCGTGTTGTATATGTGCATAGTGTGTGTCGTTTGTGTATGGTGAGCATCTTGTATATGAGATGTGTTTGTGTGTTTGGAATTTGTGTTGTGTGTGTGGTATGCATGTGGTATGTATGTGCTGCATGTGTGCTGTGTGTGTGTGTGTGTGGTAGAAGTCCAGTGTGTGTGGCATATTTATAGTCGTGTGTGGTATATATGTGGTGGGCATGTGTTATGTATGTGTGGTGTGTATATGGTATATTTGCTGTGTGTGGTGCATTTGTCTTGTATGTCTATTATGTGGGTGTGGTGTGTTTGTGCTATACATGTCGTGTGTGTATGATGTACACGTGGTGTTTTTGTGTGGCATAGATGTGGTGTGTATGTGGTGTTTGTGTGCTCTGGGTGATGTATGTGTGGTGTGTGTATAGTATACATGTTGTGTGTGTGGATGAGTGCAAACTATGTGTGGTTTCTTGCAGCATGTGTGTCCAGGGTGGGTGTGGTAGATATGTTCTGTGTGTGCGGTATATGTGTTGTGACCATGTTTGGTGTATGTGGTATTTATGTGGTGTATATGTGGTGTGTGTAGTATATAAGCAATGTATGTGGTATATGTGTCATGTGTACAGTTTATGTGGGGTGTTGTGTGGTATAAGTGTATGGCATATATGTGGTAGTGATGCATTTGTCGTGTGTTTGTTTTGTATTTGCTTTATGAGCAATGTGAGTGTTGTATGTGTTGTGTGTGCGATTTGTTTGTGGTATTTGTGTTTTATATGTGTGTCATATGTGGTGTTTTGTGTTGTGCATATTGTGTGTGTGGTATATGTGTGAAGTGCATGTGGGGAAAGTGTGGTGTATGGTGTGTTTGGGTTGGTACATGTGGTTTGTGTGTGAAGTATTTGTGGTGTGTGTTGTACATGTGTACATGTGTCATGCATGTGGTCTATGTGTGGAGTGTGTGGTATGATTGGTGTGCATGTGCTGTGTAATTGTGTATTCAGTATGGTTTCTATGTGATACATGTTTGGGGTGTGTGTGTGTGTGTGTGTGGTTTATGTGTAGTGTGTTTGTTGATGCCTGTGTGTTGTGTTTTTGTTTATGGTGTGTGTAAGGTATATGTGTGGTGTGTGTATTATGTCTGGTGTATCTGTATTGTGCACGTTTATTATGTGTGTTCCGTGTATGGTGTATATTTAGAGTGTGCTTGTGATATATGTGAAGTGCATGTGTTTGGTGGTGTATACTTGTTGTATTTTTGTGTGTGGGACATATGTGATGTGTATGTGGGTTATATTTAGTATGTGTTTGTGGTGTATGTGGGGTGGACTTCTGTATTGTGGTGTGTGTGTTGTAAATGTGTGCTGTGTTTCTGGTGTATGTGTTGTTTGTGTGTGTTTGGTGCATAGGTGAGTATGTGTGTGGTTGGGGTTTTCCGCCTATGTGTATGTTTTGTTTTAGTGTGGGGTGTGTATGTGTGTTTTAGGTGTGCTGTGTATATTTGTGGATTATGTGTAATGTGTGGTATATGTGTGGTGTATATGTGATGTATGTGTTTTTTGTATTTCAGGAGTAAAGGTGCTCTGTGTGTGATTGATATGTGATGCCTGTGTGTATGTGCTGTTTTGCTGTGTGATGTGTTTGAGATGTATGATTGCTGTGTATCTGTGGATTATGTGTAGCATGGATGTGGTATATGTGTGGAGTGTATGTAGTGATTGTGTGGTGTGTGTTTGTTATATGTAAGTGTATTTAGTGTATTTTGTGGTATGTGTCTGGTGTATATCTTGTTTACATGTGGTGAATATGTGGTGACATTTTCTGTGGTGTAATTGTTGTATAAGTGTGTTTGGGTTTGTGTGTGTAGGTGTTATATGTGAGGCATGTGTAAGTGGTGTAAGTATAGTGTATGTGTGTGTGGTATATGAGTTGTGTGCCATTGATGTGTATGTGGTTCATGTTTGCTATGGGTGTTTGTGGTATATGTGTAGTGTTTCTGTGGTACATGTAAGGTATGTGCATTATATGTGTGCTGTGTGTAGTGTATTATGTGTGTGTTTGTGGTATATGTGTGGTGTGTGTGGTATGTTTGTTTTGTATTTGTGGTGTTTGTGTGAGGTATACAGTTGTGGGAGTGTGCAGGATATGTGTGATGTGGTTGTGGCATGTGTGCTGTGTGTGTACTATGTGTGTGGGGTATATATGCTATGTGTGTGTTGTATGTGTGTATGCTGTATATGTGTAGAATGTGTGGTGTTTCTTTGGTGTATTTGTGGTGTGTGTTTTGGTAGCATATGTGTGGTATTTTTATGTTTTATTTGTATATGTGTATTAAGTGTGTAGTGTGTGAATGTTGTAAATATTATATGTGTGTGTAGTATATGTGTTCTGTGTGGATGGTGTATGCATAATGGATGTGTGGTATATGTGTGTTAATTATGTATATTATATTAGTGTTGTATGTGTGCAATGTGTGTGGTATATACAAAGTCTGTGAGTGCGGTGCATGTGTGGTGTGAGTGTGTGTTGGGTATGTGTGATGTATGTACACTGCATATGTGTTATATAAGTGGCTATATGGTATATGTGTTCTGGGGGTGTGTGGTGTATATGTGGCATGTGTGTGGGGTTAATGTGTGGTTTGTGTGTGTGGTGGATATGTGGTGTGTGTGGTTGATATGTTTTCTGTGTGTGGTATATGTATGGTGTGTGGTATATGTATGGTATATGGTATATGTGTGTGTATGTATGTGGTTGTTTTATGGTGAGTTTCTTGTGTGTGTGTTATATATCTAGTGTGTGTTATGTAGGTTTGTGGTGTGTGTTTTGTGTGTGAGGTATGTGTGCTCTGTGTGTTTGTGCTATATGTGTAGAGTGTGGTGTATGTGTGGTATAAGTGTGGTGTGTATGCTATTAGTGTGTTGTGTGCAGAGTTTTATGTTGTGTATTTCTGTGCAGAATGTGTAGTGTGTGTATGTGTGTGGTATACCTGTGATGTGTGGTGTGTAGTAAATGTACATTTGTTGTGTGGTGGGTGTTTCATATATGTGGTGTTTTTGTATTGTGTGTTTGGGCTGTGTGTGCTTTATGTTCAATGTGTGTGATATATGCATTGTGTGTGTTGTACATGTTATGTTTGTGGAACTATGTGTGTTGTGTGTGTGGTGTATATGTGATGTGTGTGGATTTGTAGGTTGTTTGTTTACAGTGTATTGTGGTGTGTATATATGACATTTGGGAAGTGTTTCTGTGGTGTACGTGTGGAGTGTGTCTGATATATGTGTGTTGTGTGTATGGTGTATGTGTTGTGTGTGTATAGTGTGTGTGAAGGAAATGTGTAGAGTGTATGTAAAATATACATAGAGCATTTTTGCTGTATTTGTAGTGTGTATGTGTTGTGAGTGCTGTGTGTATACTCCAGGTGCAGTGATTTGTGGTGTGTGTGTTGTGGTTGTGCTGTGAGTGTAATGTATGTGTAGTGTGTGTTATGCCTGTTTGGTTTATATGTGGTATACATGTGTTTGTATGGTATTTGTTTGGTGTGTTTGTGGTTTTATGTGTTGTGTGTGTATATGGTACATATGCAGACTGTGTTGGGTATGTGTGGTGTGTAATAAATCTGTGGTGTGTGTTCTGTGTGTGATGTGTGTGTGTGTGGTATATATGTGGTTTGTGTGTGGCATAGTGTTCTTTGTGTGTATAGTATACATTTGGTGTGTATGTTGTGTTTGTGATATCTGTATGCTGTGTGTGTTGAATTGTGCTTTGTGTGTTTGGTGTCTGTGTTGGTGTATATGTGATTGTGTGATATCTGTGCTATGTGTAGTCTGTGTTTAGTGTATATGCTTTGTGTGTGTGATATATGTGTGGTATATGTGTGCATGGATGGTGGTCAATGTATGATCTCTTTGTGTTCTTTAGTGTATGTATAAAATAAGTGATGTGTTTCAGTGTTGATGGTATGCCATGTGTGTGTGATATATGTATTGTGTGTGTTTGTGGTGTATGTGTGTTGTATGAGTGTTGTGTGTGCATGTGTGGTATATGTGAGTGGGTGGGTTGTGTGTTTTGTGTGTGGTATATATGTTCCGTGTGTTTTAGTGGGTTGTATGTGCATGTATGGTGTATGTGTACTGTGTGAAGTTCTTGTGTGCTGTTTGCTGAATATGTGTTGTGTCTTTGTTTGATGTGTCTTGTGTGTTACATATACCATATGTGTGTGATGTATGTGTGGTGTGCGGTGTTGGTAGTGTATGTGTGTTGTTTGTACATGTCAGTGCTATATGTGTGGTGCATTTGTGATGTGTGTGAGGTATTCATGTCAGCTATATATGTGTTTCTGTGGTTTATATGTGGTGTGTGTGGTGTAGAAGTGATGTGTGTTGTATGTTAATTATGTATGTGCAGTATATGATTAGTGTGTCTGGTGTGTCATGTATTATATACATGTTTTGAGTGTGTAGTTTATGTGGGTTGTATGTATATTGTGTGTGATGTGTCTGTTTTGTGCTATCTGTATGTTTGTGGTTTACACAGTTGGTTGGTGTACATGTTGTCTGTGTGTGTTTGGTGTATTGATGTACTGTGTGTGCTGTGTGTGTATGTGTTCTATATTTGTGTAGTGTGGGTGGTGAATGTGTGCTGTTTGTGTGTCTATGGTTTATGTGCAGTATATGGGTGGTATACATGCTGTGTGTAGTATATTTTTGTACAGTTGTGGGTGTTGTGTTTGTGGGTGTATTTGGTGTATGGATTAGGTGTATGTTTTACGTATCTGTGTTTTTTCTGCATGTGTTGTGAGTTCGTGTGTGGTATATGTGGTGTGTGTTTTGTGGTGTATGTGTGGTATCTGTGTGTTTTGTGTGTATGAGTTTCATCTGCATGATGTGCAGGTGTTGTGTATGTTGTGTATATGGTATATGTGTGCTTCGGGTCTGGTGTGTGTGGTGTATGTGTGTTGTGTGTGTGTTGTACATGTACATTGTGTAGTGTATTGTGGGGAATAAGCTTACAAATCCCCTGTGCTTACACCAATGGGGTAACAAGGCATAAAGTACAAAGCCATAGGACGCTCACACCCAAGTTTGGGTAAACAAGATCAGGTCCCCAAGAGAGAGGGGTCACAAAGGCACCCAGAATTGAGAGTGGGTGGAAAGGCACCCAGAATAGACAGGGGGCTAAGGCCCCCAATACAAAGGTATATGAGGTAAGTAAGATTAGGCATTCATGGTGGAAACGCCCCCCCAATTTAGTTCTATAGCAGGAAGCTGCTTTCACAGGAGGGAAGGACCAAGTTACATAAACAGGTAAATAGGGCTATAGACGACTGCATTGCAGATGAAGCTGCCCAAAGCAGAGATGATTAACAAAAGAAAGGTGCCTTGTTTATTTGTCCTACCTCTGAGTTTATTTGTCCTGAGTTTATTTGTCTGAGTTTATTTGTCCTACCTGTCTCATATCCTGGGCTAGCTAAGATAAACAGAGGTGGTGCCTCATTTCCACTGTAAACAACCTTCCACCAGACTGCCTGGTGCCAGGATTTTGTTTTGTATTCACCCAAAGCCCTAACCCCAAATATCTTCAAGACCTCCTTTCCCTCATGTCCCCAAGTTAATGTTCACAGATTCATTGTCTCTTTGTGAATGTCCATCACCATATTTGTAAGCCTTCTGATCCTAATGAAAATGGGGCAAGGACCCTTATTTGATGCTCTTGTCTTTTAGGCTCTAAGTCATAGAGTCTACAACAGTGTATGTATTGCGTGTGTTGGATGTACGGGTATTTTGTGTGTGGTCTTGTGTGTGGCATGTGTATGTATTGTTTCTGTGTGTACTGTATTTCTATGGGATATGTGTAGTATGTGTACCACACATACTATTTGTGATGTTTGTATAGCATGTGTGGTGTGTGTTATGTGTGTGTGTATATGATGTCAGTGTGAAGCATGTGTGATATATCTGTGTTTGTGTGTGTGTCTGGTATATATGTAGCTTTGTGTGTTTTTGTGTTATCTGTGTAGTATGTGTGATATATGTGTTTTGTGTTTGTGTGGGTGCTCAATGTGTGGTGTGAGGTTGGCACATTTGTTTTGTATGTGTGTTTTGTATTTGTGGTATATGTGTAGAGTTCGTGTGGTATATGTGAGGTGAGTTTGTTATATATGTGGGGGGTGTGTGTTTGTGATGTATGTGTGGTTGGTGTGTGATGTATATACAGTGTGCATGTTTTTGTGGTATATGGATGGTATGTTTGTTGTGTGTTGTGTGTGTAGTATATATGTGGTATGTGTGGTTTGTGGTATGTATGTGCCCAATGTGTTGTGTGTGTAGTATATATATGGTGTGTAGGTATGGTCTGTGTGTGGACTTTATGATTTTGTGTATGTGCCACATATGTGGTTTCTGTGTATGGCATATATGAGGTGTTGTGTATATGTGTGATATGTTTATTGAGTACATGGATGTGGCATGTGTATGGTTTGTGTATGGTATATATGTGATGTGTATGTGATGTACATTTGGGGGGTGTGTGGTATATATGTGGTGATCTTCTGCTGTATGCATGGTGTTTGTGTGTTTTATATATGTGTTGTGTATGTGTTGTTTGTGTTTGTTGAATGGGGATTGTGTGTATGGTCAGGTGTGCCATCTGTGTGTGTGTGTTGTTTTTGTGTGTGGTGTGCTTGTTGTAAATGTGCTATGTGGGTCTGTGATTTATGTGTAGTATGTGTGTGGCATATGTGCAGTGTGTGTAGTGTATAGTGTGTGTGTAGCGTATGGTGTGTATGTGTTTTATGTATGTATATTTGGTGTATATGTGAGGTATGTGCTTTACATCTGTGTTTGTGCTATATTCATACTGTGAATGTGTGCTACAAGTGTGATGTGTAAATGTATCTTGTGGTGTATATGTGGGATATTGGCATTTTGTGCATGGGTATTTATGTGTGGTGTGTGGGTGCTGAATTATGGTGTGTGTGTGTGTGTGTGTGTGTGTGTGTGTGTGGTATGTATGGTGTGTGTTTGCTATGTGTGGTATATATGTTCTCTCTGTGTTCGTGTTTTATATTTAGTGTTTGTGTGGTAAATGTGGGGCATGTGTGTTTTATTTGTGTGGTGTGATTTTGGTGTATATTTGGGTGTGTGTTTGTGGTATATGTTTCATGTGTGTATGGTGTATATAATGTGTGTATGATATACATATAATGTGTTTGTTGTGTATGTATGGTGTGTGTGTTTTATTTGTGTGTTGGCTATGCAGTTTATGTATGGAGAGTGTGTGTTGTGTGTATGGCTTACGTGTGGATGTTTAGTGTGTGTGAATACATGTATGTTGTATATGTTTTGTGTGTTTTTGATATATGTATGATGTGTGTGTTTATGGTTTAGTGTTTTTTA
>NW_024420909.1:0-9603 GCF_014898765.1 Herpailurus yagouaroundi
GAATATGTGGTGTATGTGTGGGGTGTTGTGTGTGTGGTGTTTGTTTGGTATATATACAGTCTGTGTGTGCTGTATGTCTGCTGTGTTTGTCGGAGATGTGTCATGTGAATGTGATGTATATGGTGCATATGTAGTTTATTTTTCTGTGCGGTCTATGTGTTGTGTATATGTGGTATACGTGTGGTGTCTGTACATGAGTGGTATACATGTGAGGTGTGTGTGTGTGCATGTGTGTGTGTGTGTGTGTGATGTATGAGTGAAGTGTGTGAAGGGTATTCCTGTGATGTGTGTGTTGTTTCTGTGGTGTTTGAGTTTTGTGTATGATTTTTGTGTGTGGTGTACGTGTGCTTTATATGTGTTTGTGGTATAGATATTTTGTGTATGGTACATGTGCAGTGCATATGTGGTGTGTCTGTGTGTGTGGTATATGTGTGGTGTATATGTGCTATATGAGTGGAGTATGTGTGTTATATGTGTGTGGAGTGTATGTGTGGTGTGTGTCATTTGTGCATGTGTGATGGGTTTGTCGCGTTGTGTGGTATTTGTGTGTGGCATAAGTGTGCTATGCATTTGGTGCTTTAGTGTTGTGTGTGGGGTGTGTATTTTATGTGATGTGACTGTGTGTGTGGTATATATGTGGTGTGTGCATTGTGTATGTGCCCTGTGTGTGTTATAAGTATATTGTGTACATTGGGTATGCATGGTCTGTTTGTGGATTGCATGTGGTATGTGATTTGTGTGTGTGCGTGTGTGTGTGTGTGTGTTCTGTGCAGTGTATGTATCTGTGGTGTACATGTAATGTGGTGTGTGTGTGTGTGTGTGTGTGTGTGTATGGATATGTGTGGTATGGATGTGATGTGTTGTGATTTGTGTCTGGGGTGGGTTTAGTAGATGTGTTCTGTGTGTGTGGTGTTTGTGCTTATTGTATGTGTCACTTGTGTTGTATATATGTAGAGTGTGTGCTATATATGAGTGATGTATGTGGTGAATGTGTTGTGCATCTGTGGTATATGTGTGGTGTGTGTGGTGATGTGTCGTGTGTGCATTTTAAATGTGTTATATGAGAAATGTGTGCTGTATTTGTCAGGTATGGTTTGTGTGTGGTGCATGTGTATGCGTTTTATATGTGTGTCGTGTGTATGGTGAGTGGTGTGTGTGTGCAGTATATGGGTGGAGTGGGGGGGCAAGTGTGATGTGCGTTTTGTGTGTGTGTGTTCTATGTATGGTGTGTGTTGGGTGTAATGTTGTGTGTGTGGTATATGTGTGTTGTGTGTGGTGTATGTGTCGCCTGTATTCAGTATGTGTGCTGTGTCTATGTGGTGTTTGGCTGTGGTATATGTTTGGAATGTTTGTTTTGTAGTATATGTGTGATGTGTTTAGCATGCCTGTGTTGTGTTTATGGTTTGTATGTGCATTGTGTGTTTGTAAGTTATATGTGTGGTGTGTTTGTTGTGTAAGTGTGTGTGTGTGTGTGTGTGTGTGTGGTGTGTGTGTGTGTGTGTGTGTGTGTGTGTGTGTGGTGTGAGTGATGAATTTTTAGTATTTGTATTTGCATGTGTGGTATATTTGTGGTTTTTGTGCTGTGCATGTGTCATATGAGTGTGGAATATTTGTTTTGAATGCGTGATGTATGTGTGGTGTGTGCACTGTATGTGGTGTGTGTGTGGTGTATGTGTTATGTGTGTGTTGCATGTGTCATGTGTGTAGTTTATGTATGGTAATTGTGTGTGTATTTGTGGTGTATGGAGTGTGCGATATGTCTGGTATGCGCATGTGGGAGGGTGTTAATTCTGAGATATGTGTTTGGTGTGTGTATGGTGTATGTGTGATGTGTTTGGTATATGTGCTGTGTACTTCAGTTTTGTGTTGTGTGTGTGATATATGTGATGTGTGCATGCTGTACGTGTGCTGTGTGTGTTTTTTGTGTTGTGTATGTGGTGTATGAGAAAAGTTTGTAGTGTGTTTGTGCTGCGTGTATGTGTGCAATGTGTGTGGGGAGTGTGCTTTGTGAGCTTTGTGGTTTATATGTATTGTGTGTGTCTGCTTGTATGGTGTGTGTAGTGTGTGTCACATAAGTTTGCTCCCTATGGTGTGTTTTTGAGTCACCTATTTGTTATATGTGTGGCATACATATGCTGTGTGTGACATGTGTGCTGTGTGTGCTCCATGTGTGTAGGGTGTGTGTGTATGTGTTGCATGTGTGACGTGTTTGTGGTGTGCGTGTTGTATATGTGCATAGTGTGTGTCGTTTGTGTATGGTGAGCATCTTGTATATGAGATGTGTTTGTGTGTTTGGAATTTGTGTTGTGTGTGTGGTATGCATGTGGTATGTATGTGCTGCATGTGTGCTGTGTGTGTGTGTGTGTGTGGTAGAAGTCCAGTGTGTGTGGCATATTTATAGTCGTGTGTGGTATATATGTGGTGGGCATGTGTTATGTATGTGTGGTGTGTATATGGTATATTTGCTGTGTGTGGTGCATTTGTCTTGTATGTCTATTATGTGGGTGTGGTGTGTTTGTGCTATACATGTCGTGTGTGTATGATGTACACGTGGTGTTTTTGTGTGGCATAGATGTGGTGTGTATGTGGTGTTTGTGTGCTCTGGGTGATGTATGTGTGGTGTGTGTATAGTATACATGTTGTGTGTGTGGATGAGTGCAAACTATGTGTGGTTTCTTGCAGCATGTGTGTCCAGGGTGGGTGTGGTAGATATGTTCTGTGTGTGCGGTATATGTGTTGTGACCATGTTTGGTGTATGTGGTATTTATGTGGTGTATATGTGGTGTGTGTAGTATATAAGCAATGTATGTGGTATATGTGTCATGTGTACAGTTTATGTGGGGTGTTGTGTGGTATAAGTGTATGGCATATATGTGGTAGTGATGCATTTGTCGTGTGTTTGTTTTGTATTTGCTTTATGAGCAATGTGAGTGTTGTATGTGTTGTGTGTGCGATTTGTTTGTGGTATTTGTGTTTTATATGTGTGTCATATGTGGTGTTTTGTGTTGTGCATATTGTGTGTGTGGTATATGTGTGAAGTGCATGTGGGGAAAGTGTGGTGTATGGTGTGTTTGGGTTGGTACATGTGGTTTGTGTGTGAAGTATTTGTGGTGTGTGTTGTACATGTGTACATGTGTCATGCATGTGGTCTATGTGTGGAGTGTGTGGTATGATTGGTGTGCATGTGCTGTGTAATTGTGTATTCAGTATGGTTTCTATGTGATACATGTTTGGGGTGTGTGTGTGTGTGTGTGTGGTTTATGTGTAGTGTGTTTGTTGATGCCTGTGTGTTGTGTTTTTGTTTATGGTGTGTGTAAGGTATATGTGTGGTGTGTGTATTATGTCTGGTGTATCTGTATTGTGCACGTTTATTATGTGTGTTCCGTGTATGGTGTATATTTAGAGTGTGCTTGTGATATATGTGAAGTGCATGTGTTTGGTGGTGTATACTTGTTGTATTTTTGTGTGTGGGACATATGTGATGTGTATGTGGGTTATATTTAGTATGTGTTTGTGGTGTATGTGGGGTGGACTTCTGTATTGTGGTGTGTGTGTTGTAAATGTGTGCTGTGTTTCTGGTGTATGTGTTGTTTGTGTGTGTTTGGTGCATAGGTGAGTATGTGTGTGGTTGGGGTTTTCCGCCTATGTGTATGTTTTGTTTTAGTGTGGGGTGTGTATGTGTGTTTTAGGTGTGCTGTGTATATTTGTGGATTATGTGTAATGTGTGGTATATGTGTGGTGTATATGTGATGTATGTGTTTTTTGTATTTCAGGAGTAAAGGTGCTCTGTGTGTGATTGATATGTGATGCCTGTGTGTATGTGCTGTTTTGCTGTGTGATGTGTTTGAGATGTATGATTGCTGTGTATCTGTGGATTATGTGTAGCATGGATGTGGTATATGTGTGGAGTGTATGTAGTGATTGTGTGGTGTGTGTTTGTTATATGTAAGTGTATTTAGTGTATTTTGTGGTATGTGTCTGGTGTATATCTTGTTTACATGTGGTGAATATGTGGTGACATTTTCTGTGGTGTAATTGTTGTATAAGTGTGTTTGGGTTTGTGTGTGTAGGTGTTATATGTGAGGCATGTGTAAGTGGTGTAAGTATAGTGTATGTGTGTGTGGTATATGAGTTGTGTGCCATTGATGTGTATGTGGTTCATGTTTGCTATGGGTGTTTGTGGTATATGTGTAGTGTTTCTGTGGTACATGTAAGGTATGTGCATTATATGTGTGCTGTGTGTAGTGTATTATGTGTGTGTTTGTGGTATATGTGTGGTGTGTGTGGTATGTTTGTTTTGTATTTGTGGTGTTTGTGTGAGGTATACAGTTGTGGGAGTGTGCAGGATATGTGTGATGTGGTTGTGGCATGTGTGCTGTGTGTGTACTATGTGTGTGGGGTATATATGCTATGTGTGTGTTGTATGTGTGTATGCTGTATATGTGTAGAATG
This sequence comes from Herpailurus yagouaroundi, assembly GCF_014898765.1. Lineage (NCBI taxonomy): Eukaryota > Metazoa > Chordata > Mammalia > Carnivora > Felidae > Herpailurus > Herpailurus yagouaroundi. Next base: position 4,453 of record NW_024420909.1, read on the forward strand.
TGTGGTGTTTCTTTGGTGTATTTGTGGTGTGTGTTTTGGTAGCATATGTGTGGTATTTTTATGTTTTATTTGTATATGTGTATTAAGTGTGTAGTGTGTGAATGTTGTAAATATTATATGTGTGTGTAGTATATGTGTTCTGTGTGGATGGTGTATGCATAATGGATGTGTGGTATATGTGTGTTAATTATGTATATTATATTAGTGTTGTATGTGTGCAATGTGTGTGGTATATACAAAGTCTGTGAGTGCGGTGCATGTGTGGTGTGAGTGTGTGTTGGGTATGTGTGATGTATGTACACTGCATATGTGTTATATAAGTGGCTATATGGTATATGTGTTCTGGGGGTGTGTGGTGTATATGTGGCATGTGTGTGGGGTTAATGTGTGGTTTGTGTGTGTGGTGGATATGTGGTGTGTGTGGTTGATATGTTTTCTGTGTGTGGTATATGTATGGTGTGTGGTATATGTATGGTATATGGTATATGTGTGTGTATGTATGTGGTTGTTTTATGGTGAGTTTCTTGTGTGTGTGTTATATATCTAGTGTGTGTTATGTAGGTTTGTGGTGTGTGTTTTGTGTGTGAGGTATGTGTGCTCTGTGTGTTTGTGCTATATGTGTAGAGTGTGGTGTATGTGTGGTATAAGTGTGGTGTGTATGCTATTAGTGTGTTGTGTGCAGAGTTTTATGTTGTGTATTTCTGTGCAGAATGTGTAGTGTGTGTATGTGTGTGGTATACCTGTGATGTGTGGTGTGTAGTAAATGTACATTTGTTGTGTGGTGGGTGTTTCATATATGTGGTGTTTTTGTATTGTGTGTTTGGGCTGTGTGTGCTTTATGTTCAATGTGTGTGATATATGCATTGTGTGTGTTGTACATGTTATGTTTGTGGAACTATGTGTGTTGTGTGTGTGGTGTATATGTGATGTGTGTGGATTTGTAGGTTGTTTGTTTACAGTGTATTGTGGTGTGTATATATGACATTTGGGAAGTGTTTCTGTGGTGTACGTGTGGAGTGTGTCTGATATATGTGTGTTGTGTGTATGGTGTATGTGTTGTGTGTGTATAGTGTGTGTGAAGGAAATGTGTAGAGTGTATGTAAAATATACATAGAGCATTTTTGCTGTATTTGTAGTGTGTATGTGTTGTGAGTGCTGTGTGTATACTCCAGGTGCAGTGATTTGTGGTGTGTGTGTTGTGGTTGTGCTGTGAGTGTAATGTATGTGTAGTGTGTGTTATGCCTGTTTGGTTTATATGTGGTATACATGTGTTTGTATGGTATTTGTTTGGTGTGTTTGTGGTTTTATGTGTTGTGTGTGTATATGGTACATATGCAGACTGTGTTGGGTATGTGTGGTGTGTAATAAATCTGTGGTGTGTGTTCTGTGTGTGATGTGTGTGTGTGTGGTATATATGTGGTTTGTGTGTGGCATAGTGTTCTTTGTGTGTATAGTATACATTTGGTGTGTATGTTGTGTTTGTGATATCTGTATGCTGTGTGTGTTGAATTGTGCTTTGTGTGTTTGGTGTCTGTGTTGGTGTATATGTGATTGTGTGATATCTGTGCTATGTGTAGTCTGTGTTTAGTGTATATGCTTTGTGTGTGTGATATATGTGTGGTATATGTGTGCATGGATGGTGGTCAATGTATGATCTCTTTGTGTTCTTTAGTGTATGTATAAAATAAGTGATGTGTTTCAGTGTTGATGGTATGCCATGTGTGTGTGATATATGTATTGTGTGTGTTTGTGGTGTATGTGTGTTGTATGAGTGTTGTGTGTGCATGTGTGGTATATGTGAGTGGGTGGGTTGTGTGTTTTGTGTGTGGTATATATGTTCCGTGTGTTTTAGTGGGTTGTATGTGCATGTATGGTGTATGTGTACTGTGTGAAGTTCTTGTGTGCTGTTTGCTGAATATGTGTTGTGTCTTTGTTTGATGTGTCTTGTGTGTTACATATACCATATGTGTGTGATGTATGTGTGGTGTGCGGTGTTGGTAGTGTATGTGTGTTGTTTGTACATGTCAGTGCTATATGTGTGGTGCATTTGTGATGTGTGTGAGGTATTCATGTCAGCTATATATGTGTTTCTGTGGTTTATATGTGGTGTGTGTGGTGTAGAAGTGATGTGTGTTGTATGTTAATTATGTATGTGCAGTATATGATTAGTGTGTCTGGTGTGTCATGTATTATATACATGTTTTGAGTGTGTAGTTTATGTGGGTTGTATGTATATTGTGTGTGATGTGTCTGTTTTGTGCTATCTGTATGTTTGTGGTTTACACAGTTGGTTGGTGTACATGTTGTCTGTGTGTGTTTGGTGTATTGATGTACTGTGTGTGCTGTGTGTGTATGTGTTCTATATTTGTGTAGTGTGGGTGGTGAATGTGTGCTGTTTGTGTGTCTATGGTTTATGTGCAGTATATGGGTGGTATACATGCTGTGTGTAGTATATTTTTGTACAGTTGTGGGTGTTGTGTTTGTGGGTGTATTTGGTGTATGGATTAGGTGTATGTTTTACGTATCTGTGTTTTTTTCTGCATGTGTTGTGAGTTCGTGTGTGGTATATGTGGTGTGTGTTTTGTGGTGTATGTGTGGTATCTGTGTGTTTTGTGTGTATGAGTTTCATCTGCATGATGTGCAGGTGTTGTGTATGTTGTGTATATGGTATATGTGTGCTTCGGGTCTGGTGTGTGTGGTGTATGTGTGTTGTGTGTGTGTTGTACATGTACATTGTGTAGTGTATTGTGGGGAATAAGCTTACAAATCCCCTGTGCTTACACCAATGGGGTAACAAGGCATAAAGTACAAAGCCATAGGACGCTCACACCCAAGTTTGGGTAAACAAGATCAGGTCCCCAAGAGAGAGGGGTCACAAAGGCACCCAGAATTGAGAGTGGGTGGAAAGGCACCCAGAATAGACAGGGGGCTAAGGCCCCCAATACAAAGGTATATGAGGTAAGTAAGATTAGGCATTCATGGTGGAAACGCCCCCCCAATTTAGTTCTATAGCAGGAAGCTGCTTTCACAGGAGGGAAGGACCAAGTTACATAAACAGGTAAATAGGGCTATAGACGACTGCATTGCAGATGAAGCTGCCCAAAGCAGAGATGATTAACAAAAGAAAGGTGCCTTGTTTATTTGTCCTACCTCTGAGTTTATTTGTCCTGAGTTTATTTGTCTGAGTTTATTTGTCCTACCTGTCTCATATCCTGGGCTAGCTAAGATAAACAGAGGTGGTGCCTCATTTCCACTGTAAACAACCTTCCACCAGACTGCCTGGTGCCAGGATTTTGTTTTGTATTCACCCAAAGCCCTAACCCCAAATATCTTCAAGACCTCCTTTCCCTCATGTCCCCAAGTTAATGTTCACAGATTCATTGTCTCTTTGTGAATGTCCATCACCATATTTGTAAGCCTTCTGATCCTAATGAAAATGGGGCAAGGACCCTTATTTGATGCTCTTGTCTTTTAGGCTCTAAGTCATAGAGTCTACAACAGTGTATGTATTGCGTGTGTTGGATGTACGGGTATTTTGTGTGTGGTCTTGTGTGTGGCATGTGTATGTATTGTTTCTGTGTGTACTGTATTTCTATGGGATATGTGTAGTATGTGTACCACACATACTATTTGTGATGTTTGTATAGCATGTGTGGTGTGTGTTATGTGTGTGTGTATATGATGTCAGTGTGAAGCATGTGTGATATATCTGTGTTTGTGTGTGTGTCTGGTATATATGTAGCTTTGTGTGTTTTTGTGTTATCTGTGTAGTATGTGTGATATATGTGTTTTGTGTTTGTGTGGGTGCTCAATGTGTGGTGTGAGGTTGGCACATTTGTTTTGTATGTGTGTTTTGTATTTGTGGTATATGTGTAGAGTTCGTGTGGTATATGTGAGGTGAGTTTGTTATATATGTGGGGGGTGTGTGTTTGTGATGTATGTGTGGTTGGTGTGTGATGTATATACAGTGTGCATGTTTTTGTGGTATATGGATGGTATGTTTGTTGTGTGTTGTGTGTGTAGTATATATGTGGTATGTGTGGTTTGTGGTATGTATGTGCCCAATGTGTTGTGTGTGTAGTATATATATGGTGTGTAGGTATGGTCTGTGTGTGGACTTTATGATTTTGTGTATGTGCCACATATGTGGTTTCTGTGTATGGCATATATGAGGTGTTGTGTATATGTGTGATATGTTTATTGAGTACATGGATGTGGCATGTGTATGGTTTGTGTATGGTATATATGTGATGTGTATGTGATGTACATTTGGGGGGGTGTGTGGTATATATGTGGTGATCTTCTGCTGTATGCATGGTGTTTGTGTGTTTTATATATGTGTTGTGTATGTGTTGTTTGTGTTTGTTGAATGGGGATTGTGTGTATGGTCAGGTGTGCCATCTGTGTGTGTGTGTTGTTTTTGTGTGTGGTGTGCTTGTTGTAAATGTGCTATGTGGGTCTGTGATTTATGTGTAGTATGTGTGTGGCATATGTGCAGTGTGTGTAGTGTATAGTGTGTGTGTAGCGTATGGTGTGTATGTGTTTTATGTATGTATATTTGGTGTATATGTGAGGTATGTGCTTTACATCTGTGTTTGTGCTATATTCATACTGTGAATGTGTGCTACAAGTGTGATGTGTAAATGTATCTTGTGGTGTATATGTGGGATATTGGCATTTTGTGCATGGGTATTTATGTGTGGTGTGTGGGTGCTGAATTATGGTGTGTGTGTGTGTGTGTGTGTGTGTGTGTGTGTGGTATGTATGGTGTGTGTTTGCTATGTGTGGTATATATGTTCTCTCTGTGTTCGTGTTTTATATTTAGTGTTTGTGTGGTAAATGTGGGGCATGTGTGTTTTATTTGTGTGGTGTGATTTTGGTGTATATTTGGGTGTGTGTTTGTGGTATATGTTTCATGTGTGTATGGTGTATATAATGTGTGTATGATATACATATAATGTGTTTGTTGTGTATGTATGGTGTGTGTGTTTTATTTGTGTGTTGGCTATGCAGTTTATGTATGGAGAGTGTGTGTTGTGTGTATGGCTTACGTGTGGATGTTTAGTGTGTGTGAATACATGTATGTTGTATATGTTTTGTGTGTTTTTTGATATATGTATGATGTGTGTGTTTATGGTTTAGTGTTTTTTA
>NW_024420910.1:0-4472 GCF_014898765.1 Herpailurus yagouaroundi
GAAGAGAGGACCCAACACACAGGCAGCAACTGTGAGAACAAAATCCCTGAAGAGTAGATTCCAAAGGGAGTGTGGACATAAAATGTATGTCAATAATGTATTCTGCATTTATATCCCCTTTATAAAAAATTTTTTTTAACGTTGATTTATTTTTGAGAGAGAGAGATAGAGTGTGAGTGGGGGTGGGGGAGCAGGGAGAGAGGGAGACACAGAATCCAAAGACAGGCTTCATGCTCTGAGCTGTCAGCACAGAGTCTGATATGGGGTTCAAACCCACGAACCGTGAGATCACGACCTGAGCCGAAGTCAGACGCTTAACCGACTGAGCCACCCAGGTACCCCTAAGATTTTTTTTTTTTTTGAGTGGGAACATGTGCAGATCTATACCCAAACAACAGTATCACATAGAAAAAATGAAGTCATCTGAGTTTGCAGAGAAAAGCGAAATTCCACATCGACGGAATACTAGAATCCCTCCCCATTTGGTAATCGGAACCGCGCACGTCCCTGGAGCAGAGATTTTATCACTCCAGAGTCTACGACCGCAAACGTTTGCCACTTCATTTTGCGTGTGTGGACACGAACGCTGCGCGGGTAGATGAAGCCCTCCGTGTCTTGCTCCGGTGGCCTCTTGCTGTGTGAACCCGGAAACGTGAACAACCAGCTGCAGAAGGGCCCTGCCCCCTCCCCTGTGATCTGGGCCCCCCTCTTCTTCACCACCTCACTTTGCTCACGAGGCTGAGCTCGGTGAGCTTGACGGCCTCTCCTCTCACTCCAATGTTTAGATTTCGAGAACCAAGCTGGTTCTGAGAAGGTATGTATCACACCCAAGGGAAGAATTGCTTTAATCATCTGCTGCCCCTTACTCTTCTGTGACCTTGAGCAGATAGACGGAAGGCTGTGGTCACAAGGAAGAGAGAACTCCGTGCCAACAGGCTTGAACAACAGGGGGGTCGATGGCCTCAAGCTTTAAAAGATCCTGGAGATAAAAGGCTTCAGGAATGATTTGATCAAGCAGTGATCCAGTTTCCCTGAACTTCTCTCGGTGCCTCTCTCTTTCAAGGGCCAGTGCCGATTTCGGATGCTATCTCTCACGGCAGCAAGATAAGGCTGTAGTCCTTCTAGAGTGGCATCCACATCTACTTTGCCCAGAGGGAACCTTGGAAGAACCAGGGAGCCCAGGCACATATCTCAGTGCCCACCCAGGCCAGGTGCCCGTCTCTGAACAAATCAAGGTTCATATCCCACATCCCAAAGAGTGAGACGAGCTGACTGGTCAGGACAATCATGGCCCACACGCTCCTGGAGCTGGGGCCGGGCCAGGCTCGCTAGGCTACTGGGGTGGGACACTCAGAGTCCTGTGAAGAAGGGGGTGGTGAGTAGTTGCCTACAATCTTCCCATAGGTCCCCACGGCATGGAGAAAGTCACCACATCTTCTTTGGCAAAAGCGGGACAGTGATTAGGATCATGATAATAAACACAAGCTTAAATGAGGGAGGCAGAGGCTTTGGAATCAGCAAAGCCCTGAATGGCCATTAGCAGGAACAGATGTCCTGGTTATTACTGTTATTATTATTAATGCATCAGAATGTGTCTGTTTACTGTGAAATTGGTTCTTTGAGGATGACGGAGCGTTTGATGTCAGACATCTCAATCATGGAAACTGAAAATGCTGTTCCTTTACTGTGAAATCGATATTGCATGAAATTGATTTTTTAATTAAAATTAATTTTCATTACCCAAGCAATACATAAGGATCTTCCCCATGTAAGAAAATCAAAACATTAGAGATAAGCCCAAGTCCTGATTGACCCCGCCACCCCCCCACCCCCACCCCTGCCCAGCTTCTCCCTGCCCACACACAACCACTGTTACCAGCTAGGCGTGATGAAAGCCCTTGCATGGGCTCTTTCTATGCACTTGTCTGTGTGGTTACTCAAGTAAAATATGTAATATTTATCCTCTCAACGAATGTTTATTGAGTACTCGTCCTATGCCAAGCCCCCACGGAGGAGACATTCCACTGAAGGAATCAGAGAACGAAGAAACAAATTGCAGAGCAGGGTGAAGAAACGGAGGTGCGTGGTCAGGAAGTCTACCTGGCGGAGGGCTGGTCCAGCAGGGGGTGGGAATGGGGGGCAGGGGCGGAAGCCCTGGAGCGGGAACATTCTGTGCTTCCAGGAACAGAGGCAGGAAGGGCAATGAAAAGGGAGGGGCCCCAGCCTCCCAGATGGACTCTACAGGCTTTCGATCAATAAATGTTTCTACCTGGGGGTGCCTGGGTGGCGCAGTCTGTTAAGCGTCCGACTTCAGCCAGGTCACGATCTCGCGGTCCGGGAGTCCGAGCCCCGTGTCGGGCTCTGGGCTGACGGCTCGGAGCCTGGAGCCTGTTTCCGATTCTGTGTCTCCCTCTCTCTCTGCCCCTCGCCCGTTCATGCTCTGTCTCTCTCTGTCCCAGAAATAAATAAATGTTGAAAAAAAAAATTTATAAAAAAAAAAAAATGTTTCTACCTGTATGCGTATAGGTCACAGAGTTACTCTGTGTTACGCAGAGTGACTCTGTGGGCTTTTAGAGTACGTACATGTACGTACATGTGCATATTGTGTGCATGTGGGTGTATGTAGGCTGCATGTACACATGTATGCAGACTTGTGTTTATCTGTGTTTAACGTGTGTGTGCATTGGGTTCCAGGTTGTGGCTCATTCCTCACTGTGACAGCACAGTGCTCTTCAGGGAGGGTCCACCACAGCTGTTTTCGCCTTTCCTTGCTCAGATTTTTCTTTCTTCCTTCCTTTCTTCTTTCTCTTTCTTTCTTTCTTCCTTTCTTTCTTTCTTTCTTCCTTTCTTTTTTCTCTCTTTTCTTTCTCTCTTTCTTCTTCTTCTTCTTCTTCTTCTTCTTCTTCTTCTTTAATGTTTATCGATTGATTTTTGAGACAGAGAGACAGGAGAGAGGCAGAGAGAGAGAAGCGAGAGAGTCCCAAGCAGGCTCTGAGCTGTCAGTGCAGCATCTGTCATGGGGCTGGAACTCACTAACCGTGAGATCGGGACCTGAGCTGAAATCAAGAGTCCCCCGCTGCACTGACTGAGTCACGTGGGTGCCCCTCCTTGTTCAGATTTTCTGCCATTAATCTCCTCCTCACCAGTGTACTCTTGTCCCTGGAATCCCTGACAGGCCACCAAGCAGTCATGACTGAATGGGGGGGACCTTTGCTTCTTCCCTACTTGGGGCCCACAGAGAAGGTGTCTGCAAGCCTCTGCCAGGCCACCCAAAATCCCCGCCTTTCCCAACCACACTAGACGGTGGGCCGGAGGCGGCCGTGCCACCAAAGCCAGGACACAGGCCTGGAGCATTACATCTGCTTACAACTAGGAGATATTAAAGGCAGGGTCAGGACAAGGGCGGGGCCAGGCTGGAAGGTGGGGCCGGCTTAAGAGGTGTGGCCGGGGGCGGGGCCAACCTGGGAGCCAGGCGGAGACAGGGGCCTGGCCAAGCTGGGGGTGGGGCCAGGCCGTGGGTGGGGCCGCGACAGGGGCGGGGCTTTGCTGTAGGTTGGGGAAGGTCTGGGCCCATACAAAGGCTCTGTTAGCCCAGAGTCCTGTCCAGGGGCCTCACAGTCCCTCTGCTGATGATTCCGTCCCACAATTCTTATGGCTTCTGCTAATAGCTTTCATTGTAGTCTTGACGTTCATTCCAACATGTTTTTTCAAAAACCTATTGAGGGGTGCCTGGGTGGCTCCGTTGGTTGGGCGTCGGACCTCAGCTTAGGTCATGATCTCACGGTTCGTGGCTCTCACCCCTGTGTCCGGCTCTGTCCTCACAGCTCAGAGCCTGGAGCCTGGCGCCTGCTTCCGATTCTGTGTCTCCCTCTATCTCTGCCCCTCCCCTGCTCGTGCTCTGTCTCTCTCTCTCCAAAAATAAATACACATTTAAAAAAACGTAATAAAGACCTATTGAAAACATGTGACGTTGGAGAATTTGCTCAGGAGAATAAACTTGCCCAGGGACTGCTTCCACACTCTGACCTTTTAGGAGCTTGACCTGTGAGTCTGCACTGCCCCGCGAGGACCTCCATACCCACTAAATAGTGAACAAGAGAGACTGCAGAAGAAAAGAAAAATCTTTCTTAGTTCAGAACTTTTCATGGCATTTTCTTCCTGCTTTGGAGCACATTTTCAATTTGCAGAGGCTCCACAAATTATGTGGTTGAAGCTGCCTGGAGAACAGTAATAAATCTCCTGGAGGTCACCCTCGCTCCCTCTGACCCTCTGCAGGGTATTGCTCGGGGGCACAGGAAGTCCAAAAGTTCGGGATGCCCCACGGCCTCGCCCGTCTCTATTGGGGGCAGCCCTCGAAGCCCTGCGGCCAACACCTGGGCGCCGTCCTCCCTCCTTCCTTCCACACTCCGCTCCTCCCGGGCAGCGTGTCCTTCCGGCTCCACCCAACCCTTCTCACCTCCTCCACCAAGACC
>NW_024420911.1:0-3030 GCF_014898765.1 Herpailurus yagouaroundi
ACACAGGCAGCAACTGTGAGAACAAAATCCCAATACAGAGTCCAAAAGGGAGTGCGGACAGAACAAGATGTATGCTGTTAATCTCCATCCCATCTATGCACTACGTTTTTTTGTTTTCTGGCTTTGGTTTTGGTAGGAACGTGTGTAATGTGGCACTGCAGGTCGATACCCAAGAGAAAGCACCAAATAACAAATATAGGAAGTCGCAGCCCATGTCGTCCATCTCCCGGGCACTGGTGTTGGGGGAGTCACGGTGAGTTGTCTTCACCCTCTCCTGCGCTCTGCCCCTCTGTGACCTTATCTGAGGATCCCAATATCGTCTGCACAGACCCTCAGAAAACTCAGGGCCTTTCTGGTCTGCTCGGATCTCCTCCAGGGCTGGGTCTGCAGGTGGGACCCCTCACTGGGTGTAGAGAAGGATCTGGAACCAGAGTTTGTTTGTTTTAACGTTTTATTTATTTTTGAGACAGGGAGAGACAGAGCATGAATGGGGGAGGGTCAGAGAGAGAGGGAGACACAGAATCTGAAACAGGCTCCAGGCTCTGAGCTGTCAGCACAGAGCCCGACGCGGGGCTCGAACTCACGGACCGCGAGATCATGACCTGAGCTGAAGTCGGCCACTTAACCGACTGAGCCACCCAGGCACCCCTGGAACCAGAGTTTGACTAAGGGTTTGCTAGGAATCACTTGCACTGGCCAGCAGCTGCACTGGTCCCACCAACAGGCCAGCTCTGGGCACCCTCTTCCTCTCCACAGGTGGCCTCACTGCAAGTCTTTCCACAAACCTCTGACCCTCCACCCCATTTGGTTTGGTGGGGGGGTGAAGCAGCCGTAAAATCTGGAAGTGCCCTCGTGGCTGGGGTGGGATAGCTCCATGGAGTAGTCACCTGGGTGCTCCTGTCCCTGGAATCCCCGACAGGCCACCAGGCATCATCTCAGAGGGGGGACCTTTGCCTGCTTCCTTCACTGCTGGGGGCCCAGACCCCAGGGCCCCCCCGACAGCAGAGGGGCCTGTGCACAGAGGCCCACTGCAGGCCTCTGCCAGCCCAAGGAGGGGCCCACCTGCCTCAACCACACTAGACAGGAGGCAAGGGGGCGGCTACGGCAGAAAAGCAGGGACAAAGCCTGGACCGTTTCATCTGCTTAGAACGAGGAGATAGAAACTGTCCTACTCGGGAGCTGTTCCACAGGGTCTACCATAGCTAAACATAGGTGCATCAGGTTGGGGCGGGGCCAGTTCAGGAGGCTGGGCCCTGGGCCACTCTATGGGCGTGGCCAGGTTGGGGTGGGGCCTGGCTGGAGGCGGGTCCAGACCGGGGGTGGAGTGAGGGCAAGATTAGCAGTGTGGCCTGGCAGGAAGTGGAGTCAGGTTAGGAGGCGGGGCCACGGCGGGGGCGGGCGGCGCCGCGGGCGGCCTTTGGTAGGTGAAGGTCTGAGCCCACACAGCCTCTGCTGGACCAGGGCCTTCTCCAGGTGTCCGACCTTCCCACCAGTGATATTTCAGTCGACAGTTCCCACGGCCTCTGCTAATGGTTTCCATTAGTCCTAAGGACTCTTGTGCCAACATGTTTCCTTAAAACACGCTATGGAAAAAGGCACTGCTTTGGAGGAATTTGCGCCAGCCTTGTCTGCTTGCAATTTGATTGTGGGAAATTCCTGGAATAATTCAGCTCAGTGTTTCTTTAGCATAGAAAAGAGGCAGGGCTCTGATAAAGCTGAAGTTCATCTCCGTCTCAAACAGAATAGGGTACAGCCCATGACAGCAAAATCTGTCGTGGAGAGACTGAGGTCTTTCAGTCCAGCACCCGGAAAACATTTGGAAGAGGACACAAATCAAGAAGTGCATTTTACAGTGGATCCCAGCATGCACACATGCACACACGGAGGTTACACTTTGCAAACTGAAATAAAATTTGCACAACATCATAAGTATCCTTATTCCAGGTGATGCACTCTGGCACTTGTTCCAATCTATCTTATGCAGTCTTAAATCTTTATTTAAGTGGTGGTTCCAACAACTCATCAGATCTGTTCTTCTTCTTTTTTTTTTTTTTTTTAACGTTTATTTCTGAGAGACAGAGAGAAAGCATGAGCAGGTGAGAAGCAGAGAGAGAGGGAGACGCAGAATCAGAAGCAGGCTCCAGGCTCCGAGCTGTCAGCACAGAGCTCATCACAGGGCTTGAACTCATGAACCATGAGATCATGACCTGAGCTGAAGTCACACACTTAAGCCACTGAGCCACCCAGGCGCCCCTCATCAAATGTCTTCTATGAGCCACTCCTAGGTCACAAAGAGCAAGTAAGCTCTAAGCTGGATTCCTAGTCCATGTATCACCGTCTATGCGCCTTTGTGAAATTTCTAGGACATCTGTGGCTTCTCTGTTTCCCTCCTTCGAAAGCTGTGAAATTACACTATTGCTGCAGGTAAGATGTCATCATTGCCTTTGTAGTCAAAACAAATCTCTTTTTATAAAGATACGAATATCCGGAGGAGTTAAGTGACTTGCCTAAGTGACAAGCAAAGGGATTTTCCATGATTCACTGATGCAAATGGGTCACAGGATACAGGAAGCCTGAATCCTTTCTATAACCTGGATTATATACAGCTCATGCCCCACCCCCACTCTTAACAACAGGCTCCCCATAGACTCAGCCTGGTCTTTCCTGCTGGAAGCAGATCATCAGACCAACCAAATTCCAAAGAGATTTGTTCTTTCAGGCAGGACTGTGACAAATCTCCTAAGTGGTCTGACCCGCTCCCTCTGAGCTCCCTCTGACCCTCCGCACCGTGTTGCTCAGGGCTCAGGAAGTCCAAAAGCTCCGGATGCCCCACAGCCTCGCCCGTCTCCATTTGGGGCAGCCCTGGAAGCCCTCCGGCCAACACCTGGGCTCAGTCCTCCTTCTTTCCTTCCACACTCCGCTCCTCCCGGGCAGCGTGTCCTTCAGGCTCCACCCAACCCCTCTCACCTCCTCCACCAAGACGGCCTGGCTCGGGCCGCCTTCACCTCGTCCCGCCTCCCGGTCTCCCTG
>NW_024420912.1:0-1654 GCF_014898765.1 Herpailurus yagouaroundi
ACCTGTAGGTTTTACTGTACATGCTCTTAGATCACTGAAATTTCTAGTTATAAGTATGGATAAAATATGGTGTGTGTGTTAAAGAGGAGATTCTTTATATATATTTACTCGCATGCACCTGAATCATGTCTTACCATAAATTTTATTCTCTATTTAAAGTATAAAATATTTCTTATAAAATGCTACATATTCCACTCTCACTGAATATGCCCTCTTTGCTGTTAGCTGACTTGAACATGTTCATATTCTTAATGAAGAATTTTAAGATGAATTTAGGAAAATTAGGTGACTTACTTCAAAGCCAATCTTTGGTTTCCTCTTGTTTCAGGTTGTGCTCTTCCGGGAAGATCGTGTGTCAGCCTTGTGAAGTAGCTCTGTTTTGTTTTATTCCACATGGTGTCGCTCTCCCCCTTGCCAAGGACACAGTTGTCTCTAGTTCAGTTTCTGAACTTCGACTGAATGTTAATGAGGAAAACCATTACAATTATTTCAAATCACAATAATGGAAAAAAATTCCAATTTTCACTGTAAGATAGCATGATAAATTTTCCTAATTGGCTTTCATTTATTTCAAACTTCAAAACAAAGAGCACAATTAGCATAAGTAGGCAATATATTATTTTGTCTTCCTAGGCAAAGTCACTAAATTAATAGACTTAAAAAGCAATATCCCCCAAATGCATTTACAACTTCATTACAAACATAGTGTCTTAAATTTTTCTTAGAGTATTTATTTAAAAATGACTTTATATTTAAATATAGATTTTTAAAATTAAAATAGTTATATTTTAAAACATTTTAAGTTATGTTTAATTTATATTTTATAGTTTATAAAATAGTTATACTTTAAAATATAATATGTATGTTTATATTTAAATATAAAACATATTACCAAGTGATTTAGTAATTTTTTGAAAAATCCAAAAAATATGTAAGACACAGTTTAACTGAATTATAATTTTTAAGAAAGTTGGTGCTAGGCGATAGTAGTGTGTTCTTTACTAGAGCTTGCCAGAAGAAACTTTTGATGTTCACCCCAACTTTTTGACTGTAGAGGCACAAATCCCTTGATATACTTTGACCATCACAGAGAGACAGTCACAAGCTATACACTTGTCACTGTGTTGTGGTTGTATTATCAGTGACACAATATCATATGGAGGGACTCTGGAACTTCTGGTCTCAATTTTAATTTCATTATTATACACCGTGTGACCTTCGGTAAGTCTTTTCATCTCTTGGTGATACTTCAGTTTCTTCATACTGCCAGTAAGTCAATGGCAAAGTCTTCTTTACAGATGTGTTTCCAACACTTCTCACAGTACCTAAAATGTAATATGTGCTCCATCAATATTTGTTGGGTAAATGAACAAATGAAAAACAATTAACAATGTACATAAGTCCCACTGCTACATACGTGTTTGTTTAAAAAAATGTTTAAGCCAAAATTTTCCCCCAAATGCCATCTCAAACATACACACAAGCCAGTGATTTCCTGACCACCTTGTTGAAGCAATTGATTTATATTAGTGGACTCAGTATTAACTGTGTTGTTCTGAGTTTTTCCAAAAAGTATTTGTGAAGAAAGTTTATTCAGTAATTATTTAACCTGTAGGTTTTACTGTACATGCTCTTAGATCACTGAAATTTCTAG
>NW_024420913.1:0-1006 GCF_014898765.1 Herpailurus yagouaroundi
CAGTTTTCCAGGAACACGTATCTCTCTGCCCCTTGGTTCTGCCTCCAGGATAGGTTTGTTTCATTGTCAGATTCTCTTTCCTGGAGGGAAGGAGAGGTAAGAGAACTAGGCAGGGGTCAGAGCAAGTAGCACCCCATATGACTTGCCAGCGGTGTGCATTTTATCCTCTGACTCAGGGCACCTGGTGAAAAATTAAAAGCAGGAAGTGACATGGGGTGCCTGGGTGGCTCAGTCGGTTGAGTGTCCAACTTCAGCTCAGGTCATAATCTCGGGGTCCGTGAGTTCAAGCCCCGCGTCGGGCTCTGTGCTGACAGCTCAGAGCCTGGAGCCTGCTTCAGATTCTGTGTCTCCCTCTTTTTCTGTCCTCCCCCGCTCATGCTCTCTCTCTTCTCAAAAATAAATAAACATTAAAAAAAAAACCAGGAATTGTTTTGACATGAGCCAATTGGTATGTTTCTTCCCCTCAGGCAAAGATCTGCCCCATGTGTTGTGTTGTTTCTGTGCAGGACAGAGATGATTCTGCCTTTAGAGGGCCGGTTACTTTTAGACACTGAAAAAATTTTTCTCCCCCCTCCCCTTTTTTTCTTTCTTTTTCTTTCTTTTTCTTTCTTTCTTTCTCTTTCTTTCTTTCTTTCTTTCTCTTTTTTTTTTCTTTTGGAATTTCATACATTGTTTGAATTTAACAATTCATATTATGAATTCATGAAAATGATCTTTTCAGCTTCTTATAATAGCAGAAATTATCCTTCATTAGATACTGACAGGTCCTGTGATGTGTGTAATTATAAAAAAATATTCCTAGGCTAGCATGTTCTGCAGTGTTAATATTATGCAAGTGAGCAGGGGATAAGGATAGAAGCTGAGTAGGATGGTTAGATTTTATGGGAGCAGGGAGGGTGGCAGCTTTGCAGATTTTCTGAAAATGAATAAATATTTGCTGTACACATTAAGTACGTTTTTATTAGTCTACCTCAGTGCTTACCCTTTCCTCATCAGCAAGGGAGCG
>NW_024420914.1:0-18874 GCF_014898765.1 Herpailurus yagouaroundi
ACACACACACACACACACACACACACACACACACAAAACCCCACCAGCCTTATTGCTGATATGAAGAATGTTTAAGTGGCCTGGATAGAAAATCAAACCAGCTACAACATTCCTTTAAGCCAAAGCCTAATCCAGGAAAAGGCCCTAACTCTCTTCAATGCTATGAAGGCTGATAGGGGTGAGGAAGCTGCCAAAGAAAAGTCTGAAGCTAGCAGAGGTTGATTTATGAGATTTAAAGAGAGAAACCATCTGCATAAAATAAAAGTGCAAGGTAGAGCAGCAAGTACTGATGTAGAAGCTGCAAAAGGTTATCCACAAGATCTAGCCAACATAATTAATGATGGTGGCTACACTAAACAACAGATTTGTAATATAGACAAAACAGCCTTCTATTGGAAGAAGACGCCATCGAGGACTTTCATAGCTAGAGAGGAGAAGTCAATGCCTAGCTTTGGAGATATTAATTTGCAGCCAATATTGAGTTACCATTCTGATGATCCTAGGGCCCTTAATAAGTATGTTAAATGTACTCTGCCTATTCTCTTTATTACTCATTATTTTAAGCCCACTGCTGAGCCTGCTCAGAAAAAAAAGATTTTTTACAAAATATTAGCGTTCATTGACAATGTACCTGGTCACACAGGACCAATGTATCTGGTATTCCATCACTCCAATGGATATCTATGACAAGATTAATGTTTCCATGCCTGCCAAGACATCATTCTATAGCCCGTGAATCAAGGAGCAATTTCAACTTTCAAGTCTTACTATTTAAGAAATACAGTTCATAATGCTACGGCTGCCACTGACTGGGATTCCTCTGATGGATCTGGGAAAGTAAATTGAAAACCTTCTGGAAAGGACTCACCACTCTAGATGTCCCTAAGATCATTCATGGTTGATAGGAAGAAGTCAAAATATCAACAGGAACAGGAATTTAGAAGAAGTTGTTCCAATCCTCATGACTTTGAGGGGTTCATGACTTCATTGGAAGAAGTACCTGTGGGTGTGTTAGAAAGAACAAGGGAACCAGATTTATAAGTGGAGCCTGAAGATGTGACTGAAGATGTGACTGAACTGATGCAATCTCATAAAACTGTAACAGCTAAGTTGTTTCTTGAGATGGAATCTACTCCTGGTGAAGATGCCATGAAGATTGTTGAAATGACAACAAAACATTTAGAATATTATATAAATTTAGTTGATAAAGAAGTGGCAGAGTTTGATAAGATTGACTCCAATTATTAAAGAAGTTCTAGTGTAGATAAAACGCTATCAAACAGCATTCATGAAAGAAAAACAATTGATGCAGCAAAGTTCATTGTTGCCTTATTTTAAGAAATTGCCACAGACACCCCAACCCTTAGCAACCAGTACCCTGTTCAGTCAGCAGCCATCAACATCGGGTGAGACCCTCCACCAGGAAAAAGATTGTGACTTGTTGAAAACTCAGATGACAGCATTTTTTACCAATTCAAGTACGTTTAATTAAGGTACATACATTGCTCTTTTAACAGACTATAGTATGGTGCAAAGATAACTTTTATATGCACTGGGAAAGGAAAAAAATTTATTTGTCTCGTTTTACTCCAATACTCACTTTTTTGCGGTAGTCCAGAACTGAGCCCACAATATCTTTGAAGTATGCCTATACCTCCCATTTAAAAAATCCTATTCTCAATTAGATTTTAAGTTTCCTGTGGACAGGGAACCAGAGTTTGCAAATCTTCTCTATCCTCCTCAGCATCTCCTTGTCTTATACAGACAATGCCTAGCAAATATTCCTTGCCTTGAATTATATTAATCCACAGAGATAATTTGACAAGATAATTCCCTATCTAGCAGAGACCTAGCAATGTAATTATCAAGAAGTCAGGGCTAAACAGTGGTCTATATTAAAGAGGGGAGATTTGATTCTCGTTCTGGATCCCTTTAGCTATCCCTGTCTATTCTGCAGGTGGCGGATCAAGAGAAATCCTTCTCACATATGGCAAAACTGAAACACACAATTAAATTTCATACAAAATTAAGATTTAACAGGTATCAGAATATCAGTTATCCTATACATTTAGACAACTCATTTAATTTGTGACAGTGAGTTTTTATGTTTTTAAGCTTATTTATTTATTTATTTTGAGACAGACAGAAACAGCCCAAATAGGGGAGGGGCAGAGAGAGAAGGAGAGAGAAAGAATCCCAAGCAGGCTCTGCATTGCCAGCACAGAGCCTGATGCAGGGCTTGAATCCACAAAGCCGCGAGATCATGACCTGAGCTAAAACCAAGAGTTAGACACTTAACCAAATGAGCTACCCCGGTGCCCCAACAATGAATTTTTTTAAATAAGAATTGTTCATATATACAGAAAAACAAATGTTAATGTTGTTCCTTCTGAGATTTTGAAAAAATTATTTAATTTACTAAAAAATGGAATGCCCTAATGTTTTAAGGCAAACACTCTTCCTTGGCTCCCAAATGTTTTCAGAAAAAAACTTTTTCCTTGTTAATTTACAAATCTTGGCTGCATTTCCTGCTCATTTCAAACATGTGTTATATATGAAATGATGAGGGAGCATAAGGCAAGCTGACATGCCACAACCTACCCCACCGCCCCCCACTCCCCTCCGCCCTACAGGTGGAGGTATTCCTCAGGCACTCCTGACTGCCCAAGAACAAAGGAAGGGACAAAAAACAAATGGTTTAACTGATTGAGTCTGTATCAGTTTACAAGTATCTTAGCAATATTATAAGAAAAAGGCAATTTTATCAATAGTCTAATCTCTAGGAACTCCCTACTATCTTAATTATAATGCTTTGCTTGAGGGAAAAACAACCTAGTTTTGACAATAGCTAGGCCTCCAGTAATCTGTAAATCGTCTTTAGCATATGGGGATAGCTTTAAGAAACTTCCTCTTGACTTTACTTCTCCCAACTCCACAGTATATCACTCTTCACAACCCCAGCGCAGCTCTTTCTGCCCACGGGTCCTGTTCCCATGCTTTATTAAAATCACTTTTTGCACCAAAGACATCTTCAAGAATTCTTTCTTGGCCATCATCTCCAAACCCCACCATTGCTCCAAAAACCACAACATGAAATAAATTATTTTTCCGAGCCTAATTTTGGCAGGAGGGCATTTTGGAACTGGCATAGAAAGATCTGGGGACAAACAAATAGGACAGCTTGAAGCTGCCACAACTTCATAACAATTTTCTCTTTTTCATCTATCTCCCGGTCCACAAAGGCAAAGGCAACAACGAGGGGTAAGTGGTCTGTAATAAAAATTTCAACATGAGGTAAAACACACCTTGAAGTTTTAGATCTGACCCTGTAACTTGCTTTCCAAAAGGAATCACTTCTAGATAGTAATAACTTTTTTCTAGGATAGAGGATGTAAAGTGAAATTAAGACCATGATAACCAGAGTAATCCAATTCCAATATTATCACTCTAGTTCCCTGAGATTTATAGTCAAATGAAATAAATGGGTAAAGCAATGTGAAATAATTCTTCTTAACCTTCCAAAGTTTCACTGTACTGATAACATTTGGAAAACATCAGACATTTCCAAGTATATAAAATCTATTTTCTTCAGATCCTCTAACACTGATTTTGTGAAGAAGTACTTAGTACTCAATAGATAAAGAGAATACGATTGTATCACAGCTTTCTAGATCAGTACTTGAGGACCAAGACATACACTAAGTCACAAATGTTTTTTTCCCAATGAACATTCAAATTTATCATATAGGTAAATAGGAAGAACAGTTTGTAACATAAAAAGAAACCCAGTCTGGAGGCACAAAACAGGGTCCTGATCCCAATTCCATCCGTTTCGAAAATAGCGGATTGAATCCCGTGGCCATGATTATTCACCCCTCCCTGTATCTATAACCTTTCAGTTGTTACTTTGCAGTTCATCAATAGCTACAGTCTATTCTGTCAACCTTTGTGACTTGTGAAAGGAAGTGATATTTTGACAGTTCCAAACCTAAGCCTCCAAAGATATAGTACATTTTCTGCGCTTGCTGTCCACACCCCTTTCACCACAAGAACATGCCCGGGCTAGCCTACTGGAGAATGGCACACATGGAACAGAGGTAAGTCTAATGACCCAGACATGAGAGAACAGGTCAAGGTTAGCAAAGTCACATACCAGTTCACAGCTGACCAAAGACACATGAACGAGCTTCACCAAGCTCAATCCAAATCAGTAAAAACCCTCAGCTGAATTACATACTTAGCGTTCTAAGCTTCTGGTTGCTATTTGAAATTTCTAAATATGGGAATTTTCAAAAATTTTTAATGCATCTATAACTAACCGATACCTACCTTTAGCTTATTTAAGTAATTTTCTTATTTAAATGACATAATAGTATAGGTAATTAATAACAAGTACCTTTAAAGACTCTAGGTAAATTACTACTAATAAATTAAGTGTTAGGAAAGTATTAAATTAAAAACCTGCAAATGCTTCATTGCTTATAATGATCTGCATGTTTCATCTATTGGAATTAAGTATTAAATTTAGGCCCAAATGCAAAAACTGGCTCTGTTACAGATCAGCAGATGGCACCTATTCAAATACCAAGAGGAGCTTGATTCACAGATTTGAAAAGGTTTAAAAACTCAGACAATAAAATTATTTTTGTATGTCCCTGATTTTTAAATGGAGAGATTATTTTAGCGACTTAAATCATTCACTTCAATTTTTAAAACCTTGTTTGCACTTAGACTTACTTTTAAATTTCCTTTAAGACTAGCTTAGTCTGGGAGATTTTAGTTCCAAGTGGCATTCGGCCGGCTGCCACTCCCTTCTCCTAAAATGCCTATAAGGAACCAAAGAAATAGATTAAATACAGTAACATTTAAAACTGACTACCATCTAAATTTGGGGGGAATTTCCTTTAACAATTAAACCAATGAAACTGAAATGAGCAGAGCAAGTAATGACTGATCCATGCATCACTCTGAAAACAAGGATGGCCCACATAGAGAATAAAAAAGTTTCTTTCTCATTCAGTCTGACCCTCTTGCTTGGAGAAACATGCCTACATCCAACCAGGAAAAAAAAAAAAAATAGATAGATAGATAGATAGAGATACAGATATAGATAATTCTGAACTGACTGGAAGGAGATACGATATAGCCATAATACCCTTTCCACTTCCCCTTCTTAAACTTCTCAACATCTTTTTACATCCTGCAGCACCTAAAAAATAAGAGGACAGAGAAGTCAAAGCATACACGAGGATCAGAAGTCACATATTACATCCTGGTGGCATGATTCATAGTTTTATATGGTAGGGAGAAGAGACTGGAAGAGACTTTAAAAGTTTCTTTTAGGAAACTAATAAATACTCTATTAACTCAGATTGCCAGAGAATCAAATGTGGGGCTAAGAGGCAATACTATCATAGTTTAGCTAAAGCAACCAACTTAGGAGGCACCTGGGTGGCTCAGTCAGTTGAGTGTCCAACTTCGGCTCAAGTCATGATCTTGTAGTTCATGAGTTCAAGCCTCACATTGGGTTCTGTGCTGACAGCTCTAAGCCTGGAGCTTGCTTCAGATTCTGTCTACCTCTCTCTCTACCCCTCCCCCACGCACACTCTGTCTCTTTGTCTCTCTGTCTTTGTCTCTGTCTCTCTCTCAAAAATAAATAAACATAAAAAAAAAAAATTTTAAAACCCAACTTGGTAAATTCCTACAATCTAGACACTAGAATTTATACTAGAAATTCAGTATATCTACCCATCTTGCAGCTAGATATGGGTTCAATCAACTCCCAAGTACACAATAAAAGAAATCTATCTTCATATATACTTTGTTGGTCGATACTAGATTAAGGATCGGTATTATCTTTTAAGAAGGAGTTAAAAAAAAAGAAAAGAACTATTGGAATAGACACGGTGGGCTTCCATTTCTGAGAATATGGAGCTCCTATGTAGAACTAAAGAAACTTGAATGTCTTTTATATAAAACAAATATAGAAGCACTCTGTAAAGTAGGGAAAAGATGTGATGATGGAAGGCTGGATGGGAAGGAAGGATGTGAATGTGAGTTCCCCTGGTTTTCTCATCACCTCATATATCCTAAATTTGGCACCGAAAAATCTGAAAGCCAGAAAATGCCAAAGGGTACAGACTGGAAGAAAGAAAAAAAAAGAAAAGAAAAAAAAAAAAAGCCCCAAAAGAAACCTACTCTCTCTCTAGCAAAAGGACCAGGAAGGGATATCCTTATATGACACAAAACGTTTAGACAATAACAACTTTACTGCAGACAAACACCATATGCCATATGCTAAGAGGCATGTAAATTAAATAAAAATAATAATAACAATCGATACATGTCAACACTGTGATAACACATATGTAAGAACTATTTGAAAAAAAAAATTTAAAACTATCATACTACAGATTTGGACAAATGTATAATGACATGTACCTATTATTACTGCATCATAAGGAATATTTTAACTGCTGTAAAAATTATCTGTGTTCAATCTATACATATCTTACCACCCTCAACATTCTCTGGCAACCACGAAGGTTTGCAGTGTTTTTACAGTTTTGCCTTTTCCATAATGTCATATAGGCTGAATCATACAGTATGTATGTAGCCTTTCCAGGTTGGCTTTTTTTACTTAGTAATATGCATTTAAGTTTTTTCCATGTCTCTTCATGATTTGATAGTTCATATTTTTTAGTGTTGAAAAATATTCCATTGTATGGATGTGCCATGGTTGATTTATCCTTTCACCTACTGAAAGACATCTTGGTTGCCCCCAAGTTTTGGCACTTAGACTAAGCTATTAAAATCATCAAAATCATCAATGTGGCAGTTATTTTGTGGACACAAATTTTCAACTCCCATGGGTAAATACCAAGAAGTGCAATTGCTGAATCATATTGCAAGAATATATTTGGTTTTCACCTCACGCTGGTCAGAGTGGCTACAGTGAACAAATCAGGAGACTATAGATGCTGACGAGGATGTGGAGAAATGGGAATCCTCTGGCACTGTTCATGAGAATGCAAACTGGTGAAGTCGCTCTGGAAAACAGTGTGGAGTTTCCTCAAAAAATTAAAAACAGATCTACCCTATGACCCAGCAATAGCACTGCTAAGAATTTACCCAAGGGATACAGGAGTGCTGATGCATAGGGGCACTTCTACCCCCATGTTTATGGCAGCACTTTCAACAATAGCCAAATTATGGAAAGAGCCTAAATGTCCATCAACTGACAAATGGATAAAAAACATGTGGTTTCTGTATACAATGGAATACTAATTGGCAATGAGAAAGAATGAAATCTGGCCATTTGCAGCAACATGGATGGAACTGGAGGGTATTATGCTAAGTGAAATAAGTCAGGCAGAGAAAGACAGATACAATGCTTTCACTTTTATGTGGATGCTGAGAAACTTAACAGAAGACCGTGGGGGAGGGGAGGGGGGGAATTACAGAGAGGGAGGGAGGCAAACCATAGGAGACTCTTAAACACTGAGAATAAACTGAGGGTTGATGGGGGGTGGGGGAGAGGAGAAAGTGGGTGATGGGCGTGGATGAGGGCACCTGTTGGGATGAGCACTGGGTGTTGTATGGAAACCAATTTGACAATAAATTATACTTAATATAAAAAAAGAATATGCTTGGTTTTGCAAGAAATTGCTAAACTGTATTCCAAAGTGGCTATATCATTTTGCATTCCCACTAGCAATGAATGAGAGCTCCTATTATTCTACATCCCTACTGGAATTTGGTTTTTGGATTTTGGCCATTCTAATAGGCTTATAGTAGTATCTCACAGTCATTTTAATTTGCATTTCTCTGATGACATATGATGTGGTACATTTTTTTCATATGCTTACTTGCCATTTGTATAAACCCACAAAATGTACAACACCAAGAGTGAACCCTAATATAAGCCATGAACTTCGGGTGATTATGACGTGTCAGTGTAAATACACCAATTGTAACAAATGCACCTCTCTGGTGGGGTATATAGATAATGGGAGAGACTATGCATGTATGAGAACAAGAGGTTTATGGAAACTCTGTACCTTTTTCTTAATTTTGCTGTAAACCTAAACCTATCTTTGAAAAAAATAAGGTCTTTAAATATAAAAAAGAAAAGCCATTATAAAAATGCATCAAGAAATAATTATAAACACATCTGACAAAATAGAAAATACTGCAAATGTCAGCAAAAAATACAGAATCTCAACAAAGAAATAGAAGATTTAAAGAAGGACCAAATGGAAATATTGCATCTAAAAAATACAATAACCAAAATAAAAAACCCAATGTATGAGCACAACAGAAGAATGGAAGTGACAGGGAATCACTGGACTTAAAACAGTACAATAGAAATTATCCAATCTGAACAACAGATAAAATAGATTAAAAAAAAAATGAACAGAGCCTCAAGAATTTGTGATTCTATAACAAAAGACCTAATATTTGTGCAATAAAAGTCACACGTTAGAAGAGGAAGAAGGTGAAGCTGAGAAAGTACTTAAGGAAATAATAGAAGAAAGTTCCCAAATTTGGCTAAAGACATCAACCTAAAAATCAAGATAATAAGCAAACCCAAACAGTATAAACAACAACAACAAAAATCCATATCAAGACGAAAAAACAAGTATACTTCTGAGAACTAAAGACAAGACAAAAACTTCAGAGTAGCTAGAGAAATGACACCTTAACTACAGGGGGAAAACAAATGACAGTGGGTTTCTCACCAGAAGCCATGGACACCAGAAGGAAGTGGTATAATAATTATTTTCAAGTATCAAAATGAAATAGTTCTGAAATCAGAATCCTATATTCGATGAAATTATCCTTCAGAAATGAAAGCAAAATCACTATATTCTCAAATGAAGGAACACTAAGAGACGATATCACCAGCAGACATACCCTTTAAAAAATGGTTTCAGGGGCGCCTGGGTGGCGCAGTCGGTTAAGCGTCCGACTTCAGCCAGGTCACGATCTTGCGGTCCGTGAGTTCGAGCCCCGCGTCAGGCTCTGGGCTGATAGCTCAGAGCCTGGAGCCTGTTTCGGATTCTGTGTCTCCCTCTCTCTCTGTCCCTTCCCCGTTCATGCTCTGTCTCTCTCTGTCCCAAAAATAAATAAACATTGAAAAAAAAAATTAAAAAAAAAAAATGGTTTCAGGGGCAACCCCCGGAGCCTGCTTTGGATTCTGTGTCTCCATCTCTTTTTGCCTCTCCCCTCCTTGTGCTCCTTGTTTCTCTCTGTCTCTCAAAAATAAAATAAAATGTGAAAAAATTTTTTTCAGTGGTTTAAAGGACATTGTCTAAATGAAATCAAATAATTAAATTAGGAATAATGCAACATTAGGAATGAAGTAAAGTCAGTAAGCAAAAATACTGATAATCAGGATTGAGTTCCCTTCTCCTCTTGAGTCTCCTAAAGTTTGTTTGATGGTTCAAACACAAGTATAACACTATCTAATGTGGTTCTAAATGTATATATAGGAAATATTTAGGACAATTTTATTATAAATGGTAGAAGGCAAAAGAAAGTAAAAGGAGGTAAGGTTTCTACACTTCAATGCAAACTGATAGCTATATGTACAGATAATGTAATACTTACAGCAACCATTAAGAAGTTGTATAAAGAGATATACTCAAAACCACTGTAAATAAATCAAAGTGAGATATTAAAAAAATTTTAAGTAATTCACAAGAAGGCAAGAAAAAGACAAGAAAGGTTAAAAAACAGAGGGAGTAAGAGAAAAAAAGTTAGCACACTTAAGCCCTAACATTCAAAATTGCATTAATTTACATAATCTAAATACACTAATTAAAAGACAGAGATTTAAGGACTAAGAAGGATGGACTAAGAAGGATGACCTAAATCTATTCTACCTGTAAGAAGTTCATTTCAAATATAAGAATGTAGATAGGTTAAACATAAAAGGATTAAAAAATATATAAAGTAAAAATTAATAAAATACATAGCTACATTAAAGCAGATCAAATAAACTACAGAGCAAATAAAATTATAAAAAACAATGAGGGACATTATATAATGATATAAGCATCAATCCACCAAGAAGATTAATGATATTAAACATGTATGTACCAAACAACACAGCTGCAAATATGTAAAACAAAAACTGTTAGAAATGCAAAGAAATAGAAAAATGTACAATTATAGTTGAAGACCTCAACACTCCTCTCTCAACAATTTATAGAAAAACTAGAATGAAAAGCAGCAAGGATACAGAAGGACTCAACCACACCATAAGACAAGGGACTTGATCAATATTCATAGAACATTCCACTCAATCAGAGCAGAATATACATTCTTTTCAAATGCCCATAGAAAATATAAAAGATAAACTATGTCCAGGACAATAAAATGAACTATAACAAATTTAAAATAATTGAATGTATAGGGTGTGTTCTTTGACCACGATGAAATCAAACTTGAAACCAATAAAACAAAGGTAATAGGAAAATCTCCAAATGCTTGGAATCCAAATAAAACAGTTCTGAATAAACTGGGTTAAAAAACTCTCAAAGAGAATAAAAAAATATTATTTAAGTGGATGGAAATTAAAATGTAACATATCAAAATTTGGGAGACACAGTAAAAGCAGTGCTAAAGGGGCAATTTATAATATAAAATGCATATATCAGAAAGGAGAAGTCTCTATGAATAATCTACAATACCAACTCAAGAACCTAGAAGAAGAACAAAAAGATCCAAGCAGCCATAAGAAAGAAAACAATAACATTAAGAGCAGAAATTAATGAAATAAAAAATGGGGGAAAAATGGGAAAAAATCAGTGAAACAAAGGGCTGGTTTTTTGAAAAAAAATAAATAACTTTGACAATGCTCTAGCAGGAATGATAAGGAAAAAAAAAGATGACACAAATTTTTTTTTTTTTATTTTTTATTTTTTCAACGTTTATTTATTTTTGGGACAGAGAGAGACAGAGCATGAACGGGGGAGGGGCAGAGAGAGAGGGAGACACAGAATCAGAAACAGGCTCCAGGCTCCGAGCCATCAGCCCAGAGCCCGACGCGGGGCTCGAACTCACGGACCGCGAGATCGTGACCTGGCTGAAGTCGGACGCCCAACCGACTGCGCCACCCAGGCGCCCCACAAATTTCAAAATTAGTAATGAAGCAAAGGATATAAGTACAGATCCCATAGATATTTAAAAGATAATAAGAAAAAAATAAACAACTCTACACACTTACAAATTACTGCAACTCACATAATATGAAATATTAGATTAACAGCCCCATAACTATTAAGAATCTTGAATTATAATTTTTAAAGTCCCATAAGAGAAATTCCAAGCTGAGACAGTTGTACTACAGAAATCAACAAAATGTTTAAAGAAGAATACCAGTTATGGGGTGCCTGGGTGGCTCATTTGTTTAAGCACCTGACTCTTGATTTTGGCTCAGGTCATGATCTCATAGTGTCTCTCATAGTGAGATCAAGCCCTGTGTCAGGTTCCAGACTGGGTGTGCAGCATTCTTGGGATTCTCTCTCTCCCTCCCCATCTGCCCCTCTCTCTCTCTTTCCTTCTCTCAAAAACAAAATAAACAAAAGGAGAAAGAAAGAAAGAAAGAAAGAAAGAAAGAAAGAAAGAAAGAAAGGAAGGAAGGAGGAAGGAAGGAAGGAAGGAAGGAAGGAAGGAAGGAAGGAAGGAAAAAGAAAAAGAGAGGGAGGGAGGAAGAAAGGGAGGGAAACAGTTCTACACAATCTCTTCCAAAATACAGAATAGAAAAGAGCACTTCCCAGTCATTTTATGAAGCTAGCATTACCGTAATACCAAAACCAGACAGACAAGTCACACACACATACAAAACTACAGACCAATATCCTCATGAGTATAGGTGTAAAAATCCTTAAAAAGATATTAACAAATAGAATTCACCAATATAAAAAAATAATTATACATCCTGACTAACTGGAAATTATTCTGGGGATGAAAGGCTGGCTCAATATTGAAAAAGAAAAACTATCTGTGGTTTAACATATAAAGTATCAATAGACAATCTGTCAATGCAATCTAACAGGCTAAAGAAACTCACAGAATATCAGTGCAGAGAAAACATTTGACAAAATTCAACATACATTCATGTTCTAATAATTCTCAGAAAAATAGACAAAGAAGGGAACTTCCTCAACTTGATAGAGAGCATCTACAAAGAAACCTACTACAAACACAATTTTTATGGTTAAAAAATTAAGGTTGGGAACTAAGGGGGGCCCACACCCATCACTCTTACTCAAATACTAAAAATAAATTCTAATCAGTTGAGTAAGCAAAACTAATGAATGCAGATCAGAAAAAAAATAGTCTATGTTTGCAGATGACAGAATTGTGTACATAGAAAATTTTAAGGAACCTAAAGAAAACTCTAAGAACTAAGTGAGTTCAACAAGGTCACATTATATACAGTAAACATTTTTGTATTTTTACATATTAGCAATAAGCATGCGAATCCCAAAATTAAAAAAAAAAACAATTCCATTTACAATGGCTTAAAAAATATATAGGACTTATACACTGAAAACTGCACAACACTGATGAATAAATTCAAAGAATATCTGAAGAAAATGTGTAATGTGTTCATGGATTGGAAACTCATCACAGTAAAGATATCATTTCTCCCCTACTTCATACACTGGCATAACATAGTTCCTATCAAAATCCCAGCAAGATTACTTGTAGACAATATTATTCTAAAATGTATATAGAAAGATAAAATAATTAGAATCGCTTTATTGAATTTGAAAAAGAAGAATAAAGTGGTAGGAATAAGTCGACATGGTTTTAAAATTTATTATATAGTATATATTTATATGTATATTTCATTTATGTGTATTTTTATATATGCATGTGTATATGTGTGTATGTACATGTATATAAATATAATTACTATAGTAATATACATAATAGTCAAGATTATGTGGCATTAGTAGAGAAACAAACACATGACTCAATGGAACAGAATAAAGAACCCAGAAACAGACCCACATTAATATATCCAACTGATTTTGACAAAGTATAAAAAGAATTTGATAGAGTAAAGAAGACTTTCCATAAATGGTGCTATAGCAAATGGACATCCATAAATTTAAGAAAGAAGAAGGAGGAGGAGGAGGAGAGGGAGGAGGGAATGAAGAGGAAGAGGAGGAGGAGGAGGAGGAGGGAAAGGAAGCAGCAGCAGTAGTGGCAGCTGCTCAACCTAAGTCTCACACTATATAAAAGTTTTCTCAAAATGGATCACAGACTTAAATGTAAAACTGCAAATTTTTAGAAAAAAAAAAAAAAAGTTTTTTTTTTTTTCTAAAAAATCTAAAGCTAGGCAAAGAATTCACAGACTTGACACCAAGGGCATTATCCATACAAAAAGAGAGAGAGAGAGAGAGGGAAGCAGGACCATGGGCCATGACAAATAGTCTATGCTAATAATATGATTTATGGTTGGAGGTGATGGGGCTTTGCACGGGGAGGCTTTGAGCCACACGGCAGCACCTTAACCTCTGGAAGGGCTACAGACTAAGGCCAGTCACATAGGTGGTCAACCATATCTACATGACCAAGCCCAGTAAAAGCTCTGTAGATGGGGTCTCCTGTATCCTGCCTTATGCATTTCTTGCCTGGGTTGATTTTAATGTTTCTTTTCACTGTAATAAACAGGAACCGTGAGTATAACAGCTTTGCAGCATTCTATGAATACGTCTAATGAACTTTTAAAAGGCAGTCTTGGAGACACCCAAACTTGCAGCTGGTGTCAGAAGTGAAGGTGCCTTGGGGACTTCCTGAACTCTGCAGAGAAAGAAAGAAAAAAAAGGTAAGATAAAATCACTTGAAGGCTAGATGATTTTACTATTGATTATTTGTAACTTCTAATGAACAAATGATACCCATGTTATAGAAATTACATGCAAATATTTTCAAAGGTGCAAAATGACCCAAATAATCTTATGAAATTAACATTAAAATGATACAGAATACTAATTTTAAATAATTGAAAGCACTTCAAATCATACTAAGGAAAAAAAAAACAGTCACAAAGGATCACATATTGTCTGATTCCATTTATATGAAATGTCTAGAACAGGCAAATCTACAGAGATAGATGTCAAATTAGTGGTTGCCTAGGACCAGTGGGAGGGAAGAGACACAGTGTATTGGGAGGGGGGGTGATAGCTAAAGATGAGGTTTCTTTTTAGAATGAGAAAATGTACTAAAATTGATTGTGGCAAGGGATGCATAACTGTGAATATAATAAAAGCTATAGAAGGTATATTTTAAATGGTAGGATATGGGATTGAATTATCTCAAAAAGCTATTAAAAATATAATATACAATATAAATAGCAATCCTACATATATGTTTATAGAATTCATTTGTCAATATAGATCCTACAAAAATACTAAAATAACAAATGTAACTGAATTATGTATGAACCATTGGCTATGACCAAGTAGGATTTATGCCAGGACTGTAAGGATGGTTTAATAATTAGGAAATAAATATATTAACTTATGCCAAAATTTTTGCCAAGTTAATATTTAATTGAATTTCATTAGATAGCAGAAGCATATTTGATCAAAATCAATAGACATACAGGTTTTTTTAAATAAAAAAATATTGTTTTTTTGGGGCGCCTGGGTGGCGCAGTCGGTTAAGCGTCCGACTTCAGCCAGGTCACGATCTCGCGGTCCAGGAGTTAGAGCCCCGCGTCAGGCTCTGGGCTGGTGGCTCAGAGCCTGGAGCCTGTTTCCGATTCTGTGTCTCCCTCTCTCTCTGCCCCTCCTCCGTTCATGCTCTGTCTCTCTCTGTCCCCCAAAAAATAAACGTTGAAAAAAAAAATTAAAAAAAAATAGTTTTTTAAAACAAGGCATGATGGGGAATCTTCTGGCACTGACTATTGTGGTTGACTTCCCACCACTGATTACATCTTCCTTTCTTGACTAATTTAGGTCCTGGTTAATTTAGGCCAATCTCTTCCTGCAGTCAATGATTAATTCAGAAACAGGTAAACTTAAGTTTATTAGGAAAGCAGATTTCTTACTCTTAAGAGAGTTATAAGAAATTGACTTTTCTCATTTGCTCAATGTGAATATGTACAGTTCTATTACTGGAACCCACCATCAGATTATGAGGGAAAACAATTTAACTATGGAGTGAATACTATGGATAGGAAAGCAATGTTTTTTGTTTATGGTGACATAGTTCAGTCAGTATGTTGATATGTTACTTGTGGCCAAAATCAACTTAAAAATATACAAATATAATAAACATACATGGTTAAAATAAGTGGTGATAACAATGTCTTAAACTTAACAATAAACCTATCTACCAATGAGCATTAAAGCGTTGTCCACAAGAATTAGGAGCAAGTATACTTATCATCAAAGATCACTATATTAAATTGTTTTGGAAACTAACCTTGCAATAAGACATTAAGTAGAAATAAGAGCTGCAACTACTGAGCAAGAATATAAAATAGCATCTAATACAGTATTAGGTGCCAGAATTAATTGCCTTACATACATTAACTCACTGAATCGATAAAGCAATTCCATTAGGTAGATGCCATTTTGTCTTCAATTCACAGGTAAAGGATGGAGAATCAAAGTAACTTAAGTAGGAGCAGGAGTTGGGATTTGCTCCCAGGCACATTGGTTTCAGAGATTATAGCTTTAATATAAACATGTCTTTCATAATTTGCACATAAAATGACTATTTACCTATAACACTCACAAACACAAAATAATAAACTCTAAAAGCCAGAATTACATGGGGCGCCTGGGTGGCTCAGTTGGTTAAGTGTCCAACTTTTGCTCAGGTCATAATCTCATGGTTGGTGGGACTGAGTCCCACACTGGGCTCTGCACTGACAGTGTGGAGCTTTCTTGGGATTCTCTCTCTCTCTCTCTCTCTCTCTCTCTCTCTCTCTCTGCTCCTGCCCTAATACATGGGCACTCTCTCTCTCCCAAAATAAATAAATAAGCTTAAAAAAAAGTTGAAGGACCCCTGAAACTGATGCCTTCCCTAAGTTGAGATGGCCTGCCCACACAGTCTTATCTCCCAATGTCCATGAATACATCATGCGTGAAGTAGCTGGGATACGGGAAACTGTGCCTGAAAATCATAAAACCTCTTCTATGTTGTTGTGGTGTATGCTGTTTTCTATCTTCTTTCTATCTTATCTATCGGTATTTTTCCTAATGTTAAATTGACTTAAAGCTGCATGAAGCCCATTGTGTCTTGTGATTTCGGTTGCTGCTCCAAAACCAGACCAATGATACAGAACAGGCGTTGCATGGGAAAAAATTAGTTCATTTCTTATATGCCTGAAATAACCAGTTAGAAGATATATTGCAGAATAGCATCCTTAAACAAAAACAAAAGTATACAACAATGCTAGAAAAAAAATGCACACCAAAATTTAATGATGGCAAAGGTGGAATGAGATAAGCATTTCCTAACTCTCCTTTGGCAGGATTCTAAAATACTCTTTCCCAGGGAAAAAATTATATATATTAAAATAAACCTTTAATATACTTCTTTTTTTTTTTTTTTTTTTTTTTGAGAGAGAGAGAGAGAGAGTGAGTGTATGCACACACTCTCCTGTGCACATGCACATCGGTGGGGAGAGGCAGGGAGAGAGGACACAGAGAATCCCAGCAGGCTCCGAACTGTCAGTACAGGACCTGTTGCAGGCTGGAAGCCATGGACCTGGAGATCATGATCTGAGCCAAATTCAAGGCCAGGCACTTCACCAACTGAGCCACCCAGGCGGCCTTAAAATACGCCTGTCTTTTTAACCATTCAGTTCATTTCTAAGAAGATATCTTAATGAAATAATCAGGGCCTAGACAGATACACACAAACAACACTGCTCATCACAGTGTTAGAATTTTAAAAAAGATGATTACCAAGGTAAATAAATATGACTTCCTTTTATTACTCATTATAAAATAAGGTTTTTGAAGAATGTTAAATATCTTAAGGTAAGATTAAAGATAAAAGCTAAGGGAAAAAGCAGAATCCAAGACTATGCAGAGCATAATTCCAACCGTGTTATACACGCACATCACTCAAGCACATATGTTGAAAATAAACTAACGTATCAACCGTTTCCTTTCAGAGAGTAAGACTATGGCTAGTTTTTGTTATCTTTCTACACCACTAAAATCTAATCTTCATGAGAGCAAAAATATATCTCTATTGTTCACTGCTGTATTTTTAGAATGCCTCATATAATATTAAGTGTTAAAGGAATATATCCTAAAATAATACTTCCCCCATTTTCTTTCTTTTTTTTTTTTTTTTTTAATGTGTACTTAGTTTTGAGAGAGAGAGAGAGAGAGAGGACACAAGCAGAAGAGGGGCAGAGAGAGATGGAGACACAGAATCCGAAACAGGCCTCAGGATCTAGGCTGTCAGCACTGAGACCAACATGGAGCTCAAAATCATGACCATGAGATCATGACCTGAGCCAAACTTGAATGCTTAACGGACTGAACCACCCAGACACCCCTTCCTCCATTTTCTAAATATTTATTACTTTTTATTAAAGCACACTCAATCATTATGTTTAAATGTGCATATGTATTTAGAATCTGTACTTGAATAAATTCTATTCACTAATTTATAAATAGGCACATTTCTGTATATGGGAATGTATGCATCACATAATTCTAATCCAAAAAATGTTGCTTCCAATCTCAAATTTGTATACCAAAACACCACACTTTTAGTTATTTCCTTTGCTCCAAAGAAAAAATATTAAGTATATTTCTAGAAACTGTTTGACTTTATATTTTCAAACTTATTCTCAATTTCTGCACCAAAAAATATATAATTAAATAAATAATATAAATCAGTGGGATTTATTAATGAAATGTTTTCATAAGACTTCTTCCCTAACAAATACAAATTTAAAATATATGTGAAATGAGGTTCTGACTGACTATCAGGGTTACACAATAAAAAAGACAGTCTTGGGGCACTTGGGTGGCTCAGTCAGTTGAATATACGACTCTGGCTGAGATCATGATCTCGCGGTTGACAGGTTAAAGCTCCGCATCGGACTCTGTGCTGACAGCTAGAGCCTGGAGCCTGCTTCAGATTCTGTGTCTCCCTCTCTCTCTGACCCTCCCCCATTCACCCTCTGTCTCTCTTTCTCTGTCTCAAAAATAAATAGACATTAAAAAAATTTTTTTAAAAGAGAGTCTTGATCAAAATTTCATTCAGTAATAGATGTGGAACTTTGGATTCTCCAGGAGAAATACTGGGTCCACGCAACAGCTATTTGACAAAATCTTTGACTGAAATACTGAAGGCCAGTTCAAACTAGTTTCAGCAAAAAGGAAATTTAATGATTTACTGAATCGGGAAATCATGCATGCATATGATGTCTGGAACAGGAAAATCCATGGGCTCAAACAATATTATCAGGGCCATCGTTCTTGCTCAATTTCATAATTCTATTCTCTACCTATCTATATTCTGCATGCAGCTATCCTCACAAGGTAGTCCATATAGCCACCCTCAAGCCAACCATATCCCTCCAGCGTAATATCCCCAGCTTAACATTTCCAGAAATAGAATTTCACTCTCCATCTATGTATCAATCCCATGGAATTCCCTACTTACCTTTACCTGAAGTTGGTCAAACTCATGGTTTAAGACAATCCTCCTGACTGCCAAATCTGCTCTAAACTTCTGACACCAACAGCAATGATCAAGCCAAAGTGCAAAATCAGAGGGAACAGTCCACAGGACTGCTCTTTAGACATCAGTCACGAGTTCAGGGATCCCAAAAGACTAGCCTCACTTCAGATCAGCTGCATACAAATTC